>NC_138738.1:17401767-17759267 GCF_965113295.1 Leuciscus leuciscus | reverse complement strand
TGTTGCAAATATAAGAAAAAAAAATGTTTCTTGGAAATTCATCTGAAAAAATGGGGTCGTCTTATATTCGGGGTCTAAACTTTAACATGTCAATAACACACCCGCAACAAATAGGGAGTGCCAAATGTGACTAAAACGAGTGCTCCGCCCAGGACTGATAAACACAGCGGAGTCAAACAACTCTCATTAAGCAGCCAAGAAATAATGTGTGTCAGAGTGTAATGTTAGAAGATGGCGAGCCCAAAAAGACCGTCTTAAAAATGCTAACAGTAACAGAAAAGCTTATTGCGGTAAAAGCGGCAGCTTCCAAGAATATGCAGGCATGCGTGTCAGTACGAAAATTTTCAAATAAATTATTTTCTTTTAAAAAAAGAAACTGAAGCACCTGAAAACTACGGTTTGACTTTCCTGAAAAACCTGAAAGGCACTGTTTATTTTATTTGTATCTTTGCTCTATTGTATTTATTTGTGATATTCCTTGTAGTTTGATTATTTGTTCTTAGTTTCTTTATTTTTTATTTGACAGTAGTCCTTTTTCCCCCCTGAACTTAGCACATACCAAACCGTACCAAAACCGTGACCCTAAAACCATGATTAAAAAAAAATCGAACCATGAGGAATTTGAACTGTTACACCCCTACTAAACACACACACACACGATTGTCATTACAAAGATTTACAGTCAGTGCTTTACTGACACATGCCTAGTGTGATGTCATTGACAACTGGATTCTTGTCTCATTGTGAAGATAAGCCAAAGGGTTAAACACATTCCTCCTTGAATTAAAAGGAGGAAAAAAAACACTCCATGTGCTCAGCGAGTCCCTTCAGTCAATAACTGGGTTGACACAGTAAATGAAATAGTGGTGCATTCATTTCCAGGGAAGAGTGAGAACACTTAACTCACACGTGCTTCCCAAAGAGCTCTAACCCATCTGCTCAAGCCTCTGTGTGGCCTGACTGGCCTCTTTGTAGCTATTAGGTCCATTTAGAAAATGTCAAAAAGAAAGAACTAAGTAGTGAGTAGGTTTATTACTCTGTCAATTGGCTTAGACCATAAGTGTTTCACATTTACCGGTACAACAAATCACTGTACTTACAATCGCAAGGACTTCATAAGAATTGGATATATCATTCAACCCGAAAGCTCTAGATTATTTAGTCTCTTTGCTCACAATATGTAAAAATTACAATATATACAGCAATATGCTCACAATATGTAAAAACTCACAAAATTTCTGACAACCACCACAGACAAAACCAACAAAATAAACTATAATCACCAAAGAGCAAATTCACATTAAAGCCATAAAATGGCATTTGGATTGCCCCAGTGCCCAGGCAAAAGCAGCAGAGTAATCCAGGGCTTATGGAGAAGAGAGACATGTCGTCTCTGAAAGGCAAAGATCATGCCCTTCACTGATCTACAGAGCTAAAGCATGAGTCGGAGCATGATGTGTTTTTGCTATCCCTAACTAGTAGTAGTTATAGAGTGATCAATCGGCCAGGGCAATTAATCAGTCAATATTTTTTGCCTCCCTGTGTTTACTCCCAGTGTCTGTCACAAAATCCACAGACAATCTTGACAATGGATGATCCTACTCCGAAAAAGCAGCACCTATGACAACACTAGAATAAAGGAAAATGGCTTAAATGTTTTTTGATCGAACTGATTTGATATAAAGTTTCCCACTGTGCATAGCAGAGCCAAACCTGTATCAAAGAACAAATCACAGACCAAGAGACCGATTTCAGTCATAACTTCATTTCGACAAAATGTGTAACAGCGGTTTGCCTTTGAAGGGAAATTGCGTGAGCATTGTGTAAAATAAGTAATTATCACGTACTGTGACAGATGTTGGACAATGAAAAGCCCACAATGGTCGACCACTGACTACTGACAAGTCCTTCAAAGGAGTACAGTAGTTCACACAAAAATGAAAATTATGTCCATTATCCATTCTCATCCCTGTATGACTTGAATTATATATTTTTTTTTTGTCTATACAATGTAAGTCAATGGTCGCCAAAACTATTTGGTTACCAACATCCTTCAAAATATTTATTTTGTGGTTTCCTCACGACAATAGGGCGAGTAAACAATTACAGAATTTTCATTTTTTGGTAACTATCTCTTAAATTGTCTATTGACATTCAGAGTCCTTTAAATACAGGCACACAAAAAAAAAACTAAGAAACAGTCAAAAAAATAAATAAGCAGGTTGCAGCTCTGGTATTTACTGGGTCATCTGCCCCATCTAAAGGTTTGATGATTGTACCAGAGTGCACTGCTCACTATTTCATTTGCAACCACAGCAAGTATTCTGCACTACGATAAGAATTTTTACAGTGTAATTTCTGAGAACCTCTCATTTAATTCAGTATGCGCCAACCACCAAACGCAATCAGACAACTCAATTTCTATATGACAAACCGCTTAACAACAAATTACTGCACACAACCAGTAACATGCAATACTGCTGCATTTAACTTTGCTTGATGCAACAAGAAGATATATCCTAAAAACTTGCATGAACTTGCAGTATGCAGTCAACTCCTCCCTCTCTCTCTCTGAGTTAGTTGACATGTCACTGACAGACTGGGCCTCAGAAACGAAACTCTCACATTAACACTTTACTTGCGACCTTCCGCTAATTCACCCACATGAAGCTGCTAAAAGATCTTTTAAGGCATGACACATCATGAACGTTGTTTACAGGGTAAAACTTAGCCGTTTAGTACCAAACCCGCATTTATTAGCTAAAACGCTCATGAAGTAGTCACCAATGTAGGCTACAGATTCATTAAACGTGTTATTTCAAAGGATAAAACCTATCCTGGACATGCTTGAGTTCTGTAACACATTAGCCATTGTTTTGTTTCGTTTTGAGAGTGAGAGTAACTTCAGACAGGTTTAGTGTGATAGCTAATGTAATATGACTAAGCCCGTTAGCTTTAATACTTAAGCTAAACTAATGTCTCTGAACACTATTATCCGGTAGCTTTACGTAAAGAAAATAAAAACAGTCAGAGCAGTCGCATGTCATCTAACCCAGAACTGCGAATTCAATATTGTGGATAAGACATGACTACATACTTTATTTTGCTCTCTGACGCGCTAAGGCTCGAAGCTAGCAGTCATTAGCTTGCAGTGAAGCCGCGGTATACATACAACCCATAAACACTGGCGAAAAACAGCTGAAAAACACACGGCGCGTTTCAGGAGGTTACCTTGTTTGTTCGCCTGTGCCACGTGAATAAATGCAATAAATAAAAGGCGTAGAAGTCCGACACATGATGATTTTGTTCGTGTTGGATGTGGGGAACTCTGTGTTGTGTCCTTGCTCGCCATCCTGCTGCTGTTTCTCTCTAGCCGTGCTCGCGTCGTGTGCACGCTCATATAAACAGCGCTCACGAGTTCACTCGAGACAGACACCCAGCGGATATGAGGTGAGCTACACCATATTCACTGGTGCACTACGTGAAATGTATTTTTTCTAATTAAAATGAGGATGACTTTTGAGAAGAAAGATTAAAAAGATGTACACTCACATAAAATAATGATTTCTAGCTATATTTTTCTACATGTAACGAGTAATCTCTATGGGCGCAGGCATGTTGACATCACATGACCTGCTGTCATGCATTTGACAGTTAAGAAAGTATCGACATCGATGGACTACCAAGACCAATAGTTTAATTAAATAATGCAAATTATATTATTATTATACTCCCATAAAAACTGCATGTTACCAACAATATTATGTTCATAGTTTTCAGGCAAACAAAGAATAAACATGAAAGAACAAAAACAACATAAACGTAACAACTGAGTCTGAGTCAACAGCATATACAGTAGGCTAATGTAATGGTAGGCCTATGATTCTTACTAAAATATTTAATGACATGCATAAAGATTGATAAGTAAATATCAGCATTCATTCAGCACCTTCCATTTAGGTAATATTTCACTTTTTGAAAATATTTTTTTTTTAGTCCTTAAACTGGACTTTAGTACACCAATAGATCTGAAGTGATCACAGTCATGAGTCTTTTATCTTTTGTATGACTTCACACAGCCTTCCAGATCTTCATGCAAATCAGTCCCCATGTACAGTGAAAGCATAACACATGCAAACGAGCTTACTCAAACCAGGTGAAGTTATGCACCTTATTTTCATAAATGTCAATACATTCATGTATTTGTATTGTGATAAATTGCATTTACATATCAAAATAAAATAATTGCAGCTGAATGTAAGGACAGAAGACTGCAAGATTGCTTGTGTCTGGCATTTGAAAAACTTCAGAGATTTCGGACACATTTCATTATGTTAAATATATTGTTTGTTTCCTATCTGTAATCTGAAACTGATGCATTCAAATGTTTTCATCCTTGTTAACACTACGTCCACAACGCTTTCTTTTTGCATACATAAGACAAAGCTTTCAAGTAGCCAGTGTGTTTGCATTATCTATGAAAACAGAACTATGTGAGCCACTATATATTTCCTGTTTAAATATTATTGTTGGCTTGAGTCGTTTACTCCATAGACAGACTGATAGCGGTCTGAGATTGAGGACACGGCGTCTCAGTTCTTTATGGGCCTATAGGACTGTAAAAAAGAAAAGATGTAGCATATCTCTTTAGAGACAGTGAGATCACTCAAAAAACTGCATCTACCTAGGCTATTTGTTTACTCTATTATCAACTTATCTAAATACTGTTTATATTTAAGGAATTTAGCCTTTAGAGTCATATAAGATGTTTAATGTTGTCATATGTGGGACAGTGAAAGATCACGTGACACAATGAAGCCTAATTCAAATGAGAAATATGATTGCTGAATGTAGTTCATCAACATAGAGCTTTCCATGGTGTTATCTCTCCATTGAATCCATTACAAGGAAAAACAAAATTACTTGGCAAACAAGAATAATTCCTTTTAGCTCATGCAAGTAATAGAAATGATTCATAGAAATGATAATTTTTTAGCTGTTTGGTTGTTTGACGTTTGTTTGAATAAAGATTGAATAATGTCCAAATAATTTAACTGTAAAGCAGGAGTAAAGCTCCTCAAAAGCACGAATGAAGAAAAAAAGGTGAGTTTTTTATAGCCGAGAACTCCAAACCAAATATGAGAGTCTGAATCTAGAGACAAAGGCAGCTTGGAAAACCTCTTTGACTAATCCTAACAAAAATGGCTGTTCTAAAAATCCATTTGAAGTTTCAGAGGGAACATTTCAAAATGTGGAAATTAGTAACTTTGTGTTAGTTTTTCCTCAGTGAATCACTGTACAAATACACAAAATAACATAACCGGGTGGATTGTAATTATGGCACAATGGAACAACAGTATGAAGGTTGAGAGAAGCTTATTATTTATTCATTATACTTCAGCCATGAGGATTCTAGATATACCAGTCAGTCAACATGTCTACATTTTTGTACAGAAATATGTAAAAAAACAATAATGACATGTTGAATGGGAGTGTTACTAAGAATTTCAACAGTGGAGTAATGTAAGGTTTTTCCAAGAAAAGTAAGTTAAGAACAGTAAGGTTTTTCCATTTGTTCATATGGTCTTATTTTATCTATTTATGATGCTGAATGATTAATAGCATTTCAGAAAAAAATTGTTAGCAATGCATTACATTTTGAATACATGTGTTGAGTTTATCTTAACTGTTGATATAAATGAAATGGAAGGTATATTGGTTAAAAACATATGCTATGCCTAATATTTAGTAGAAATACTTATAAAAAGTAACTATGAACTATATGAATAGTAAATAAAAGTAGCCATACATGATTTTTTAATTTCGATTTATTTTGAACTGCAGCATCCAGGATTTCAATGAGCAAGACTGATACAAATTACTAAATGCAAGAGGATGAATAGAATAAAAATGACAAATATTACAGCATTAAATGACCAAGCAAACAAACAAATAAGTAAAAATGAATCCATTAACTGTTGTAAACTTTATGAGGAAGAGCACACATGTTTGGAACTTTACATGATTACATGAAACTGAATAATTGTACTCTGATTCAAGGTAAAAAAAAAAAAAAAAAAAAAAAAAAAAAATTATTATATATATATATATATATATATATGAAGAGTTCAGATGCAAAAGCCTCTAAATGCCATTTGAAATTTTCTTATAGAATGATAATTTTTATCAAGCTTGTGTATTTAAGTTCAGTAATTTCACTTAAATGACAATTAATAGGTAATCTTCATTGCCATTTAAGTGAAATTATTGAATTTAAATATAGCCTACAAGCTTGATAAAAATGATCATTCTATAAGAAAATTTCAAATGGCATTTAGAGGCTTTTGCATCTGAACTCTTCATATATATACTTTTTATTCAAATAAAGTTTAATTTAGACCTTTAAAGTACAAAGTTTGTTTTCTTCATTGTCATCATTTAAATCTTTTCCTTTTTGTGAACTTTACTGACAATCAATTATGCTACAGGCTGATTTATTTTTATTTATTTATTTTTATAGCCAATGACATCTATTTGAGCTTAACTCTTTCCCCGCCAGCATTTTTGATCATTTTCACAAAATGTTCATGGCCCCCAGTATGTTATATGAATATCGGAATATGCAATATATCAAAAGAACAGACCCTCTGCTTCTAAACAACAACAACAACAAAAAATTCTATTTTTTATTCTAGCTTCATGAGTTCCTTTTTTTTTTTTTTAACACTTGAATGTGTTTCATTTAAAAAAAAAAGCAAAATTTTTTTGCAAAAAAACTGATAAAATAGCGTTTTTGTCAAAGACTACATCCGGGATGGGATTCAGAACGTTAATCAAAACACAGATGGAGTAAATCAACTCCATCAACACCCCCAAAGCTTGCACAGTCTTGTGGCTCGTCCTGGATCGACATTTCATTCGGTAACATTAGGCAATTTTGTGCATTTTGCAACATTTAAATGCTGTTTAATGTTGTTGATCGCGTTATTTTACATATGCATCTATCTGCTTACATGTGGTATCGCTTGTTTCTGCTTCTTCTTCTTCTTTTGTGTTTTTTGGCGGTTGGCATTACTTGGCAAACCAGCTTGAGGGGCATTTCCGCCACCTAGGATGCAGTGTGAAGCCTCGATGAACGAAAGAACAATTAAATTAGAGAAAAAAAAAAAAAAAAACGAAATCCTTAATCAAATCGGTATCTCTTAAATATTTTAGCAGTATATCGTACCACCTTAACTGTTTCTGCGCATTCTGAAATATATTCTTAACTGTAATTACATATGTTTTCCAAATCTCTTAATTTTTAAGAGTTTTTTTAAAGAATTTTTAACTCTTTATATTGTATATGCCTCACACAGTGTAAAATAACATGTTCAACTGTTTCTTATTTTCCACAATAAATGTAGCAGTCTGTCTCACACTTTCCTATAATAATAGGCTATATGCGGTGAATAATGAAGGTTATGTGTCCTATGGAGCCTGGTCATAACTGTATCTTCTGATCTGTTTCCATGCCCTTCTTTCAATCCCCACTTAAGGTTGATGCTGAATAGGTGTCTCCCTTTTGACTCTTTATCCTCTTGCCACATATTTAAGTTGGCTTGGAAAAGCCAACTTAGGCCTACTGATATTGTACTTAAGATTATTCTTCTTCTTCTTAGACTAAATTTCTCCACGTATCTCCTACTAAACTGTTCAAGCTACAACCACTAAACTCAGACTAGACCTTCAAACTGTTCTGACTCAAGTTGATTTATCTATTTAGACTGATCAGACTTGCTGTTTTCCTAAAATTGCTGAAAAAAACTTGGAAAAATCCCATAGACTTTCATTGCGGAATGTTCAAATTGAGCCAAGACTATTCAAACTTCAACTGTATAAATTCAAATTTTGACAGTTGGAGAGGCTCATATTAGACTCCATCAGCTGCCATTTTATGTACTATTTCTATCTATCTATCTATCTATCTATCTATCTATCTATCTATCTATCTATCTATCTATCTATCTATCTATCTATCTATCTATCTATCTATCATTTCTTTCTTTCTTTCTAACTAATATTTCTTTCTTTCTTTCTAACTCCAAACTAAATTCTAATTTTGACAGTTGGAGAGGCTCATTAGACTCCATTTGCTGCCATTCTATGTACTATTTCTAATCCATCGAGCCTCATTTTCCATTCTATCTAATATTTCTAAACTGAAAACCTTCAAACTTTTAAAACTACAAAACTAAAACTTAAACTAATTAAAACTAAAAACCTTCAAACTTCAAGCTTTTAATACTTCTTCAAACTTTGGTACTAACAAACCATCTTTCTTTCTTTCTAACTAATCTTTCATTCTAACTCCAAACTAAATTCAAATTTTGACAGTTGGAGAGGCTCATTAGACTCCATCAGCTGCCATTCTACAATTTCTAATCAATCGAGACTTATTTAAGCTTCCCTTCTATCTAATATTTCAAGCATAAAACATTCAAATTTTTAAAACTACTAAACTAAAACTTAAACTTAAACTAATTCAAACTAAAAACTTCAAACCTCAAGCTTTTAAAAATTCTTCAAACTTTCTGGCAAGGCTTTTTCATGCCAACTTAAAGTTTGTCTTCAAACTTTTTCATCTAGCTAACTACTGTTTTAATGGCCACGTTCAAACTCAAACCGGTGCGCAACGTTTTGCTACGGTTTCTGGGTTGAACGACATGTTAACGGTGTGCAACAGGGTTTGAGATACGTTTTCTCTTGTTTGGTGGGTGTGTCAAAAATGTCAGCAATCAGCAGCAATATGCTCGCACAATGTCTAAGTAAAGTCGTTTACATGTGTCCGCTGCAGCTCGATATACGCAACAATTGTAGATATTAGAAAACATGTTTGTTGTAAGATTTTTATAGTAAAAATATAGCATATCCACATGATGATGTAGTTGTAAATATTTTTAGTTTCATCGCAAGGCAAGTTTATATACCAAATTTCATACAGAATGGTAATTAGGCCTAAGTGCTTTACATAAAAATGAGAAAGACAGTACTGTAGCCTACAAGGTATTAAAAAAGTAAGAACTGGGGGGTAGTCTCTAGTAGGCTATGTGAGGCTAAATAAATGTGTTTTCTGTCTGATATGCGAGGCAAATGTTGGATCACAAAAACCAGAGTTTCCACAAATCCCTTCACTCGATTGGGATGTTCTCTTTTATTCTGGACGGCAAGGGCAGTGACTGTAACATCGAGCGTATTTTGCAGTATTAAACACGTAGGCTATACAGATTTCATCAGGCTCTGAAAATTATTTAAAAAGAACACAAAGAACGGCCTTCTCAGCTGCCATAGTTGCAACTCTTGGGTCATCAGAACAGGGTGTTCAATGCACCACCGTTTCCGTTTAAAAAACATTTTGCAATTTTTTGTCGGGGCTGAATTGCATATTCATAGAACCGTGTACTAAATGAGGCAAGGGTGTGGAGTTACATTCAAGCTATTTTAAGGCATGAATAACTTTTTTCAAGATTTTTTTTCGTCATTTTCGTGATCAAAGATGAGTTTTAAGGGATACAATAATTGACTACAGGGGGACTTTATTACATACACTCTTAAAAATAAAGGATCTTTATTGGCATCAATAGTTCCTTGAATAGTTCCATTAATGAACCTTTAACATCCATGGAACCTTATAATCATCACAAATACTTACCGCTTGCTCCATTTCTGTAAATCCGTTTTTATGAATGAATGACTCTCTCACCCAGTGGTGTAGTCTAGTTTTTTGTAGTGAGTATACTCTAAATACTCTAAAAAAAATTTTTTTTAAACATTATAGGCACAAATACAAATTTACTTTTAGAAATGGTGTTTTTGAAAAAAAAAGTGTTATTTTAAAATACATTTTACTGTGCAATTTCTTTCTAATTAATTTGAGTTAGACCGAACTTTTATTTTGGTGGGTTGTAGACATTTGAGTTTCTGTGTGTTTTAATACACTAATATTATTATTATAATCTCTAAACAGTCTCTTTTAGCTTTAATATTCATAGACACTAGTCCATATCGAGATTTGATTCATTGTACAGCCCTACTTTTGATTTATTCATTCAAAAATAGCCAAAATCCGTGACGTTCTGCCCTATAGCAAGTTCCATTTGTGACTGGATTCCGCGATTCGATCCGTGTCGCTTCGCAAACACAGACGGGGTGAATTTATGAATGAAAGTGAAAGTTCTGACACAAAACGAAGTTGTTACGTATCCTCACGCTTTTTTAAGTGGGTATACGCAAATCCTTGGCCTTTTCTAGTGGGTATACGGCGTATACCTGCGTATCACGTAGACTACACCACTGCTCTCACCCATTGCTCTAGTTTTCTTCGTCAACAGCCACTTGCACCCCTTGCTGGTGAGATCGACTAACAGCTATGGAGATTATCAATCGGCAATCTGACATCCCGTTCCCGGATGTCAAATGTTGAACTTTCTGTCGAATTTGAACTGGAAGCGAATTTGTAAAGCGAAATAAAATGGACCAAATATTGCCTGTCGAATATTGTAGGTTGTATTTTTAAACAGAATTAATATTTTGGAAGTGAAATCTAAAAGGTGAATATGGATTATTGAATTTTTAATAATGAAAACGTGTGTGAAATGTTTTGAATTTAAATATTCACCGCTTAAATATACAATCATGTTGCATTTCAGCCCATAAAAATGCAAGCTCTAAAAATACAATGCATTAAAAAGCAAGCAGTGTTAGCCTAATGCAATGCATATTTTTCAAGTAGTGCAATTCATAAAAATTTTTTTTTTGTTTTAAAAAACATTTGTCATTGTTTTACTTCCATAATATGGGTTATTTGGGGAATGCAAAATGATTCCGCTCACTGCGAACCCCCCCATCTGGAACCCGGACATTTTGAATAAATAAGTTGCTTCAAATGTTACTTTATTGTTACTTTGTTACATTTTACTTTTAGAAACTTAGGCTTTTTTGTTTTAGTGTGTTCATATGGTTCATACCGGTTCATACCTTCAGTAGTTACACTTCCTCCTGGCCGATTGGTGGCGCTGCTAAATGTACCTGAAGCCTGAAGCCACCATAATCCTCTCCAAGACGAAGATGTCTGATTCGTTTCCTTTGTTGTGATAGTGAAAATACGAATCTTACGTTTCTTATTTTATATCCCCGCTTTAAAAGCAAGAAATCAAGTAGTTATCTTATACTAGTATTTATCATACTTAAAAATGAGTGGCGGAGTGTATGGCGGAGGTAAGTGCGATTTTGGAGGGAGAATCAAATGAATGAATGCGCCACGTTTATGAGCTCGCTAGCCATCAAACTAGCATGATATGATTATTTATTTTCTTATTTTGTGAAAATGAAACCGGAGCCCACCTTTCAGGTTTTTATGCTTCATAGAATGCATGAATAATAAATATTGCTAAATAAGTGCGTAGTTATAAAAAAAATTATTTGCAGTACGATTTATGTATTATAACGGACTCGCTTGTATGTTTTTGACTACAGTATTGTCATTTTATCTAACGAATATTGAACGTGTTTTTCCTTGAACGTTAGTTGTATCCTCAGTTTTTCCAAGGACATTTTTTTTATTCTATACAGATGAAGTTGGAGCTCTTGTCTTTGACATGGGCTCATACTCAGTGAGAGCTGGATATGCAGGAGAGGATTGTCCCAAGGTGTGAATAGTAAGATGGATCCATAATCCATATATTGGTGGTAACGCAAATATAGTTCTGAGCCAAAATGCTATTGTTTTATGGTTTGTAGGCTGATTTTCCTACTGTGATCGGTGTGACTCTGGACCGGGAGGATGGCAGTACACCGATGGAGACAGATGGAGAGAAGGGAAAGCAGAGCGGCTCCACCTATTACATCGACACTAACCAGCTCAGGGTCCCTAGAGAGAACATGGAGGTCATGTCACCTCTCAAAAATGGGATGAGTAAGTTTTTGTGGAGAGTGACTTGAGTTTGAATCCGCCTTTTTCTGAACTTATTTTTCTCCCCTTTCCTATCGCATATCAGCTCGGAGATGTATTTATTTTAAATAAAAAATGTATACAATAAAAATGAAAGTGCCTCATGGGGAATTACGTTTTTTACATTAATTTGACTGTTTTTCTCTCTGAAGTTGAGGACTGGGACAGTTTCCAAGCCATTTTAGATCATACCTACAAAATGCACTTCAAATCAGAGCCCAGTCTGCATCCAGTCCTGATGTCAGAGGCCTCGGTATGTTGATTTTATGGCATAAATCTATTCTGCAGATCACATAATACATGTGCCATCTGTTAGGATGCTTCACTCAACTTCCTGTGATCTTATTTTCTTCATCTTGCAGTGGAACACACGAGCGAAGAGAGAGAAGCTGACGGAGCTAATGTTTGAGCATTACAACATTCCTGCTTTCTTCTTGTGTAAATCTGCTGTCCTGTCTGCGTATCCTTCATTTTAATTGGCTGAAGATCCAGATCTTTGTAGAAAACAATGTCATGTGTTTAGAGTTGCTTTAGAAGGATAATACTTGTACAGTTTTAATCAAACCAAACATGCCAAGTGTGAATACACCGTTAAATTTCAAATTTAGTCAGGGTATTCATCTTAAAAGGCCAGCAGGAACATGAAATGTTTTATCCTTTACTCAGCATTCCAGGTTCGCCAATGGGCGATCCACAGGTTTAGTGTTAGATAGTGGATCAACACACACAACAGCTATTCCAGTGCATGATGGTTATGTTCTACAACAAGGTAATTTGAATCACTTACTTTTCAAGCATATTTTACTAGACTGCCCTGTTTTTAATGCTACTATGCTACAGTTAAATTCACACATTTCATTAATATGTTTTTACACCAGGGAATTTTTTTTGTTGAATTTCTATCAAATTTTAAACTGAACGATTTTATGTTATTGTAATGTTGTATACAGTTAATACAAAATATGAATGGCATTAATTTTTGTTTAATTTTTAGTCTAGTCTATCTAGTTTTTTATTTATTTTATCATGAATATAGCCTTTGATGCCTTTTTTTTTTAAAGCCATAAGGGTTCAAAATATATTTATTGTATATATATTATTATATTCATGTATATAATCTATAATGTGTGTTTTATGATCTTCCAGGCATTGTAAAGTCTCCACTTGCTGGCGACTTCATGAGTATGCAATGTAGAGAGTTGTTCCAAGAGTTAAGTGTTGAAATAGTACCTCCGTATATGATTGCGTCAAAGGTGAGGCCTGCGGAAGTTTATTCTTTTATTTTATGCAGACTATCATCTCTGTCTGGAAGTTGCAATTTTTATCACATTTTTTAGGTGGTGGGGAGAAAGTAAAATTAATTGAATTTTCATTAAAGGATTCAGTTCGTGAAGGAGCCCCCGCCAGTTGGAAGAAGAAAGAGAAACTACCTCAAGTTACCCGTTCATGGCATAACTATATGTGTAATGTAAGTGATAGGAACTGAATCATAGTGAAAGTTACTTAACATACCGAAGTGCATTTTTAACATGTATTGAATATTGCTACTTGTCATTTCAGACTGTCATACAGGATTTTCAGGCCTCTGTGCTACAGGTGTCAGATTCATCCTATGATGAACAGTAAGTTGATTTTTTTTTTTTCGCACATGACCGTATCAGTTTCCACAAAAATATTAAGCAGCACAACTCTTTTCCAAATATATAATAAGAAATGTTTCTTGAGCAGCAAATCGGTGTAAATGTTTATATAGCATTTACAAGTTTATATGTCATAATTCACTTTTTTGATTTTGAGCTTTTGGATTTGTTAAATGCTTATGATCTTAATGAAAAGGAAAAACCACATTGTTACAATCTGCCCTTTACAGAGTAGCTGCCCAAATGCCCACTGTTCACTATGAGCTGCCTAATGGCTACAACTGTGATTTTGGAGCGGAAAGACTTAAGATCCCTGAGGGTCTGTTTGATCCTTCAAATGCTAAGGCAAGAAATATCCTCTTTACTCTGTACAAGTTTTATTCTGAAATTGCTAGTATTAACTTTCATTAGTCTTAATTTTCACAGGGTCTATCAGGGAACACCATGCTAGGAGTCAGCCATGTTGTGACCACAAGTGTCGGCATGTGTGACATAGACATTCGACCAGTAAGATTTCAAAACATTGCTTTACGTTCATTTACATGTCCTGTGTCTGTGCTGCCAATGCAAGTGACATTATGCTGGCCTTGTTTTTTTTTTAACAGGGTCTGTATGGCAGTGTGGTAGTTACAGGAGGAAACACACTCATCCAAGGGTTTACAGACAGGCTTAACAGAGAACTCTCGCAGAAGACGCCACCAGTAAGTGGCACTTTGTATTTTTGCTTTATAGACCTTAGTCAGGGTGGTGCCAAAGTCAGGAATGAAAATGAGGCTGTGAGGGAATAGAATACAGTGTGTTCAAAGCATTGCACTGTTGTTAAACATACTTATTGTTCAGCTGGCGAAATGCCTTTCAAAAAAAAAAAAAAAAAAACTTTCAGCAGACAAAAAAAAAAAACATTCAAGTTTTAAAAGTTAGGACCTTTATACGGTGTGCTATTGTAAAGACTAAGTCTATCCCTCACAGCCTCGTTTTCATCTGTTAAATTCAAAATGGCGCCACCCTGACAATGGTTTATTAGAATGTCAGTTGGGTCTTCAGTGCTTTATGATAACATGAATTGTTTTGTCCTCTCTGCAGAGTATGCGCTTGAAATTGATAGCCAATAACACAACTGTTGAACGCAGATTTAGCGCCTGGATTGGGGGCTCCATCCTCGCATCCCTGGTGAGTAGTTCACTAAGGCTGTCACAACTAAATGAGTGTTGTGGCCAAAATAATTCTTATTATTAATGATGTTATACATGTAAAGAGAGAGAAAAAAGAAGGTATGTGTCAAATTCTAAAACTGATGCTATGTTTTCTCTCTTTTGACCAATAAATCACACTCAAAATACGAAGGTAGGGAGGCAGAGAGAGATAGACTCGACAGTGACTACGTTTACATGTGCACCAATAATGTGATTATTTTTAATAATCAGAGTAAGGTCTTAATCGCAGTAAGATGTTTACCGTACATGACACGAGCAGAACTCTTCACTCCAGTTTACTTGCAGTTTTCATTATTCTGATTATTCGCTAATAAGTATGGTTATACCACACTCTGATAGGCATGTTTATCTACTCACATCAAATTCTAAATAAATTATGGACGTACTGGATATTATGCGGCGCCATGATGAACATCGCCATGATGAACATCGCAATGCCGGGTTTGCCTTTGCTGACGTTAGTTTCTTTGCGCCGTCTGGATGAAGATACAAAGCAGAGACTGCGCAGTTGTGTTGACAGAGTTTAGCGATTTAGAGAACTAGAGAAAACTTCAGAATAATGTAACAGTTTCATTCATGAAGTTGTGTGAACAACACACAGCATTCGTATAGAACCGAGCACAGGTGCACTTTGGTCAGATCAGTAATAGCCAATTTACATGCCTGCTTGTTGCGATTAAAATCGGCGTATGCCAAGTACTTTAATGTGAATATAGTTACTATGATTATGAGCTTAATTACTTTAGTTTGATCAAAGTATTGCGTTTACATGAGGTAAAGTTTAATCGTAATATTGCCATAATCCCATTATGAGGGTGCATGTAAACACACTGAGTGATCCTTACAACTTGGCAAAGACCCTGTGGTCCGTGGGCATTGACATGTCAGGAATCGTGTTTCCTTACATTTATATGTACCCAGGGAAATACATAAAGCAAAGTCTGTGAACGCTTTGTGCTAGACAACACTAAGTACAGTATAGGTAGATGTAAATCTGGATGATAACTTTTGATTCACAGTTGTAGTCAAAATTATTTAACCCCCATTGCAAATCAGGTTTATTGGCAAATTGTACATACTTTCAGCAGTTTGCAATGAACAAATCAAACAAAAGTAATCGAAATAGCTCAACACAAATGTTTCTAGTGGTTTTCCCCAAATTCAACTGAAAATGCAACTTTTAATGATTTATGCAGTCTTAAAAGTATTCAACCCCTTCATGGCAAGCATCTTTAGTACTGGGTAGAACACCCTTTTGCTGTTATTACCTTCTGCAAACGAGATACATAACCAGACACCAGCTTCTGGCAGCGTTTCTGAGGAATCTTATGCTGGGTACACACCAGAAGATTTTTTACATCTTATAAGATTTTCAAAATGTGATAGACCACAAACATGAGGACAAAAAATCCTAGATTTAACCGTTTTGCTCCTAGTGTGTGTGGTGTGCCATGATGTGACAAAGACAGCACACCACACACGAACAGATTTTCAACCAGAGTCTCGACTGTGAACACAGGAAATCTCGCGAGACTTCAGAATAAGCATTGCGGACGACATAAAGGAAGAAACTGTGATGATAGTGTTTGGAATGATTTTCACAGAACACGTTGTACAAACATTGGTGCTGTTGCCACAAATCAACAAGCTGATCCTCCATCTCTGCTGTCCACATCAATTTCACTTTGTGCTGCGCCATGACTGCGTTTGTAATGCTGCCGTCTTCCATCATCTCGCTTTCTGATTGGATATTGTTTCGTTTCACTTGATAATCTCCAGAATGTGCATGCGTTTGTCCTCAGAGTTCCCCCCACACATCAGGATTTCTGATCGTAAATATTAAACATGTTGAATATTTACGATTCGCGATCGGGTCGGCTCCGACGTTCTTCCGAGCAGGTTCGGACACTCTTAACACACCTCACACCAAGGGGAAATCTGATAAGATAATCTGTTGAACCATCAAGATAATCGGGACATAGCTAGGATTGTCGGAAGGGGGGAAATCGGCCCAAAATCAGCCCGATTATCTTTTGGTGTGTACCCAGCATTAGTCCATTCATCATGAGCAATGGCGTTCAGTTCAGTAATATTCTTGGGTTTGCGTGCTCCAACCGCCTTCTTCAAATCCCACCAGAGATTTTCTATGGGGTTCAAGTCAGGTGACTGTGAATCCACTGTAGAATCTTCCAGGACTTCTTCTACAACCAAGCCTTGGTAAAATTTGAGGTATGCTTAGGATCATTATCCTATTGGAAGGGTCCAATGACGGCCAAGCTTCAGCTTCCTCACTGACGGCATGACGTTTTCTCCTAGGATTTCCTGATACTTCAATGAATTCATCTTGCCTTCCACACACTGCAGGTTTCCAGTGCAAGAGGATGCAAAGCAGCTCCAGAGCATCACCGAGCCGTCACCATGCTTAACTGTAGACAGTGTTCTTTTCAGCATATGCTTCATTCTTCTTCCTCCAGACATACCACTGATCCATAAGGCCAAACATTTCCATCGCTTTTGTTTCATCGCTCCACAGAACAGATTCCCAAAACCCCTGTGACTTATTTATATGATTTTGAGCCAATTGGAGCAGACTTTTCTTGTGCTTTTGGGTCAGTAGTGGTGTACGTCTTGCAGTTCTAGCATGGAAACCGCATGCGTTTAGTACAAGCCTTACTGTGCAAGCTAAAACCTCAGTGCCTGTTGCCACCAGGTCTTGCTGCAGGTCTTTTGCAGTCACTCAAGTGTTTATCTGAACCTGCCTTCTCAGAAATCTGGTTGAAGCCGTTGATAGCTTACTTTTTCTTCCAGTCCATGTAGTGTAACCACTGTTCCTTTAACTTTGAACTTGTGAACTATGCTTGCAACGGTGTCTCTAGGAACATTTAGTGCCTTCCCTATCTTTTTGTATGCTGTTCCTTGTTTCTGAAGGGTGATGATATCTTCTCTTAACTTTTTGGACTATTATTTTTGACTTTGCCATATTTCTAACATGCAGTCAAACGTGACACTCAACAAACCTAGCCAGTTCAGATATTTCATGTGTTCTAGCCCCAACTAATGACTCTGGATAATTATCTGGATAACTGCTAGCTAGATGATGCAGAGTAATATATTTAAATATCGCAGATATTGTCAATGTTAACCATAACTATATCATATAATTATGACTTTTCTTTTTTTTTTTTTTTACCTTTAGGGAACTTTCCAGCAAATGTGGATTTCTAAACAGGAGTATGAGGAAGGTGGGAAACAGTGTGTTGACAGGAAGTGTCCTTAACCAGTTCCTGCAACACCAGGTTGCCTTCTGAAGGAGATGAAAATAAAAAAATATACCACCCAGTAGAAAAAGCCTTCTTAGTGGACTCAGGAACTAAAAAGGACAATTGCTGTTATTTTTAGTGCAAACAAACCATATTTTAAACAGTTTAATGTGGTTGCACTCTTTTCTACTCCTCCACACAATATTTTCATATCCAGTTTGGCAACAAACCTTTCTGACCACCTGATTCATTCTAAATAACAGTGACAAGGTTATGTGTTTTGGTACAGGGGAAATATGAACCCTTAATTCTATCAGTGCTTAGAACAGTTGATTTTCTTTTCTTTTTTTTGCTCCACAGGAAACCAAATGTTTATGCTTTTAACAAATCAGCTCTTTTTGGGAATAAAATTGTTTGTGTTAAACTGGTCTAAATTAATCTCATTTTTTTTGAATAGGTAATGTCAATGCGGTAATTCTGTACGTTTGTTCTAATATTAAGTAAATTTTTACTGGTCTATTCAGACTTGCATATTGAGGAAAACCTATAGTTAATGTGTCCCTTGAACTCAAGAAGAGGGATGATTTTCAATCCTAATAATTTACATATTTAGAAAGACAAAATCAAAAAAGGTAAATACACAAACAGTCTCTGTTACAAGTTTGGATTTATTATTTGACTGTACAACATATTCTGAGAAATGAAAAGTATGTGTTGAAAAGACTATTAAATACGAAAAGTCTTTTCAATGATCTCATGCATGTGCAGTCTTTTTTGGAAACATTGCTGATATCTTTTTTTGGTTTCTCTTTTCTTTTTTTTCTTTCCGCATTTTATTCTTCAGGTATTTTTCCAGGCTTAACCTAAAATTCAGAACAGCAGAATTAAACATGTCTGTGCATCAAGGAAATGTAATAACACTTGTTAGAGAGGCAAAGAGTTTATATAAAAATATAGTCTGAAAAACTAACAATATATCATCTATTGGAATAAATCTCGTGTAAATAACTTTTACAGAGCACCTAGTTCACTCGCAAAGAATAAAAATATATATTTTCCCCTTAGGGGCTCCGCACCATGTCCATTCTATTAAAATGAAAAGTTAAAATGCTAAAAGGTCATTTATTGTTACTTTGATGCGGTAACATTTTTCTATAGACTTGAGACGTACCTTGTGTAAGGGGCGACATGTGATGGTTCAAAGAATCGCCGCCTTTTGTATCTCGAATTAAGGTGCCAGGGGATTGGGTGTTCCATGAAGCGGTACCTGATGAACAAACAACCTCGTAATTTGAGTTACACAAAATATATGTGCAAAAGAGAATAATCTGAAAAACATTTGATTTGCTTACCAGAAGGTTTTGCCAAAAACATTTCTTCGCCATGCGCCTGGTCTAGCTTTCTCTTGTCCCGTCTGCAGTAAGCGCAGAGCATCCTCACGTTCTTTCACAATAGTGTCGAGTCGCGTCATTGACTTTTCAACCTATTAAAAGAATTCAGAATGAATATAGGGTCATCCATGTACACCTGATGAATTGAACAAGTATAGAACAGACACAGATTCACCCTGTTTAAACTTCAGAACTAAGAGCTGCTCGTTTTGGCTGTCATTTCATTAAAGAGTAAATCATGAAATCAAGAATACAACAGATACAACTTGGCAGGTTGTGCAAATATTTCCTTTCAGAACAGTGGTGGAAGAACTGGAAAAATCCAGTTTAGAGTCAAAAGTAGTTTTACTTCTAAAAAGCACCACGGAAGTATGTATGCTGCCTTCCAAACGTTTGGGGTCAGTAAGATATAAAGTTTTTGAAATAAGTCTTATGCTCAGCCAGGGTGCATTTATTTGATTTAAGAAAATGTGGACTAAACTGCTCAATTCATATTGATTATTATTTACAATCTCTTCATGAACTTTTTGAATTTCATCAAAATTTCACCAGATTTCGTCAAAAATATCTTCATTTGTGTTCTGAAGATGAACGAAAGTCTTAAGTGTTTGGAACAACATGAGGGTGCGTAATCAATGGCAGAATTTTTATTTTTGGGGTGAATCCCTGGGTGAATATTTTTGTGGAAACCATGATGCACTTTTTTCAGGATTCTGATAAATAGAGTTCAAAAGAAATGCATTTAAAAGTCTTTACTGCCACTTTTTTTCAGCATTTCTTAAAACAAATCCAATTGACCCCTAACTTTTAAACACTAGTGTACCATTGGAAGCACTGCATCATCACTGTACCATGGTACTGTAGTATTCAAGGTTATTCCATTTTATCAACAGAAACTGTGCATTAAATACAGTTTTAACATTTCATACCTTTTTGAGGCGTTCTGGACTGGGAATCTGAACACACTGTCGTTTCCCCTCCTGTTCTAAAGTGAGTAACATGTTCTTTTCCTTCAAGAGAACATACCTTAGAAATTCAAAAGAAATGTGGGTGAATATTTGTTGCAATGTTTCTTTAAAAGTCTTTAAACTGTTAAAAAAAGAAAGAAAGAAAAAAGTTAATTACCATAGTTTGTGTAAGTCTTCATTACTTTTCACCCTAAGCTGTTTGGCAGTCCATGGAGCACCTATGAGGTTACAAAAAAATAATCATGAGACAACAATATTAACACAATCAAGTGACGGTGGTAGATCATTATGACTATCTCAAAACCTAGTGGCCTTCTTATTTATTCATGTGCACACATTTTATACATACATACATACATTATTGTAACTGTGAACAATAATCATTCAGGTTAGTACCTGATTTAACTGTTAGTTCTCCCCAGTTCTCTGGCAGGTCAAAAAATTCTTCCAATCCTTTTCTGACACAAGATGTGTGGATTGCTCTGTTATTCATGGCACTTCTGAACCACCACGAGTCATACATTTGTCTAAATTCCGAGAAATGTGAAAAGAGATCAAATTAATTGGTGACATCTTAAAACATGCTTCTTTCTTTCTGGATATCATGATGCATTGACATTTAAGCCCGACATATTAATCAGAAAAACATACCTTTGTTGACACGAGTGAAATTTGGACAGCGCTCGGGTCGCATATTGAGGCTGTGTGTGTGAAGACACTGTAACAAAACGTTGAAATTGTCTGCAGATAGCAGTAGTCAGGCGGCTCGTTACGGCCGCAGCCATCTTGACAATGTCAAACGAAATAATGAACGGAAACGTGCAGCGCCACCTGTCGGACAGTAGAATATTAACCACAAAACATTTCTCCCTATGATTTCTCCACGTTGAAAGTTCAAACGTTTTGGTGCAAAATGTTCAGCACACAACAATGCGAATTGGCAATAAAATGTTATCTAACAAGATTAGTTATTTAAAATAAATGTGTGTATTTAACAAAAACTTTGAGCACTTTTTGCCACACTGTTGATTTTTATTAAAATGTTTTTTAATTTATTATTTTTAATAACAATTCATTGTTATTTATTATATTTTATTAAATATTTATTTGTAATTTAATTATTATTACATTTTAATTTATTAAACTTATTTTAATTAATTTAATTATTATTAAATTCTTATTTATTATTTTATTAAAATGTATTTTTTTATTAAGATGTTTTTTATTTTTTTTATTGGACATGAAAATCACATTAAATTTTATTGGAAGTGGAACCATTGTACTGCACACGTTTATTTTTGATACTTTCCAAATGCCTTAATGTATAGATTTGATTGTTTTAGTCTTTTAGACACCACAATTTAAACCCATAAGCATATTAATATTTTAAGTATAAGAAATAATAATTAATTGAACCGAGTAGTTCAGCAAACTGAACGGTAAATCTGTACTCACCACGCATTCAAGAATTTCTCAGATTCAAATCTTACCAAAATAATCTTATTTTTCAGCAGCATTATTTTGTTTAATTTTTTTATATTGTATTATTTTTTAGGCCCATCTTTTGATTCGAACTTTTAATTTGCCCTAAGCATCAATGGTGAACATGGCTGTACTCTACGTTAGATGAGCCAATCAGTGAAGCCCGTGTGTTCACGTGCTCCCTCAACAGTCATGGTGGGCATGAGCGTATTGAGGACGGCGGCTGCATTTGCTGCCAGATTAAACCCGCTGAAACGAACATGTCAGTCTTCAAATCTGCTCTCCAGGACTGTTGCACGTTCAGAACAAGGTAAAGATTGTTATTTTTTACTAAACTCAGCGGTATGACCGGTTGGGGTGATTAAAACTAGCAGTGACCTTGCTTTGCTTGCTTAGCATGCCAAGTGTTCAAGCTGGCCTTAACAACAATCCCCACTGTAACCTTCCGATAGATATATGTAACTTATAAAACAGCTGCATGTATGTGATGTGTTAATGTACCTCATGGGCGTTTTTACATAGAGATATAATTGAACAGTTTTTGATTCAAAATGTCTCTTGAGTTTCTTACCCTTCACACACAATTTTTGATATGCAAGCAATCAATTTACTAAGTTAGACGAGCACAATATTTTGGCCCTCATTGTGTACGTAACACTTTCACTTTATTGTAAAAACTTGAACTTATAATTTGGGGTTGCAACTGTTATTTTGTAATAACTTCAGTTCTGTGTTATAATTTACTTCCTGTTGAATAAAAATAGCGTTTTGTCTGCAATTTAACTCAAAACCTATTACAGTGATATGTTGACATGCTAAGCCCTTTTATTATTATTACTTCTATTCATATTTTTGTATTTTCTTTTACAGTTGTTGTCCGTCATGGGAGCCATGGGAAAAGGATGTTTATCATCAAGCCCACTGACTTCTATGATAGAAGATTTCTTTACCTGCTGGTAAAGCCTATTATAAGCACTTTAGTTCAGTTGCATATCATTCTTGCTGCTCGTTCTTTTTCATATAACATTTCTCTCCTCTCTTGCTTCATTAAACCAGAGAAATTACATTCTTTACACTGGCATCCCTATGGCAGCACTTGTGACCTCTATTAATGTTTTCGTAGGTAAGTTTCTGATGTAGCCTACCTGACCGTTTTTCCTTCCTGTAGTTGCTGTACCTGCCATAATAACTTGATTAATGTCTGTAATTCATTAAACAGGAGAATCTGAGCTAGCAGAGACACCTGAAGGCTATGAACCAGAGCACTGGGAGTACTACAAGGTATTCTAAAATATTTAATTGCTTAAAAACATCTAGTACACTTTATATGCCAGTAAAAATTGCCCATTGTTAATTGAATAAAAAAATGAACATTGTGTTGCTTCTATCATAATGAGTCATGTCTTTTCTTTCATTTGTTGTCTTTATTATTACTTAGCATCCCATCACCCGTTGGATTGCACGTACCTTTTATGACAGCCCAGTGAAGGACTATGAAAAAATGATGGCACTTATCCAAATTGAGACTGAGAAAGCTGAAATGAGGTATGTTGCCTTCACATGATTCAACTAATTAGCCTAAATGAGACTATACATGAATGATATGTCAATGTAATATATATATATATATATATATATATATATATTATACACACACACACACACACACACACACACAAGTAGAATGTACACGTAAAAATACATGTAAAATTATTTAATTATATATAAAAAATCTAACTTAATCAAAAAAAAAAAAAAAAAAAATCAAGATGAATAACAAATAATATTATTTTCTCTCCCTCAATAACTTGATCAGAATCTTGGGTCTGGAATCACAACATGAATCATAGTTAATTCATTATCAACACTTGCAGTTTCGGTTAATAAAAAAGTTTGAAAAGAATTAGGCCTATAGATATTTTATATAGAAGATATTTTCAGCAGAAATACCAAAGGAATGGGTTAGCACTTCCTGTTACTGGAATTTGAGCATTTTCTAAATGCATCTTTATATGTTGAGAAGAAATTGGCACCCAAATCATGAGCCATTTTGTTCACAGTACAATCAACATTTGATTGTCTAGAGGTTTAGATGACCTAGTTTTGTACTTCCTAAACAATCTTTATCTTGACCTTTCAAGTTCTGCTCACTAAAGTGATCCACACCATATGTAGGTTCATTTTGAGTTTAAGGTGCCTCCAAGTAAAGAAATATCACAATGTCATTAATAAACCATGTACTAGAAGGTTAGAAGAAAAGAGAAAAAATGTCTGTAGGGTAAAAAATAATGAAGGAATTGTCAAACCTTAGGGTACAATTTAATGGAACTACATCAACAAAGACACTTTGAAATGTTTTTACTGCTCACAAAAATGTATCTTGTTTTTATGTAGCCTAATTGATGATATCTAATTTATTATTCACTATTTTTCTTGCAGACAACAACAACTTGAAGTTCGCAGACACATGAGAGAAAAAGGAGATGGGCCCTGGTTCCAAATTAAGACACTTGATAAGAATCTCATCGACAACAGCCCCAAGTCATCCCCTGATAACTAGGATGGGTCATGCATACCTGTCTTAAATATTCAGGCATTATACAATGTATAATGTAGTTATTAATAAAAAATATATTTTCTTTTTTTCCCCCTTTTCTTTGCCTCTGGCACCAATAAACTAATGATTATAACTAAGTTACTGCTCTTGTGTATTCTTTTAAGTGGTACATCAAGGATTTACCCCAAAATTCATGAAATTCATAAAATGCTTTTATGTTTATATAATCTTGAAATCTCATGTCTCCAGTCATAATTATTTCATGAAAAAGAGTGGCCGAATTATTCATAATTTCTTCTTTTATGTCCAAAAGGAGTAGAAAAGTCATGCAGGTTTTCAAGTTAACAAATACCAACAAAAGGATTGAAATCAAAACCTAAATATTTGCGTTATTGCAGTAATGTACAGTAACCATAATAGTAATATGCACTACATCAGATGATGTCCATTATAAAATGGTTTCAGAACTGTGTGAATAAAATAAAATTTCATTCCATAAATTACTCTTTTGAGCAGGGCAGAAAAATAAAACAGCCAAACTAGATCAGTCTAATTTCTTCAGCCTTTTAATATTTAAGTAAAAACAAAAACACTAGTTTCAAAAGTTTGAATACTTTTAGTTATTAACTTTGCATAAGTAGGTAATCAACTAGCAAATAGCTTTCTTGCACAAAATTAATAATAAATAAACTGTATTTGTATAGCACCTTTTATACAAAAGTATTACAATAAACACCAAATACTTCACATATTATGTACCACTTACCACAATAATAAAAGAAAATAATACAATTATAATATTAATAATAAAATGCATAAAATGAACAAAACAAAAAAAAAAAAAAGTAATAAGAAACTATTAATACCTATATTTCAGAAAAAAAAAATCCTTTTTAAAAGCTAAAAAATAAATAAATAAATAACGTTAAGTGTTTGTACATACTAGTAAGGCTACATTCAGTATTGAAGCACACATGCAGAGTAAATGGCGCTACCATTGCTATTACCGTATAAACACATTAAAACTCATTGAGCGTCGATCTGAAAACGTCACCATTTGCGTCAGGGTGAATAATGTCAAATATTGAGTCCTTCTCCAAGTGGACACCCATTGTTTCCCTCCCCTATACACCACCCTCCATCCCTCTTTGTATGTCCCAATGTTTTCGTCGTCACATCCCGGCTCGGTCCATGAGGAATGTCGGGTCTGTATGGTTTAAAAATAGCCCCATCTCATCTACAGCCTGACACGCTGCTCCAGCGAGGCTCATAGTGGTGCGAGCAGCAGGAATGTGAAGATGGCTACAGATCTGGGAGAGCTACTGGTCCCGTACATGCCCACCATTAGAGTACCGAGGACAGGAGACAGGGTTTTCAAGAGCGAATGCGCTTTTTCCTACGACTCTCCTGTGAGTATTATGTCAAATACTTCATGCATGAACGTTAAACAACAACTGGCGTCCCACAGACACGTGGAAACTAAAAGATACATAGCGCGTAAGAGAGATTGGGGATCCTCGGCGACCATTCTCCTGCTCAACTTATGTGACAGCCTGCAGAAATAAACAACACACGGGTGTTTACATCTTACAGCGTGGCCAAGTCCCCCTCTTTAAGTTGGCGTTATACGAGATTCAGATGTATAATGATAGCAAACACTGTTTGAACGCTGGTTTGTACTAGAGAGATTTTCTGTCCACTGTTTTTAAAGGCGTGTCAAAGAAACAGGCTAATTATTTCCATTCCCACGTTCTTATGCACTCGGCATCTTCCCATCCTCGTTGGACATCTATAGTGTGTTACTTGTTGATGCCAGACTGTTTATTGTGATATCTCCTTGATATCAAGAGACAAACAACTGTTACATAGCATCAAATATGTGAAAATTGGGATTTCCTAAATCTATACTAATAAGCAGTAAGCAGCCATGACCTATAAAAAGAATTCAGGTCAACTTGGGTTGTTATGTCTCTACAAGCTCTGTCCACAAATCATGTATAATACTATACGTTTTTGCGATCAGTTATGGGAACTTTTCTATAAATGTGGATAAAGTGCACAACTAGCTCCCAGCTGTAAAAGTTTTAAAGGTGACTCAGCTGTTTGGAGTTCATCATGTCAGACTAAAAGACAGGTTATTTTTACACACTATCTGTTTAAGCTCGTGTGTCACCAGGAGCTAGTGACAGGTTTTTCAGTCTGGTGGGCCCTCAACACCCTAACCGACACGCACCAGCCCAGTAACAGTGTTTTGATTCAGATTTAACTCTGAACTGTCTTGTTTGTTTATTCTTTATCGCTAAAAGTCTTTAAAAGTATAATTCAGATTTTTTACATTTAGAAGAAACTAAACACTTCTGAAAATAACAAATAAACAAGTATTATGTAATTATATAATTATGTGAATCTTAATAACCATTGGTCCCACCAAAAGTGGCTGTATGGCCAAAATGTTATTGCAATATATGCCTGACGAACATTTTATTACCATATCCAACAACATAATACTTATTGGAGCTTTGTTGTTATAGTGTTGAAATTTAAATCTTTAGGTAAAAGGCACTATTGTGAGCATTCAACAATTAAATGTTTATTTATAATTGTACTTTTATGTCCATATTTTGTATTTCTAATAATAGGCTACATCCCAGATATTTGGCATGAATATTTAATGAAGCCGTAGATTGTAAATAGGATGCAGTTATTTTAGATTATGCCCTGATATGTTGAAGTGTGTCCTCTTTTCATGTACTGTATATGTTCCTATGTTGATGATGCTTATGTCTTTGAACGGTCTGCCTTAATCTCAAATAGCAGTTTTATTCACAGTTGTCTGGTAAATCATAGTAGAAATATGGAGTTGTACATTATACACTTTATTTTAGCTTAAAACTAGCTTTATCATTTCTTTTAGGAATCGGAAGGAGGTCTATATGTGTGTTTGAACACATTCCTGGGATTTGGAAGAGAACACGTGGAGAGACATTACCGTAAAACTGGACAGAGTGTGTACATGCACTTAAAACGGCATGTGAAACAGGTAAGAGCAGCGACAACTTTTTTTTCAAGCTTATTGTTGGATTGATTTCTTTGCAGATTTGTAAAAGTGTTGTTTTATATTTCATTCTGCACTCTAAAGGAACCTGTTTGTTTTGCTAAGGCATGTTTATAAAAGCTACTTAAATGCCCTAATTAAACTAAGGCCTAATCCTGGTTTAGTCTAAGCTGTGTCTGTGAAACCGAGCCTTAAAGTAGTAGTACAATGAGGAATCTCATACCTTCCTACAGGTATATCGTGCAAAACTAGTACGAGGTATGTTCACTCATCTGAACATATTACATTTATATTTCATAGTCCCTTTGTCCTTTGTTACTGCTCTCGTAGAAAAATACAATTACTTGTTGTATTTTAAACTTACATTTAATGTCTAAAAATAAATATTTTAAAATTTCCCGTAGCAGCTCACTCTGCAACTTCTGCTGTTTACCAGATGGGTTTTGTCCATACAAATGCGTTATTCACAGCTATAAACTGACGTGACTTGCGGATGTTTTCCGTCCACAGTGCGCAGATGCAGTTAATCTATAATCAAATTAGTTGTGATTAAGTCATATCTTTTGATTTTTTTCCTCTTATGTTAAGTGAACATCCTCTAGTTTTAAGATCTGCCATACCACACTAATTTCAAAAGGTGGGAAATTTCAGTTTAGCAGAGATTGATGACTGTTGGATTTAGAAAGCAGAGTTTTGAGGTGATTATCCAACAGGTCTTGAGAGCAGAGAAGAATGTAAAGGTTTTAGGTGTGATGCTTCTCTTCATAGAGAGTTTTAGGAATCTGCTATACAGTAAAAAATGAGATGATCAGTAAGTCATGCCAACTTATGTTTTACATTGATTCATCAAAATAATTTTTATAAGTTAGGGTTAGGGTTAGGTGCGAGAGTAGGAGATTCGACTTGTTTTAAAAAAAAAAGTCAGTTAATATAATCTAAGTTGAAATGACATACTTAAAAATGTAAGGCAGCAAACTTGAAATGAAGTTTTTCTATTGAAATAGGTGGATTTTAATTAAAAAAAATTTTTTTAAACTTTTTTACAGTGTATGGATAAATTAAATGGTTTTGACATATTGGTTTATAATTGATGAGCCCAGCATACTAGTCCAGCATGCCTACTGTGCTCTTGGGAAATGTCAGGAAGAAAAAGAAACATTGAAGGAATATCTGGGTATTTACAATAATTACAGAATACTGTATTTACAGCATGATAGATAAATTAACAACATGTTACATAAACAGAAGATACATTAACTGTGCTGCATTATTTATAACACCATATCTATACATATTTGTTGTCACTAAATATGTACTAATTGATGGAATGATAGATTTTAAATAATCAGATACTGAGGTATTATCTCATGTTTTGAATGTTACCATGGCAGCCTTTCCATATCTTAGCAGTTCTGTTGATTCCCAGCCTGCTCCTATACATTGACCTAATGATGAATGATCTGTTGGTCATTTAGAATAGGATCTTAGTTATTTAATGTTTTTTTGTTAGTTCTAAGTGAATTTGGATGTTCTGGTTAAATGCTGCTATTTTCATGTCTGTATCTGGCCAGAAACTGCTGGCCCCCATTCTTGTACAGTAGCTCTTGTGTTTGCTGTTTTTACTTGGGATTACATGAGAAGTGTGTCAACATTAACCATTCAGTAGTCCACTTTACTCCACAATCAATTGATTTTACCATTATGTGCTTTGTACAGAACGATCATTCCCATCTGTAAAGCTTTTTATCCAGATTTGACCAAATTTGCAACATGATTCTGTTAGATTTGTTGTTCTATATAGACAGTCTGCAAATGTAACGTTACACTTACCTTCATTACCCATGTTGTTTCTTGATGTTAATTACAGAAAGCCACAGGTGCTGCAGGGGGTGCCATACCAAGAAGAAGGAATGGAAAAGTATTTTTAGGTAAGTCTGTTTTGAAGTAAAAAAAAAAAAAAAAAAGTCCCAGACTCAAACTTCAATCTCAAATGAGAGAGCCTGAATAAGCCTTATTTTTATGTTTAGCAACCCCAGTCATTACTGGCTGGGGCTAAATTTATCTTATTTATTTGTATGTGCAGTTAGTAACCATTCTAAATCTAAAGTGCCACATGCTTGCCCTGGCCTAATCTTCTGCTATGGAGGGTTGGTTTTCAGTGGCCGGCTATGCCTGTCAGCTGCTGTGCCCTATCAATCCCCCAGGCTGACACACTTCTGCCATTGGAGGTGTGACGTAGCAGGTGGCGGACCTGCGGCCTCTTATTCTCATGCATCGCGTTAATGTAAACGTCTGTTTGAGGACGATATGTCAGAAAGGATGCCAGTCATTTTGTAAACCCACAATGCTTTGCCAAACATGTAATTTAGGCCACTCTGACTATTCTATTAAGGATAATGTCTAGCTTGTCACCAGTGGCTTGGAGCGCAAACTGATGCGATCAGGTGTTTTCTTTAGTCTGTCAGATGTCGTAGCCATGTCTAATGCAGACAACTATAAGTGTGACATTCATACTCAAATTAATTAAATAACTTTATTATTCTTTTTTAATGACCAAACTTGCAGTTTGTATGACCTCATTTATAATTGAAAGAATAGAAAGACAATTTGTTCTCCCTTTACAGGGCTATTTAAAGGGGTCCTATTATGTTTTTCCACTTTTTCCACTTTTTTGCTATTGTGTAATGTTGCTGTTTGCGCATAAACAAAGATCTGCAAGGTTACAAAGCTCAAAGTCCAAAGATATTTTATTTAACAGAATCCACTTTTCAAGAACTACAACGAACTGCTCGTTTGGACTACAACTCGATTTTCCCAGATCTTATGAAGTTACAATGTTACTCATTTAAATAATCTCACCCACGGAATACACAAAAAAGGGGGCAGAGTCCTGGTTGAGCTGCGCTATAGAAGATAAAGAGTGTTGCTGCTATGTCGAAGAGACGTTTTTTCCCACCCCGGTAGCAAAACCCCTTTGTTTGGCCTTCTTAAGGTGGACAAACTAAGTGCGCTGCACATTTTATGGAGAACAGCTTGTTTTCAGTTGCTTTTGTAAGCTCTCCTTTTGTAAGCTCTCGCTTTTGTAAGATGGTTCACCGTTCCTTATGAAAAATTAACCATAGTTTTGTTACCGATAACTGTTTGAATTAGATGAAGAGAATAAAATAAAAAAAACAAGCATGAAATCCATGCTTGTAAAGTCCGTGCATGAAATTCGTTCTGCACGATCCTCTTGTTCGTTAACATTGTCAGGGTCTGAATCAGGCTCGAAATGGTTTGAAATTGACGCCATCCTCAATATTTACGCTAGAGAAGAACTCGCAGTTATGGAGGGGTGGGACATTTCCCGATCACGTGCTAAGCACTGCCAATCACAGCACACTGGGCCAGCTAACCAATCACAGCACGTTTTGTATTTTGGAAGGAGGGGCTTTATCGAAACAGGACCTAGACGGCGTGTTCGAGAGAGGAGCTGTAATAATGTAAAATATGTGAAAAATAATGCGTTTTTTGAACAATCAAGCTTGAAAACATATTCTAGTACACCCCAAAAACAAAATCAAGACTTTGTAAAAGGGCATAATAGGACCCATTTAAGCAAACTACAAAAATCTATTTTAAAAGGTTGTTAAAAACCTCAAAAAGACATAATGAGAGTTGCAGCCTCTAAAATATAGACTTTCTAAATTCATATACATTTTAACCTTAAATCTTTATGTTAGGGGTTCAATCAAGGGAACTAAATAAAATGTTTAAACAAAAGACCGAAACACTCTTTTTTTAAGAAAAGGACAAGATAAACATGAAAAGAAAGCCATTTTGAGTGTGTACATTGTGTGGAGTTTCATCATGTGTTTATTAATTATTTTTTCTGGGACAGTGTTTTGGGAAAGTGCAGTCATCCCATCAGCTCTCGATTAAAAATAACTCTTTCTGCTTCTTTTCCTGAAGATTTAGAGCTTAACCGTGATTTTAATGGAGATGATTATGAGTACGAAGATGAAGCCAAGCTTGTCATATTTCCAGACCACTTTGAGATCCCTTTACCAAATATTGAGGAGTTGCCCGCACTGGTTAGTGAGTGTGTGATCATGCGTCCTGTATGCCCTGCATGCCAAAGGCCTGATCTGCAGTTTCAGTTTCAGTGCTTGCTTGTCAAACATCACATCATTACATTTTATTATGTCTACAGATGACCTTATACTTATACTCACTGTTCATCCTTCTCATTGTGTGCAGTGATGTCATGTGGTGTTGGCAACACGTGTTGCAGTAATATTAGTTTTAGTTATCCACTCTCACCTATTACGGATTATTTTGTTGTACACTAAAATCTGTTTAATTTAAATTTTAAAATAAGTTTATTTCTGATTAGATCCGAATTCTTTGTGGTTTAAAGCAGAATCATCAGCCATTCATGCCTGAATATACAGCATGTGTTGTGTTTTTATTGATATTTTTGAAATTATTAAGAGCAATATGGGTTTTTCTGGGGTATACACCGTTCAAAAGATTGGGGTTAGTATGATTTGTATTTTTCTTTAAAGAATACTTTTATTCAGTAAAGATGAAATGTTTTCAGATAAATGTTTTTTATTCATCAAAGAATCACAGTTTCCACAAAAATATAAAGCAGCACAACTGTTTTCAACATTATTAATAATTAGAAATGTTTCTTGAGCACCAAATCAGCATATTAGAATGAAGGAATACAGAACATTCAGTTTTGCCATGCAGGAATAAATACATGCTAAAATATATTAAAATAGAAAACATGTTCAGTATTAAATCACAGTTTTATTTTATTTATTTTTCTAATAAAATGAGCCTTTGTGAGCATTTGAAACGTATTTCGAAAAAACATTAAAACATCTTAACATCCCCAAATTCGACCAATCTCAAATATTTGAGGATTAACTGGTTGATGTAATATTCCATCAGTACACATGATGCGAGAAGGTTCATGGTGTTATGTTGTACTACTTTAGTTGTTCATACAATACATGAAGTAGCACACAAGTGAACACACATCTTTGAACTTGTAGACACTTGAAATTGCATGGTGTGCGTACTTACCTCTGCTTCCCTTATATTTATTACCTAAAAAATAGTTGCATTATTTGTCTTATCTGACCAGGATTCAGATTTGGTTTTAAATCTTTTTAAATCTATTTAGTCATAGTCTGCACCACTTTCCAGCTGGCTGTGGTTTCTTAAGCAGTCATTAAATGCAATATCATATTAAGCAATGGAACAGCTATAATATAATGTTCACATTCCCCTTTAACTTTCAGGTGACAATAGCCTGTGACGCCGTCCTCAATGCGCAATCTCCATACAAAAAGCAGGAGTCAGATTCATGGGAAGAGGAGATCCAAGTATCTAAACATGCCCGAAGTCTCAGACAGCAGGAGAATGGGGTTCGAATTCCTCCCAGGTTGGTCACATGGAAGCCCAGAGTCATAAGGACTAGCACTCTAGAGTCTGCTGATGCTTACTTCAGGTCACCCTTGAATCCGATATGTCTGCTTTCCCCTGCCAATAATATCAATAATATCAAAACAAGCTATTGATGTTTATATGTTTAGGATAACTATTAGTAACAGTGTGTCCTGAAAAATATAGTTTTTGTTTTATGTTGTAAGAAAATTTCAATTAGGATACTTTAGGATTGGTTCCAATGACAGAAATTCCAGTACTAATACTGTCATAATTCCCTGGGGAAGGGTTTTCAGTGGCCGATACTGATGCAGATATCTGGATAGGAGGGTGTCTGATGGCTAATATAATGTGGTATTTAAAAGTAATTATAGTAAATTAGCCAAATTGATTAAATTAACACTTGATTACCATATTTGTCTAAACTTTAAAACAAACGTTTAAATGTGCATTTACCATTCCCATGGTTGTTTTTAGATTTTAGAACAGATGCAAAAGGAACCAGCGTTATTTTAGTATTATTTATGTACTATTATAGTATTTATTAATATTTTGAAATAGCTTTTTCTATATTAATTTATATTTTTTTATATTTTAATTTCAGTTTAAGTTTTAGTAATTTTGATTTGTGTTTTTGTCAATTTTAGGTAAATTTATTTTTATTTAGCTTCAATTTATTTTTATTTAATCATTTTAGTAAAAGAAAATGAGAAATGTTGCCTTGGAAGTTTTTTTTTTATAGTTTTTTTTCCTTTCATCTAACATTTATATTTTGTTATATTTCAGATTTATTTCTCTTATCTCCCCCTTTTTTAAATAGTATTAGTATAAGTGTTAGTTTTAATTTTAGTATTAGAATAAGTTTTAGTTAACAATAACAACACTGAAGGGGAACTAACACTTTAACCATGTGGAAGATAATCTCAAAATGGCCAAATATCGGCAATTGATTGGTCTAGCCGATAAATTGATGTGTTGGAAATGGTCTCATAATCGGAAACTGTCTTGGTCTACACAAATAGATTACAAATAGTCAGTGGATTATAGAGTAGCATAGCCTCATCACTTTGAGGGCACCTGATTCACCTGGACTGAAATATGAGGAGTTCCTCTCCTGTTTGTGTCTTCAATATGCTTTATGTCCTATTAGTGGCTGGAAGTGCGCCAAGTGTGAAATGAGAGAGAACCTGTGGCTAAACCTGACGGATGGTTCTGTCCTCTGTGGGAAATGGTTCTTTGATGGGAGTGGAGGGAATGGACATGCCCTTGAGCACTACAAAGAAACCAACTTCCCCCTGGCAGTTAAACTCAACACAATCACCCCAGATGGAGCAGGCAAGTGTCTCTCCATGACAGGTTTTTAATGTGTCACACAGTCTTCCAGGAAATATGTTGGCCTGCATGTATAACACACAAAAATTGCAAGCTCAAACTTAATTTGGACAAAAAAACAAAACAGATAAACATTTTTGTTCATAGAAGGTTTTACAGATTGGTTCCATTCTCTCTTTTGTAGATGTTTATTCCTTCGACGAAGAAGAAGCAGTGGTTGATCCTCACATATCAGAACATTTGTTACACTTCGGAATAGATATGCTGCAAATGCAAAGGGTATGTTTTTATTTATTTATTTTATATAATTTTTTTTTAAATTCATACATTTCTCTATATTTTATCATGTAGTCAGTCATTCATTTATTATAAATATCTAATACTGATAATATTTTACAAATATTAATAATATTTTAAATTTTTCATGGTATTAATGCGTCTTTATACATGAAAATATATAGCTTCCTTTATATTGTAGGAAAGGAATCGTCATATTTGTGGGTCTGTGGCATCAAATAGGTTGAAAACCCCTGTTCTAAACAAAAGTTAATTACTTAAGCAAAGACAAGCAACACTGCCTTCTTCCAACTTCTCTATCCCTCTCAGACAGAGAATGGTCATCATACAGACAACCACGTGCAGCTGCGTGTGAGTGACTGGGAAGTGATTCAGGAGGCTGGTATAAAGCTAAAGCCCGTCTATGGCTCAGGATATACGGGCATCAAAAACCTGGGCAACAGCTGCTACCTGAGCACCACTATGCAAGTGCTTTTCAGTATTCCAGAGTTCCAGAGAGCGTGAGTACTCTAAAGACCTCAGTGGTCCAATGCATTCTACATACTCGTCTACATTCTCCTCCCATTGTCATCGGGTCTGTTTGAATGCTATCACACTTAGACGTGTCATTTCTGAGGAAACTTGTATTTAGACTCTAAGGGCCAGATTTACTAAACAGGGAAAATTAGCGTGAGAACACAATTCCAATAAAGCACCGATGAGAGTGGAAAGTTCTGCGCATGATCTACTGACGACGCAAATTAAAGAACACAGACGCAGCCGGATCATTTCCATAATGACCGAGTCAATCTACCAAGAGCAGCGCAAATTAGCGTTTGGTTTAAGACATGCTTGTTTGGGCAGTTAATAATGGCACCATATGAGTAAATTGACCAGCGCAAACCTTAGTAAATCACCTTGCGTGATTCACTTAAATACTCTCGTCCCATAAATTTTGCGTCTTAAAGGGAAACTCCTACAAATGCATATTCAGTAAGGTCAGCCGCAAAAATAACCCTGTCCAGTCCAGGCCTTTTTAGTACTAATTTTTCTCTGCGTGTCCTTAGTAAATCCTGACGGTAGTTTTTTAACACCAAAAGAGGATTTGCGCTGGAGCAAGCTGTTAGTAAATCTGTTAGTAATCTGTGCCGTCTTAAAGTTTGTTTGCTGTTTTTTCTTTTATATGATGATTTTGATTCAATGCCAGATTCATCTAGCCAGGTTCTTTACCCAGTTAATTAAATATGCAGGTGTAACAGTGAGAAATGATTTTGTATATTTTAGGTATGTTGGGAACCTACAGAGAATATTTGACTACTCGCCCCTTGATCCAAGCCAGGATTTCAACACACAGATGTAGGTGTTTTTGTCATTGAATGTTAATATCATGTAACATTTATCATGTTTTTTATTTCTGAAATTCAAATTACTTCTAATTATTGTATAAAATAATGCAATGCAATTTTATACATATCTTTACTGCTGGCGGCAGGTGCATTATTTTACATCTTTCCTGAAGTGTGTGTCATTTAGACATGGTATTTAAATTGGAATGTTTGTTTTCTTATTTTTCAAGGGCAAAACTTGGTCATGGACTTCTCTCAGGCCTGTACTCAAAACCTCCAATTAAATCAGAACTAATTGAACAGGTGATGAAAGAAGAATACAAGGTATTTGACTTGGTCTGTCTTGATGATATTCGCCTTGATTAGGTTTGCATAACTGTGCCAGTTGCAGTCCTTTGCCTGCCTCCTTACACAGCTACCTATTTGAGAATCAGGCAACCTTAAAGTACATTCATACTAACAATTATTTGCAGTGACCCGAGGTCATTCATTGGCAGTTTCAGGTGGCAAAAACAAAACAAAACAAAACCATACAACAAAGCTGAGCAGAGTTTACTTTTATGCAAATGAGTAGAAACACAATGCGGCATCTACCAATAATAGAACAGACATTGTGAATGTACCTTGGGTATGCTTGTACAGCTTGTTTAATTGTTTTTATTTTTGAGAGAAGCGACAATATCAGATATTAACTGTTTTATCCCAACAGTTATCAATATTCTTTAGCTAAATTATTGTTTTGGTTGCCCTCCTTTTTTGTGTGTTTTTGTCTTTTTCTAAATGACTAAATTGTAGTCATCTGAATTTCTACCAAATTGTAAATGTGCTTCCATAATAATATACCTCCTTTCTCGTTCTAAGTATAAAATATGCTAAATGAAACATACAAAAATGCTGCATGCTATTTCCCTAAAGTACAGCTTTGTGGCCTTTTAAAAGTGTTTAAGAATGTCTCCCTGTAAACAAGCTTTCTTAATAGGATTTCTGATGGCATTTTAAAGTGCATTTGGTGACCCTGAGCCTAGATGTGTCATGTTGTTTTCCTTTGTAGCAGCTGCAAAGAGGGATTTCACCTAAGATGTTCAAAGCGCTGGTCAGTAAAGGACATCCAGAGTTTTCCTCAAACCGGCAACAAGACGCTCACGAATTCTTCCTGCATTTAATTAACCTGGTGGAGGTACGAAAGTGTTTTTCTATCTTATGTGCTTCTTTTGTGGAAACGTAATATATTACCTTGATTATAATGACGTTGTGTCTTAAAAGGATAGTTCACCCAAAAATGTAAATTATAATCAGCCTCATGTAACCTATTTGACTTTCTTTAGCTCAAAGATGTTGATGAATTACTTACATTTTATGGAAAAAGAGCAGCTTGAACATTTTTCTAGACTAATCATTTTGTGTTCCATACAAGAAAGTATTTAGGTGAAATATATCTTTAAATCATTTATGTAAAAAATGATTTGAGAGAAACAAGGGTTTCTAGGGATTGGCCAAAATTTCCCCAGACGTGTTTGTAGGCGTTGAGTCTTGTCAGGAGGCTCTGGTTTCAGGAGACACATTGGACTGTACTCTCTACCCCTCTGCTGGCAGACACACACTTGAAGTGACTTTCTCAACTGAGTTAAAATTAGATACCCCTATCAGTTACACAGATAATGCTTCCTGTTAGCCATTGCCTTCTCTGACACTTTTCTGTGACTTAAAAAACAAACAACAGCAGGAGCCACGCTGTTAGACTTTTACAATGTGAGATATACTATGTAAGTCAACAAGAAACAGTTCCCAACTAATTTTACATCATACAATGTAACGTACTTATTATTTGAATGGATCATGCAAAATGGCTTCTATATGACAGGTGGTGGGAGGGGAGGGGTTGGAAAATATAAGTGCTTGTTGACATCAGCTGAAATGGAAAGTCAATTCGGAGGGTTAGCAAGTTATTAAGGAATATTCACACTGATAGCAATTTGTTGATGCAGAATGATGTTTTGATTTAAAATCTAAAATACAGTTATTATGTGGAATATTATTCAATTTTAAGGACATTCTATTTTAATGTATTTTAAAATGTAATTTATTCCTATGATGGTAAAGCTGTTTTTTTTTTTTTTTTTTTTTGCATCATTCATTTACTCCTGTCCTCAGTGTCACATGATCCTTCAGAAATCATTCTAATATGCTGATTGTTACAACTAATCAAGGCATAATCTTTGCTGACATTTTCTTTGGTCCTGACAGTGCTCGAAAACCAAGAGGGTCAAACTCATAAAACCAAGACAGAGCTATAGTTCCTTGAAATGTTTAGTGCTCAGAAATGTCAACTGGTTTATTTGTAGCTGCCCTCAGCTGTGCCTTGTATGAAATAGCATAAGGCCTGTGAACAGTGAGGGGACCTTACAGTGCATTTCTACCTCCTCAGCAGGTTTGTTGTCTGTTCACTGGTCTCTGGTATCTCAGACTTGATAGAGGAGGGCTCGTATATTTCTGTATGGCCTCAGAATAGCGAAACCTCTGAAGGATGACCTCGTTGATCTTAATTACGGACTAACTCTGTACTGTCCATAAAGATGCCTGAATTTAAATAGAAAGTTGATTTGTTTACCATTTGGTTTGAAGAACTATAAATCATATGATCATTATTGTGTTTTTAAGTCATTATTTTGCTTGGTAATGACAGATATTCCTGTCCATCTTTAAAAGTTCTCAGTGCTGCAACAGAACTTTTGGTCCCATTTTATAATAAGTCTCTCTAACTACTAAGTACTAACATTTGACTGAATAATTTGATACAATACACATATTGTGTACATTCATGTTTTTACATTGTACTTATACCTGATTGTAATGACAGCAGTAATTAATTTCAGTAATTAGCCTTAATCTATAATTACACTGTTGACCCTTCCCTTACTCCTTAACCAACCCTTAAACCTACACACACACCGCCAAACCTGTCCCTAACCTTACACGTATCCCACCTCAATTGCAGCAAAAGTTGCACCTAACATTTAAGTACATAGTACTTAGACCACCTAATATGAAGTGTGACCAAAATTTATTTTGCCTTAATGAACCTGAAAAGTAGACAGTAGATAGGAGAAAAGGCGAATGGGAACAGGCCAGATTCAAACCATGAGCACAACAAAAACTTTCTATAGGCTATATTATGTTTTGCCATTTTCAGAGGAACAATTCAGGCTCAGAGAACCCCAGCGATGTGTTTCGCTTCATAGTTGAGGAGCGAGTGCAGTGCTGTCAGACACAGAAGGTGCGGTACACACAGCGAGTGGACTACCTTATGCAGCTTCCTGCACCCCTGGAGGCTGCCAGCAACAGAGGTAACCTTCTACAACTGATTCTTTGAACATTGCTCCTGCACTACACAGTTTAAATGTTCAGTTATTACTTTAAAGAGCTATTTCTACCTGATCTGACTCTAAAAAAGGAATAAAACCTAATATAGTTATGTGATTAATTTATAATAAATTATAGTTTTTGTCTAGAATAAAAATGTATTTGTTTTTAAGTTTAATGTTGTTATGTGAATTCAATGTGCAGGTAGACATATTTGTGTTTTATTAGCATATGGTTTTGGTGTTGTACAGAAGAGCTAATAACATATGAGAGTAAGCGGATGGAAGCTGAGGAGAACATGCGGCCCCCTCCAGAGCCGGTGAGAGCCCGAATCCCCTTCACTGCCTGTCTGCAAGCCTTCACTGAGCCTGAGAATGTTCCAGACTTCTGGAGCTCTGCGCTGCAAGCCAAGTCAGCTGGAGTGAAGTAAGCAGGCCTCTGGTTTTAAGACCTCGAATGACTTGCAAAACATTCTGCACAATTTAGAAGAATATCATGGAATTTATATCGACAATGATTTTATACTGTATGCGTATATTTATATTTTATACTATATTATTTAATTATAATATACATTATTATTTTCTTTATTATTTTCTTAATTATATGTTATATGTAATCTCACACACACACACACACACACACACACACACACACACACACACACACACACACACACACACACACACACACACACACACACACACACACACACGGTATATATTTTCTTAATTATACAGTTTTATATATATATATATATATATATATATATATATATATATACTGTATATATTTTGTGGAATATGCAGTTTAGAAATGTTATTTAACCTTCGTGAAAGTTATGCTCTGTAAGACTGTATCTTTCTCTTTCCTCAGGACTTCTCGTTTCTCATCTTTCCCCGAGTACATGGTTGTACAGATAAAGAAGTTCACATTTGGTGTAGATTGGGTGCCCAAAAAGTTAGGTGTGTAAATTTAAGTGGTCTTGATTTGATTTTGTATTTTGATTTCACATTGTTGTAAAGTAACAGGTTGCTGGCCAAAGCATGTACAAAATGTTGGATCATTTCTTTTTTAATCCATCTAGCTCCTGTCAAAGCCGATTTATTAATGTCATGTTTTTGTTTGTCATCTGTGTCTGCCTATCACATGCTCTCTTGTGCAATTCAGACCATCACATGTCGTGCATGTCGTGCATGTTGAGCAATGCATCATGATTGCTTGCATCAAAAGACTATCAGTTTGCAAGGTGTTATGTTTGCTTAGCGGAGGCTTTTCCCTTGTCCAGTAGAGGGTACTGTAACACTGTTTTTCTACATGAGAAATTATGATCAGAGAAAGTTTGAGGTTCTGTGGTGGAGCAAAATGTTGTCAAGGTTTTTGGAAAGGAATAATGCCCAGAGTCTGTTTTGGGTATATCAACATACAGTACATATCTTTGTGTCATACAGTATATATATATATATATATGATTTCCTTCAAAGATCTTTTTTTTTATGTGCTACAGATATTTCCGTTGATGTACCTGATTTCCTGGACTTGAATCGCCTCCGGGCTACAGGGCTACAGGCAGGAGAAGAGGAACTGCCTGACCTTACACCTCCCATTGTCATTCCTGAAGACACCAGAGGTGAGAACCTTTACTTCCATTCAAAATGTCGGGGTCAGTAAGATATATATATTTTTATTATTTTCAGAAAGAAATTAATTTATTCAGCAAGGGTGCTTTAAATGGATCAAAAGTGACAGTAAAGACTTTAAAATTGTTACAAAAAGGTTGTATGTCAAATAAATGTTTTCTGTTAATCAAAGAATCCTGAAAAAATGTATATATAAAAAAAAGCAGCACAACTGTTTTCAGCACTGATAATATGTTTCTTGAGCATCAAATCAGCATATTAGAATGATTTCTGAAGGGTCATCTGACACTGAAGACTGGAGTAATGATGCTGAAAATTCAGCTTTCCCATCACAGGAATAAATTACATTTTAAAAGTTATTAAAATTGTAAATAAATATTTGTTTATTTGAAATATTTTGCAAATATTCGTTTTTTTACTGTACTTTGATTAAATAAATGCAGCCTTGGTAAGCATAAGATACTTCTTTCTTGGGGATATTTTGGGGATATTTAATTTAATTTTATCAATCAATAAATTCCTCTTGAAACAAACTTTGTTGTATTATTTTAATTTAATACTGTGAAGCTGCTTTGATACAATCTGTATTGTGAAAAGCGCTATACAAATATACTTGACTTGACTTTACTTCTTTCAGTGTGTGTGTGTGTGTGTGTGTGTGTGTGTGTGTGTGTGTGTGTGTGTGTGTGTGTGTGTGTGTGTGTGTGTGTGTGTGTGTGTGTGTGTGTGTGTGTCTGTGTGTCTGTGTGTGTGTATATATTGTATATACATTTTATGCAGTGTAATCAAAACAGCCTGCTTTAAATTGCACAATTGCATATTATTCCTTATACTCTGTACTAACTACATCTTGTTTTCGCATTCAGACATTTCAACAAACAACTCTTTGGAATGTAAGTACCACTTCGATTGTAAAAGTGCAAAAATGTATTCCATACATTTATAATTGTACACATGCACTACGAAATTACTTATTCGATAAACAATATTAAAAGTTTTAATAAACTTTAATTGACTTTAAATATAATTTGTATATCTATTGTTATTTGTGGAATGTTGATTTGAAGCAACTATTTTCTTTACCTGTTCCTCAGCTCCAGAAATAGACGAATCATCCGTGATGCAACTGGCAGAGATGGGTTTCCCTCTGGAAGCCTGTCGGAAAGCAGTGTACTACACTGGGAATATGGGAGCAGAGATGGCCTTTAACTGGATAATAGCGCACATGGAAGAGCCAGGTAGGACCTCGTATCTTGTCTGAACCGACACATTTTGAACAAAGGCATATCCTTTGTGTCCTCTGCCAATTACAAATAAAAGCATTACTTAAAATAATAATAATAATAATAATATATATATATATATATTTAATTAATTTATTAATTTATATTAATTTATATTTTAAATATTACATAAATAATATGTAAAACAACAAAATGTTCCATATACAAATAATAAATTATGTACATTCGTTATGGCCTAAAACTTGCAGCTGAGACAGTATTAAAAGTATGAGATCTTATTTGTTCTGTGGCTCTGGTCACATAGTCTAGTAATCAAGGGAAAAACACTCATGTGTCTGCCATTTTAGCTTCATTGACTAAAAGGTTGTAGATATTTTGTTGGAACTGAAGTGTGAGAAAAAGTCTAATTGAGCAGAAGACCGAATCACCTAATGTAATTGTGCTGCACCGAAAGGAACATATTCATATTTGCATATGAATCACCCCATGTTTTTCAGATGTATTTCAAAGAAAAAAAACATTGTCTTATATTCGGAACAATATGGTATGTCTAACCCCAAATCCTGAAAAGTTGGGAAAATACAATAAATTCAAGAATCTGTGATTTGTTAATTCTCTTTAACTTTTATTTAACTGACAAAAGTATAAAGAAAATATTTTCAAGGTTTTCACTGACCAACTTATTTAAACAGATTTTGATTTTGATGGCTGCAACACACAAAAAAGTTGGGGCAGAGGCATGTTTACTTTTAATTATACTTTTTAAATGTTTGGGAATTGAGAATACTAATTTTTGAAAGTTTTGCAAGTGGAATTTTAGCCCAAACTTGCCTAATACAAGTCAGCTGCTCAACGCTCTGTGGTTATCGTTGTCGTCTTCTCCTTTTCATGATGGGCCATACATTTTCAACAAGAGACAGATCTGGCGATCTGGACTGCAGGCAGTCAAGCACATATGTCTCTGTACAATCCCAATATACGCCTCCACATCAATGGCACCTTCACACCCATGCTGTTTGTACTGATGCATCCCCATACCATGACAGATGTTTGCTTTTGCACCTGTTGCTGATGAAAGTCCGGATGGTCCTTTTCATCTTTGGGACTCAAAACTCAATGTCCGTTTTCCCCCAAAACAAGCTGAAACGTGGACTCATCCGACCACATCACACATTTTCACAGTGTTTTGGATCATCTGAGATAAGCTTGGGCCCAGAGAACTCAGCGCCATTTCTGTATTGAACAGATGTATATCTTTCTCCCTGCGTAACAGAGATTCAAGCTGCATTTCTTGATGCAGCGGCAGACTTTAAGTGACAACGGTTTTCCAAAGTACTCCCCAAAGTAGTCCATGATGTGGCTATATTTAACACAGCAGCATGATGGTTTCTCATGCAATGCCATCTGAGGGCTCGTAGGTCACGCACATTCAACAGAGGTCTCCTGCCTTGCCCTACACGGACTGAGATTTCTCTGGATTCCCTGAATCTTTTCACAATATTATGTATAGCAGTTGGTTAAAGACCAATATTTTTTGTTGCAATCTTGCATTGAGAATTTTTTTGGGACAATTCTCTCATGAAATTTGGCACAAAGGGGTGAGCCATGAATGACCCAGTCTTGAGTCTTGAATGAGTCTTTGGTGGATGCTCCTTTTATACTCACACAATAATCTCACCTATTACCAGTTCACCTTAGCCTGGGAAAACCCAGACAACTTCTGGCAAATTTAGATTTGCTCTGCAAGTAGTCTGGCAAAGAGCTCATTCAAGCCCATTTCTAATCCTTCGAAATCGCGGCACCAATCAGAAACGTTGGGGCGGGCTTTACACGATGACGATCGCTCTGATTGGTTTTAGGTCTATCCAATTGTGCCCAGAGGCATTGAGCGACGTCCGTTGGTGAAGCGCATCAACTTTTAAATGCATTATTATATTCAAATTGCAAACACATGAGGACAGTCTCCATGAAAGACCCACTGGCAGATGAGCGTGCTACTACATTTCTCTCCGAAACGGTAGGAAATTAAATGAGATTTAATAGAGGATTTTAACTGTGACAAGATGATTGACAGGGCAGTTTACGTGACAGGATGCACGCGACAGATCCGTCCGATAAAGATGACGAAGTAGTATGTCCCAAAGCTTGCCTACTTTTTTGCTACACATTCAAAAGTAAATACATTTTCTTCACAAAAAGAGTACATACTTTTATGGCGTAGTGTAACTTAGGCGAATTGGGACGCAGCATATGGCTTTACACGATGAGGATCGCTCTGATTGGTTTTAGGTCTATCCAACTGCGCCCAGAGGCATTTGAGCGACATCCGTTGGTGACGCCCCTTTGGAAATGAGTTATTAATGAAGCTTTGCCAGACCATAACTCAGTTACTACTGAGAATGGTCTGGTTTTAACCAGGCTAAGTTCACCTGCCAATTGTGGACTGTTTCAAAACAGTTTAACTGGGATATTCTGTAGTCTTTTCACTTTTATTTTGCCTCTGTCCCAACTTTTTTGGAGTGTATAGCAGCTATCAAAATCAAAATTTGTTTATATTTACAAAATACAATTAATTTAGCCAGTGAAAACATTGACTTTTTTTTATACTTTTGTCAGTTAAATAAAGGTTAAAGAGAATGAACAAATCAGAGATGATTGATTTGATCACATTTTATAAAATGTCCCAACTTTTCTGGATTTGGGGTTGTTTGAAATGAATATATAGTTCATTGCATTTTATTTGCTTTTTTTTTCTTTCAGAACAGACTTGTGATAATATACATACAGTTTCCCTAAAGGAAAAAATGTAATTGCCGTCTATGCTGCATTAAAGATAATTAAGCTGCAGAAGTCTGGTGCGCTTTGTGAAGCTCATTATCTGGGTTCCAGCCACAGGGGAATATTTCATGTTTAGAGCATGCCACTTAGCTGGGCTCTAAGATAAATACATGTGACGTAAAGAGTTGCGTACTTTTATCGATGGGGAAATGTTCATGCCAAATGAATGAATCCAAATACAATTTATATCTAAGTTGCTTTATTTGAAGTAGATTTACACAAGAAGTTTACACAAGGTTGTACTTCAAGTCTCTTGCTAGGAACCCTTGTTTATCATGGCGCTTCTGGCTAGTAAACAGAGTCCTCACACTTCAGCGTCACCTGCAAACTGGGAATTCTGTTCTCCTCACTTTCCTGCCCTAGTTAAGCAGCCACCTGAGATCACAAACAGACTCAGACATACACACCAGTGGAGTCTCTAGTGGTCCAAACCCCATTAGCTTCACATCTCCTGGACTTGTGTGGCGTACTTCTCCACCGCTACAGCTGGGCCTGTTTCTATATAGTCACCGCTGACAGGGGTTATTAATATAGTGTGTGTTATAAACAGCTTCATACACAGATTTTTTTAGTCTTACATAAATTCGTCAGTACTGTGGAGGTGATATAAGGCTAGTCTAAAGAAAACAGAAATCCTAACTTTAATTTTTTTATATTAAAAAGTCAATTTTAGTCTTTCTATAATTATTATACAGACAATTCATAAAGTCTTTCTATAATTATAATACAGACATACCAATTCATACCTTTTATTATATCACTTGTTTGCCTTGACTAATTCAAAAAGTGTGTATAATATGTAGTGTGTGACTGTTTATAGTCAAAAACATTTAAAAAACAAGCTTTTGAAGTTATTTAAAGCTTTTTGAGTAATTTAAAATTAATAAGTTCCCCCAATATCACAGTTTTACTGTTTATATATAGCATATATACAGTAAAGCTGTAATATTGTGAAGAATTATTCCAATTTAAAAGAAATGTGTTTTATTTTCAAATGTAATTTATTTCTGTGATGGCAAAACTGAATTTTTAGCAGTCATTACTCCAGACTTCCGCGTCACATGATGCTTCACAAATCATTCTAATATGAAACATTTTTCTCAAGAAACATTGCAAATAATAATAATTAGTCAAGGCAAAAATATGATTATAAAATAGAAAACTTGCATTTCTCCTTGGTTTAGAGATCTGCATAGTACAATAACTTAGTTTTAACTAAAATTGTATCATTCATATTTCATTAATAGTAAATATTTAATTAATATGTGATAGGAAATTAAATTTATGTTAAATTTGTATCCTTATTTAATCCATAATTTCCTCTTTTTTTTATTATGTTCAGCAGACAGCAGTTTTTATAAAAGCATTAAGGAACTGGAGGTTGTGATTATATATGGCTAAAGTCCATTGTTAGGCATGGCACACAGTAGTACCTTTAACTAGGTCTTTAGCAGGTCAGTTTGTAGATGTTAGAGGTCAAACATGGTGCTGTCATACAGTTTGTTTGTGTGTGTCTGAGTACAGCATTTGATCTCGAACATTAAAGGATTAGTTGCAGACTACAGGGAATGGATTACATGGCTCGTATTCATTTGAATTTCCGGTTTATCTGTGTAATCTCAACAGGGCAGCGACTGTGATATTTTCATCCTCTGCATATTTGGTGAATAAATCAGCACTCTAGACTGAATCTGAAGTTCTTCTTGAGATACTTTGGATGTATAGAACTACATAATGTACTTGGTGTTACATCTACTATCTGTGTTGTCTGTGTTCTGATATTTTAAATGTAGTATTATGTGTGGTATAATACTTGGTTTACACTTCATTGTAAGGTGGCCTTGTTACAGTGTAATTATATATTTAAGTCCTGAGTAATAATAATTAACAACATGCACTTACTATAGGGTCAGAGTTAGGGTTTGGTTTTGGGTTAGTTGCATATCATTTACTGTTATTACTATAGTAAGTACATGTAACATGTGTAACAAGAACACTGTAAAACAAAGTGTTACCAAGACTCTTATATCTCTTGTGAAACTTACTTACTGTAGATTTTGCTGAGCCTCTGGCAATTCCCGCTTACATGGAACCAGACCTGCTCAGCCCTAGCCTCCCTACTACCAGTGCACTGGACAACCAGCCTCCAGAAGAGAGCATCTCCATCCTCACCTCCATGGGCTTCCCCAGACATCACACAATCAAGGCTCTCAAAGCCACAGTGAGTGTCCTGTCTCATTTGCCTCATGGGCAGTGGCCCCGAAAAAGAATTTGGACACCTAAGCCACACTTAAATATAATGTATGTCATTACCTTATGATAAAGTACACCTGTGGTTACTCTGCTAGAACACCTGTGTGAACTTTACACATTCATATAGTAAAAATTATTTTGAGACCAGCTGGTTAAAAGTAATTTCAGAAATGGGTCGAGGTAGTTTTGATAGAAGTTCATACATATACGTTTCCAAAATTGTCCATGTACTTTTTGGGGCCACTGTATGAAGGATGTTACTGATTTGAACTGTTACTAGCTGCAAATTTTCAGACTTGATTCTTTGGCAGGAATATAATTATAATACTCTGTCATGTTACACAGACGCAACATGTTTTGGCATGTCAGAATCCGTTTTGTCACTCGTCGCTCTTCGAATAAGCATGTGAGATTGGAGTAGACATCAACTCTTCTGTTGAACTACTTGGCTAACCTTCACAACCTTCTCATGTACTGTATGTTTGAAAGTTTATTTTTTAAGGAAATGTGATTTGTATTGACTTTCTTCAGAGATCATGCTGTTATTTAGTAAAAAATTAGCTTGGTAACTAAATGAGTATATATACAGGATAATTCAGTTTTGGGTCAGTCATTTTTATTTTTATTTTTCAGATTTAATGTTTAAACATTATTCCTTCACAGCAGGACCTACTTCTTCTTGACAACCTTATCTTTGTCTTTGTGTTTGCGACAATGTGGTGGTGTTTGTCATGTCTGTGCTTGTATGTCTGTTTAAAAATAGCTTCTCAAGCAGCCAATAATAGCTCGGTAACAAGTGGACATCTTCAACCTACGTCGTTCACATTTGTCCAGGAAAAGATGAGGGCGTCAGGCCACATTTACTTTCAGTGCTGGCATTTGCAGTGAATCACGGCACTATTTCAGATTAGTGCCTATGCCTTAATGAGTCTTTTGACCACGCTAGAATGACCTCAGTTAAATCAAGGACTTTCGTCTGGTCTAAGCAATTTAAAAATGGCTCTTTGCCTAAGGATATAATTTTGATGTTCAGTGTTTTCTTGTGAAATTAAAGCTTGCCATGTTTTTGTCCAGTTAAGATGTTAGTCTGTGTTTTACGAGCTCCTTTACTCAAGTGATGAAAGTATTTGTCTTTTAGCCTGAAGGCAGTGGTACGGTATCATGATGTGTCTTCTACTTCTTGTCTGACTATAGAACAACAACTTGGAGCGAGCTCTTGACTGGATATTCACACACCCAGACTGTGAGGAGGAAAGTGAGGCTATGTCAGACACAGCAGACACCGAGCCGAACGATAACAGCTTCTCAAACGCCAATGCTCACAGCGAATCCTCGCTGTCTCCAGATCAGGACCTGTCCAGCCCCCGCGTCAGAGACGGACCTGGGCGTAAGTGCTCACCGAATATTGAATTCAACAAACAGAGGGTCAACGCATACTAAGGATTATACACATTGTTGGTTAGATATTTCATTGCTGATGTTTTTTTTTTGTTTTTTGTTTTTTTCTCAAAGGTTACGAACTGTTTGCCTTCATCAGTCACATGGGAACATCCACAATGTCTGGTCATTATGTGTGTCATATCAAAAAAGAGGGCAGGTATGCTGATTATAATGTTATTTATTTACACCTTTTGATTTTGTGGATGTCAAGACTGATTGTAACATCCACCTGTCAACAACAAACAATGATGTACAGTTGTAATTGAAATTATTCAAGCCCCATTGCAAATCAGGTTTATTGGGAAAATTTACAGACTTTCAGCAGTTTACAATGAACAAATCAAACAAAAGTCATTGAAATAGCTCAACACAACAAATGTGGTTTCCCCAAATTCAACAGAAAACAACTTTTAATGACTAAGACTACTGTTTCAAAATTATTCAACCCCCTGAATAGGATCCCTCACTACAAATCTGCGAAACAGGTGTTGTCTCAAGCACACCTGATGCAACTAAACAAAGGGCTTCATTAGTTAGAGCTAGAACACATGACATACCTGAACTGGCTAGGTTTGAATATAAAATTAAAATAATAAATGTAAAATAAAAATGATCAAATTGAATTGTTTGGGAAAACATTGTTTACATTTATAAATTGTAAATAATTTATAAATCTTAAAATGATTTAAAAAAAAAAGGTAAACATTTGAATTATGAAAAAAATTAAGAATGAGTATTAATGTTAAAAACATAAAACTTTACAAGAAATTTTCATTTGTTAACATTAGATAACTAAATTAGTTAGCATGAACTAACAAAGAAAAATACTTCTACAGCATTTTTTAAGTTAGGGATAATGTACATCCAGCCAGTGGTTCTCTCAAAATAACCTCATCACCCTGTCGGGGGTTATTTTGAGAGAACCACCGGCTGGATGTACATTATCCCTTACTTAATGTTCATTTCGACATTTACTAAAACATTATTAAAATCAAAAGTTGTATTTGTTAACATTAGTTAAATCACTGTGAACTAACATGAGCAAACAATGAACAAATATATTTTTTGTAACATTAATAAAGATTAATAAATGCTTTGTGTGTGTGTGCGTGTATAACTGAATATATATAACTGAAACTCAGATTTTTTTTTCTTTTCTTCACTTTTCTAGATGGCTGATTTACAATGACCACAAAGTATGTTTGTCAGAGAGACCCCCTAAAGACTTGGGCTACATGTACTTTTACCGGCGCCTGTCAAGCTGCTAGATCTGGACCTTCACAACCTTATGCACAGCCATTTGGCCAGAGAGATGTGTGGGGCACCACTGACACTGCTGGAAACTAGGGAAACATTTACATCAGTGAGACGGAGAGAGAACCTCTCAGCCCCTGCCAAGACCCACACAGACACTAATACCACAGCAACGGTCGAGCAGGGAAACAAATGTGTGTTGTCTGTCTGAGTTTTGTTTATTTGTCCGTCTTGTGTCTGCTTTAAAGGTACGGTGGGATGCGTGCAATTTTAAGTATGCAGATTATTTTCCTAATATATTCTCAAATTATGTTACATTTCTCATTGAATACTTTAAGCTCCTGTGCCAGTATTTTCAAGACGTACTTCTTTTGAAAACAACATGTGCCTGCATTTACAAATGTTATTACTGCCATTTCAGAATCTCAGAATGTACTCACTGCAGTTCAATTTCATGTTATTTGGGTTACCTAGTTGTTAAACAACAATAAAAAGCCTGTCAGAGTAGATTTCAAATAGAGATCATGTTTAGTGGATTTTGATGAAACTGCAATCGATCTGTAACATAATGTTATTTCACAAAAAACGAATGTTTTTGACTCATGCCAATAGAGGGGAAAAAAGGTTTTAAAGGCAAGTTTATTGAAATACTGGACTATGTTCCTTGTTTGATAGGGTCTTAATTTGCTGATAGATATGTGCTAGATATATATTCTAGCATTTGGATTGATCCATATATGTGGCACCATTGACTGATTTTTTTTAATGGAATCCATATTTTAGGTTTATTCTCCCCAACAGCAAAGGTTTGTCAAGTTTCCATACCTTCAGGCAGAGGTAAACTTATATATATTAATATAAGAACATTGAGCCTCATTTATTGGCATGGCTTTAAGAATATAAGTTTGTACAATATTATTACATTCAACTTTAGATCCATGATAGCTTTCTGAAAGCATCTTGCAAAGTACGTCTTGCAAAATTTTACGTATGAAAGCCTTTCAGTCAGTCTGATATCTGACCAGAAAATGCACCAATATCACATATTCATGAAAAGTTCAAAGTGCTTTACTTTGATCATATCTTAGTAGTTTAAAGACTGGAATGCATTTGAAGTCGTTCTGTTTAATTTATTTCCAGTCTCAAAGAATGTAATACTATTTTTATCCCGTACTTAAGCAATATGTGATGTCATACTGTATAGAACAGAATTATATGCAGTGTTATTCATAGAATGATCTCAGATACATGTATGTATTTGTGCTCAATGTTACCAAATCTTAAGCTCTCAAGCTTTATGACATATCTGACAAACCTGGCTCCGCCGCCATCTCCTTTAACCGATTTCAAACCTTGGACATTTCATTTATTTGCTGAAGAAGTATGTCATTCCTAAACAAAACCAGAATGCATTCTCAGCAAGTGTTCTTTAAGTTTCGGCGTAAGCCTCTGTCTGAAGGTGAGCACTGAATTAAAGTTTAATATTCATTGTTTTGATCTCGCTCAAGCTGAGGTGGGGCCTGTTCATCTCAATTTATTTCAACTGGATGTTGCACAGTCAGTTGTAGATTGTACCGTCGTGTTTCTTTCTATTGTGCACTACCTGTTATGTTGGGAGGTCCGTGTCTTTGTCCGTTTACCTCGTGTTGTGCATGTCTTTCTTTGGTGTATCCATCTGAGGTTCTCTCACTCTTTCTCTCCTTCTCTTTCCTACTTTGAATGAATATTCATACCCAGTTCCTCCTACTTCTCTTTCGCTCTCTTTTCTTCCTGTTCTCTTTTCTATCTTTATATTGGGTTTGAAAGTGGATGTTTTACCCCACCTTTCTCAAACATGCCTTGATTTTTTCTTCTTCTTCTTCTTCAGAATGTGCACTAAAACTCAGAGATTAGTCAGTTGACATTTTGCAATATATTATTGATTTTTAGCGGGTTCTGTTTTTCATGGAACTGAAGGTTAAGTGGTACGTTTTTATTGTTGAACTTTTTTTCTTTCTTTTTTTTTTTTGCAAAAAATGTGTGCCAATTCTCTAGTTACTATACAAACTTGCCCACTTGTTTGTTATAAGTTTTTTTTATGGGTTTTCTGATCCATATATTGTTTAGAAACACACAGTCATGGCAAATGTGGGAATCCTCATTCAAATATCTGTTCAAACATACTCGATGTTTGGATTGTTCAATAAAATCCACAATTGTTTATCTGTACCATTTTCATATTTGGCAATGGCAGTATGGAGACAGGAGATTTCATCCATGGAACCATTTGTTTTTGAGTCCCTTAACAAAATAACAGAAAAATGCTCTCATGGCAATAACCAGGCATACATAATCTATTACAATATTTTATTTTAAAAGATAACTTTTGTGTATGCATCTATCTTTTAAATATTGGGCCAGAGTTATTAAAGCCTTTGGCAAACATTCAGAAAGTTTGCATGTACAAATTCAGAAACACAGCTCTGAACAATGCATAATGTATTTGAGCCTAAAATTATAAAATTAAATAACCTAATTCTAAAGGCTTTAGTAAATCTGGCTATTGCAATAGTAATATAAGTGACTATAAAGTAAATATTATTGAGATTTTACCAACTGCATTGCAAAAACTGCTTGTTATTTCTAGATATTTTACGGTTAATATTCCGTATTCTTCAGATCAATATATATATATATATCACACAAAATTGTGTGATTACACTGATAAATAAGTCATAGAAATGAAGGGTATAGATTAAAATAGGCATGTCAAGTTCATGCATATAAAGAAATCTACAGCATTCAAAAATAAGTATATTCGGCATGCGATCATACATCAGGAGTATTTCTGGAACATGAATTCATCTAGACAATCACACCTGAGATTGTACAAAGTTCTAGAAAAGAGGAGGTTTGGCCTCAGGCATGAGAGAATCTACAGTATCTACTGTAACATTCGGCTACAAAGCACAAGTCTGTTCTAACTGTATCAATGAGCATATACAGGACTTTTCAAATAGTTTTGGATACAGAATAATGAAATAAATACAGAGTGCAGTAAATAAATAAATATAATAACAATAACACTTGATAATGGGTGCTTGAATGGCTTTGCATGCTTTTTCATATATATTTTTTAATAAATATATTCTTACACTTTGTGTGGGGATCATTTAAATATATGATGCTACAAATAAGCTTATCTGGATCAGGGAGACTTTTTTATAAGAAACAAAATATCAAATGAAATAGACCACCGACTACCAGACCTTCTACCTACCAGTTTACACCTTAAAACAACAAAAAGTGGCAAAGCATGTAAAGCTTTCTGGTACTTGTAGACTTTTCGTCTGCTTCGAAGGAAAAAAAATATCTATAGGTTTTGCATAGCATTTTAAAATCATTCACCTATGTACTGACTTTTCTTGAAGCGCAAATGCAACATTAAGCACTTGCGTGTTCACACTGATGAGCAAAATGGCAAGTCATGCAAGCTGGAGATCAACCGCAATAATTTATATGAGTAACAACGTCAGTATTAGGGTATAAAACTGTGAACAATCACAAATTGTTTGGCTTAGATATTGGGCAGCTTTCTTCAAAAACACAGACACTTGTTTTCCTGACAAATCCAGGCTGATAATTGTGGCAAGAGGGGCAGTGTATCAGAATTCCCTGCATCGAATTTTGTAAAAAATAATGCTATGTCCAAGAACACTTCAAGATGTGGTATGTTCCACAAAAAGACCTTGATGGAACATAGACTTCTCTTCATTTATATCAAGAGGTCAGTTTATGGCAAGGAATGGCTTTTATCTGATATCATACCGATAACATTAATTATTTATTTTACATGCACGATAAGTAAGGCTTTTTAATCTGGTCTGCAAGCTCCAGGAAATAAAGGGGATGATGCAGCAGAGATCAGGTGAGGAGTGTCCAGGGTTAAGTCCAAATCAATAATAACCCCACCATCTCAAATAAAGAGTGAATTTGAACCAATACATTAAGTCTACGGAGTACAGTACATGTCTAATCAAGTCATTGATGTGAAGTCAATATTCTTCTTGCACATTAATAGTCTGCGTTCCTCTGATCAATTGTGGAATTATCAAGTTGTCCTCCGATTCCCATTGTTACATTGCAGGTCAAGCTGATATTTTCTCTAAGGCATACTAGTACAATCTTCTCCAGGCATTGTGCTCTTTAGGATAATCGTAAACTGATGTGCAATTTGCAAACCTATTAAAATGGTAACATCCAGCCATCAGTTGTCATGAATGTAAAGGTGCTCTGCGAGAGTTCTTTTCATAAAGTACTTTGGATATTGCCATGTTTAAAGGGTATTCTCGCTCACATATCCAGCTTAAAAGCTCTCATGAGTAAGTCCAGGTCTCCTATGTTAGCAGCTTGAAAAAGCTCCGGCTGGTCCAGCATGGACAGTGCTATCCGCAGGGCCGCCCAGATGTTTCCAGACATAACCTGGTGCGAAAGCTGCCGACTCCTGCTCTTCCTCTGCTGACCAAGAGCTGTCAGGAAATTACTGGCTGCCTCCCTGCAAAAAAAAAAAAAAAAAAAAGGGTGTTTCTACAACTATGGGCAATTTTGGCTCTGTGGACATTCAGAGAATTTTTTTTTACACGTTCTCACTAGTTAGTCAGTCTACTAACGATATATAACATGGACAAATGTGCATCAAAGGAGAATTCTGTCATTTTTAAGTTCATATGAACATTTTCACTACAATGTCTTCTCAAATTATACAGTGCTTCATAACCTTTGTCTCGCTAAGGCTAACTTGATATCTTAAATTTTAGTATTCTAAATACACAAAATTAAATAATATTTTCACATAATTAGACAAAAATCATGCACAATCAAGTAATTTTTACATTCTGTTTTTTTTTTTTTTTTTTTTTAAACAAAATTTTCTTCTACTAAACATAAAACAGAAAGTCATGGAAAAATGCTGACTGAAGAACAGCCATAATTTCAGTAAAAATGTATACAAATATCTAAATATTTTCACATCAATTTTCACTCTTTGTTTAGATTATAATTTTGTTTTGTTTAATTAAACAATTAATACCAAGTATTAGCATGAAACTTTAGATGGTGCAGACTGATAGGTCCTTTACTCATTTGTTAGCAATCGCATCGTTATCTACACAGCGCGGCTGATTGGTTGCTGTTGCATCAGCGGCCAATGAGCTGCAGCTGAACATTCAAATACAGGTGGCGTTTGCTGTAGCAGTCTGCAGCATGCTTTAAGAAACCCTCCACCTTCCCCAGCTCCACCTGTATAGGTCTGCTACGGGGGTTATTTCACGTATGTTACATGTGCAGCAGCAACAGCATGTCTTACATGCTCACAGCAGTGTCTGTGAATGTATTGGCAGTAGCAAGTCTCTGTACTTACTCTGCAGCAGCGAAGTAGATCTAATCAGCTAAGACCAAACCATTAATATTGCCATATCTAATACCATGTCAATCTCTATTACCATGCTAATCTTTCCGAGAGTTGTCATGACAGAAATAATAATGCAGTTTCATATTTTAAAGATTAAAAAACATGAGTCTGGGCCAAGGGTATGATCAAATCTACACATAAAGGCATCTGAAATGTAGCACAAATAAATTACAAAGGCATAGTTTCCACAAAAGTTTTAATATGACCCTCATATCAAACAAACGGAAAAAAACAAAAACAAACCTGGGACACAGAAGTACCAGTAGTTGAAGAAACATCCATAAATCAAGGAATAAATGTTTCCTCATTATGATGCATTTATTCAGGCATAAACACAGGATCAAAGTATTTATACAAAAAGTTGGGGAAGATGTTTTACATCATTTCCAGGACAAGCCCAACGCTCTGTCACAAACCTGTGAGCGCCCATATTAATGAAGCTGATGCCAAGGTTGTAACGTGAGCGGATGAATCCGGGCTGGAGCTCCAGGGCTTTGTTGTAGGCCTCCACAGCCTCCTCGCTGCGATCTCCATTAGCCAGCGTCGCCCCCAGCCGATTCCACAGCAGGTAGTCCTGTACACACCAACAGCAAAAAAAATTATATATAATCCCCTCTGGCTCAGTGTCATGGATCAAAATAATTATCACTCTCAAAGATTATGCAGTTACATTCAACCATGTTTAATACCATTAAGTGATGATCTGCTCTCTTTCTTTTAGGGATAAAAACATGAATTTGACCTTTAAGTACGTTGACACGGTCTAAAACAGTGGTACAAAGAAGTCACAAGGAGCCTGGTATCAGAGTTTCACTTTCACATTGCCATTATCTTTCATGGTATTCACGCTCTGAGCCCCCCCAGCAGGCAAGCAGACATTACCAAGTCAAGCAGATGGGGAGGATTTTCGATTGAGTGTAAATGCAGTCTACACAGGGGGACAGAATTTGGCTTAGCAAGCATCAGTCGTCGACAAGGTGACCCACAGGGTTCTGGAGTCAGCGCTCATGAATGGTAAAGCTCCCCTCAAGTTTCAAATGAACTGTTTCAAAGATTTCGGAGGCCCTTCGTAAGCCCCAGTGACTTTCTTCTTATCTCCTTTGCCCTCTGCCTTTAGGGTTTCTGTATGATTTAGCACCAGTTTGTTAGTAGAGTACACTGAGCAAGGCTTTACCTCTGGCCGCACTGACAGCGCGGCGTTGAAGGCTTCCACCGCTTTGTTGAACTCGGAGCTGAGGTTATACAGCACTCCCAACCCTGTCTGCAGGTCTGGGTCAATAGTGTCCGAGTTCTGCTGGGCAGCGTCCAGGTACAGATCCTTCACCTCTAGCAGCAGGGGGCTGGAGCGGCAGAAGAGAGAGAGACAGATGAGAGACTCAGAGGCACTGCCCTTCAGGGACGTCCCTTCCAGCAACATCATCAAAATGTGTCATTTAATAGCTAAGAAAAGGGAAAGGGGCTCTCTAGAGAGACATTTAAGATGTTGGTTCCAAGAACTTTCCATTAAGGGTTTGGAGCACTACATATTGGGGAAAGTTGTAACCCTGTCAGTTTAATCACATAAAAATTAGGCACAGGAAATTGACCAGTGGTGACAGTAGAGGTTTTAGGATTTGTAGGACATTGAAAATGTGAAAAATTATTGCATGTATCTGATCAGTTCTCTTCCAGCTTGTTTGATGTTAGAGATAATTTTTTTTATTTAATGTTAAGTTAAAAGGGGAAGGGGTTGAAATAAAAACAAGAAAAAATATTAATAATAATAAGAACAATAATTAAAAAGAAAAAGATATGTATATATACATAATATTTATATAATAATATAATATATAGATATAATGCATAAAAATGGGGTTGTATGAAAGCAAATTATTAAATAATAATAATAATAATTATATGAGAAAAAATTATATAACAATTACGATGGTTGTTTATTGTAATAACAACAACAACAATAGTAATAACACTAATAATCACCATCTCACACACACACACACACACACACACACACACACACACACACACACACACACACACACACACACACACACACACACACACACACACACACACACACACACACACACACACACACATATGATGGTGATTATTAGTGTTATTACTATTGTTGTTGTTGTTGTTATTACAATAGTACCGGTCAAAAGTTGGGAAACATGACTATTTTTTATGTTTTTGAAAAAAGTATCTTATGCTCATCAAGCCTGCATTTATTTTATCAAAATTTTACATAATGTTTTTATTTATTTATTTGAATATACTTTAAAATATTATTCATTTCTGTGATGCAAAGCTGAATTTTCATCAGCCATCTGTCACGTGATCCTTCAGAAATTATTTTAGTAATTCAGACCATTATTTTAAATTGTAATAATATTTCACAATGTTACTGTATTTTCTGTATTATTGATCAAATAAATGTAGGCTTGATGAGCATCCGAGATTTCTTTCAAAAACATACAAAATATGACCTCATTCATCAACTAAAATGACCTGTTAGTTAGAAGTAACTGCAAACATGCCTAACACTTAAAAGTTAGTTCTGAAAGGCCTAGCATTATTAGTTTAAAACCACTTATCTGTTAATATTTTGTTTCTACAGTTATTAAATTCATACATTAAGTGGAAGTTAAGTATCCAAACCAATATTGGGGCTGCTGTATATTCCTGCATTCATTTGAAACCATACCAGCCATTTGAAGAGGAGTAGGAGAGTTTCCGTGAGCCAGGTGAGCCCTGCAGGTGCGTGCGGCTCTTCAGAAGATGCTTGTATTTGGGGTTGTGCCTTATCCAGCCCAGTAGCGCCTCACACGCGTCCTGCCTCATGCCCGTGTTGGTCAGGCTCACTGCCAGGGCCATGAGGGCCTGAAGGTTGTTGGGGTGGAGCTCCAGACACCTGCACACAGATACAACAGGGAAGCATCTAAAGAACCGCTGCTTTTGATGGACACTAATTAGCTGTCTGCCATCATAATAAGAGCCAGCTGCTTCCTGATTAGTGCTGGTTTTAATTCATGGGTGGATGCTTGTGTCATCTCATGTGTCTGCATGGAGACTGTAAATACATTTCATAAAACTCAAATAAATCATTTGCTCAGTTTATGACGGAAGTCGCGTTCCCTGTTTTACAAGTGTAAGATGGTGAGAATGACATCTGGATATTGTTTATTTCTGCACATTATCTACACGGGTGTATCAAAGAATAAATATGGAAATGCAACGATGGCAAATAAAAGCATTTTACTAGGTTGTCTTTATGAGAGTCAGTAAAAACATTTTCTCTTGTTGTCCATTGAAACGAAAGCAGTGCACATTGCTAATGATTTACCTGCTAAATCCATCAGAAATATAAATTCTAATCTAATCTGATCTGGTCTAATCAGATTATTAGGTAATAGTATACTCAACCACCCACCCCCACTCCCTCCAGCCAAAATAAGATGTCTGCTGTGTCCCGATTCACATACTTACACTAAAAATATGTACTTCAGTATTTCTTATGAGTACTACGAAGTAACTTATTGTGTAAATAGGACTCCAGTACAATACAATTCCAGTCAATTCCAACAAGGGCAGCTACAGTTCCCATAGGGTCATTCCAAACAAAAGTGAGCAACTGAATCCTTTCACGAATGACCGTTCCATAAGTCCGTTAACATTTACACCTGACGATCACTTCAAGGAAGTCGTTTTACAGTTTAGAGCGGCAAATCCTTGCGATTTATTGAAACTGAGGTTATTTTATTTGAGCGGTTACTTGGGATTTAAACACATTATTAACTCAACTGGAAATATATTTCTAAATACTTTTATTCAGCAAGGACACATTAAATTGATCAAAAGTGACAATAAAGACACATTATTAAAAAAAAAACCCACTTAAAAAAAAATTATGTTTCTATTCATCAAAAAAAAAAAAAAAAAAAAATCATGACAAAAATCAGTTTCCGCAAAAATATTAAGCAGCACAACTGTTTTCAACGGTGATAAGAAATGTTTCTTGAGCACCAAATCAGCATATTAGAATGATTTATAAAGGATCATGTGACACTGAAGAATGCAGAAAATTTGCCATCACAAGAATAAATTACATTTTAAAATATATTAAGTAGAAGTTATTTAAAAAATTTATAATATTTCACAATTACTGTACCAACCACAGATGACACCCCCTTTTAAAATGACATATTAAATAATGTTTGATAATATCAGAGACATTATAAAATCACTCCATTCAAAATTGATGTGGATACATGGTACCAAAACACAGCTTTGAGTGTCACCAATGATTAACACATAGATTGGAGGTTTCATCCCGGTCGCTCAGAGGAACATTGTATGAGATTATGACTGGCTGTTCTATCCAAAATGAATGTAATCTCCCGAAGGCCTCTGTGCTTATGAAATGCAATTTTAATTGGATCACCGGGTTAATACAGTAGCCCTTTATCTCGAGCAGAAGAGGGCACAGCAGAGAGCTTGGTCTCATTTGGTGTCACAGATAACCACATGGAGGTGTTCAATTCAAGGCCTGTTTGACGTTCTTCTGGTTGAACTTCCTCTCTGCATTAAACACTCAAGCAAACATGCAGAAGGGGCTTGTTTTCGTTACTTATACTGTTTCTATTCTGAATGAGGATTCACTTTTAGATTTACCTTAATCTTGACTTGACATTGATGGTGATGAGAATTTTAGGTTTATCTCAGTACATACCTCACAATCATCTAGCATACTTACTAATATAAACCAATTGGTTTTACCCCCCCCCCCCCCCCATAAACGCTAAGTCAGTGTAAGCGTGATGACTCAAACTTCATGTGCCAAACGGCTATATGTAAAACATAATTTGCATATAATTCATGCAGGGATACTTCCTTACCTCTGGAGGGAGACAATTGCTGCCTGCTCATTCTCATTCTCTGCTTGTGTGGTTCCCAGCACCAGCCAAGCCTGAAAAGAAAATAGGTGCTGAACAATAAGCATTGGGGTTATCACCTTGACTCCGGTGAGGAGCTTCTATTGTGCAGGACCTACAGTGCTAACCTGGGGGATACGATTCATTCTCAAAGGCCTGCGACTCACACATACAACACAATGTTAGCAAGGAACTGAATGGATTTGTGTTGCCATTACTTGGAGATAATGAAACACTGGATGTACTAAATACTGCTAGGCAAATATCCTATTTATTATGTGACTGACTGAATATTTATGCTATGATTCCTAATGATTAATTCGTAAGGCTATGAATGAGACTAATTATTAGAAGCCAAGCTTATTAACTTTGTGTTGGAGGAAACTGCATTCCTCGTGACAAGCCTTAGCCTACAGTTTGTGAATACAATGAAAAATGTATTAATGAGCGTTATAAATAGAATATCTTAACATGGTTGGCTGAGTCTGTGCACTTAACTTGCTACAGTACAATGAGTATAGAGTTCTTGATTTTTCACAAGCAAACTCTCCCCGAAATGCTAATATTATCAGGTGAAATTCCTCTTTTTTTGGAGACAATCATTTAGAGGTGGGGTAATTCCAGGAGAAGAGGGATAATCCTTTCTGGGATGTAACTGAACTATTACATCATTAAATTGTCTGAAAAAGGGGACTCTACTCAGTCACAGGAGTGTTAATGGTTTGCCATCAGTCACTGTCAAGTATGATGTCTAATACAGAGCTCTTATTGAAAATTAGTGAGAACATGGAACCCCCTGCATTGGCTAATCATGCCATGATCTGTACAAATGTTCAGTGTGGGCAAGAACAAAACTACCACTTATCACTGTATGTAGGAAAGGTATGACGGTAGTCTGATTGGCAGAACATGTGGCTTGCTGTTTTCATGCTGTGCAGACGTTGATTTGATGAAAGTACCAGGCTTACTCTTGTTTTTTAAAACCACTCCCTCACCTCTGAATCCTGAGGGTCCTGCAACACAGCTGCTTCCAGGAGAAGTACGGCGTTAGGCAGTTCTCCCTCTCTCGACTTGCGTAATCCTTCCTCAAATGCATTTGGCCAGTCTTTGAAAGGGTTATCTGTGTGGAAGTAGTATCCCTGAGGAAGAAATAATGGAAATAATTAAGTAGTGGACCATTTATGAAGGTTTTACATACTGGAAAATCTAAATAAATAGAAATGTATGAAGGTTTTACATACTGAATGAATAAATAAATAAATAAATAACTGTTTCTCCTTTACCTTTTCGTAAGGAGAAACATTGGAGGGAATCTGCTGTTGGTCATTCTCTGTTAGCCAGTTCCTGCGAGCGAGTTCTTCCCACTCTGCCTGCATCTTATCCCAAAACTCAGTGTCTGACTGAAAGAGATTTAAGAAAGGAGTCAGAAAGAATAGCTGTACTGTAAAAATCATATTCTTGGAAAAATAAGAAAGACATGTTGACACAATGTACAGTATCAAAACGGTTGTTCTAAAATATGAAGATAGGTTTTATATAATTCTCTATTTTTTCATTTAACTAATGATATTACATTCAGCGACTCTTAAGTGTATTACAAAAATCAATATTAGCTGAGCTGCAGTGTGTATAGTAAATCGAATGAGCAGGAACGTCACAAAACTCCTTCCACATTCACTTTTCAGCAAAAGCCAAATGGACAGTAATTCTTTAATATATATATATATATATTCTAGCAATTGGATTGATCCATATATGTGGTGTCATAAACATCTCAGAAAAGCTTTAGGCTATAAAACCTTTGGTGATATTACAGTGATGCAGTTCCTGTAGCTCATCAGGTAGAACATGGCGCTAGTAACATCACGGTCGTGGGTTTGATTCCCAGGAAACTAACATACTGGTCAAATACTCCAAAAACTTAAGAGATGCTGAAATTCCAATTTGTTCTCAAAATGTATTAATTTACAGAAATGTAAGCCAACTAGAAATGTTATATGCAACCAGCCACACACACACACACACACACACACACACACACAGTTTATGCTAGTTTCAGTTTTGTTGTTGTTGTTTTCTCTCACAGCGTCCAAAAGAGCAATTCATGGCGAAAACTTCTTCCGAAATATCAAGCTCTGGATAAATCTTAGTATTTAGTCTGGTCTCCGCAGGTGTGCCGCACTTATGAACGTCTCAAATCTGTATCAACATGCCTCTGAACTCTCTGTGCTCAGCAATCTGAATAATGAATCACTGTGCTGAATACTGATCGCAAGAGGAGACTTACACAGCCACGCAAGCAATCATTCAGCTCTCAGCCATCTAGGACATTTGGAAATCTCATCTAAAGGCTTTGATTAATCAAAAAAAAAAAAAAAAAAAAACTTTCGGATAGCATTAGCCAGCACAACTGAGTGCACTGAAACAAATGGACAAAATGGTAGAACACTATTTGTGAAAGTGAATCTTGTTAGTCAAAACCTCACACATCACTGTCATGTGTAATAAAATCAGAAACGACAGGAGTATTTGTTGAAGTCAGCTACCAATCGATACAGGTCACGAGTCCCAGTATCCCTTCATTAGGGCTCATGTTCAGTTGAAAAGCACTGCTGTAGCTTTTCAAAAGCCCTCATGGCATGATTCCCTCAGAGATTGTATTTATGATGATGGTTTTCAAAGAATGTTGTGCAATTGAAAGTTGATGAGATGTTATTTTGTTCAATGACACATCTTTTGTTGAGGAGATAAATGGCCCTCCGTGTTTTATGATGGGCAACAGCTTCGTTAAGTGGCCAATTACGGTAATTGGATGACCCACCCCCCCCTTATCACCCCAATAACTAAGCACAGAGAGAATCCAACTAGTCAAAGGTCAATGTTGAAGACTCATTATCTCTCATCCAGAAAAAGACTGCCCGACTGAACTTTTTAATAGCCAGAACATTTGTGTTAAGTACATCCTTCACAGCACACATCTTCACAGAACACATCAGAGAGATTTTCTAGAATCCACTGTTTTTCCGCTGTTGTTCCATGTATCGAAATTATAGATCCTCTTTTCAAAAACTTTAGCAACACTAAATTTGTTAAAAAAAAGTTTTTCATAAATTCTGTCTTTATTTCCTCACCCTCAAGTCTTTCCAGCTTATTTCTTCTGTGAAAGTGAATTTTTGAAAAATACCCAGGCCACTTTTTTGACAATAAGGCAACATCACAAAATAAGTGTTGTTACTGTTGTCTAAAAGTCTTAAAAATCTTTTGTTGGTAATTAAAATACTAAAGTACTAAATTAATAAAACTGAAATAAAAATAAATTAAAGCTTATATAGAAAAATAAAAAAGTAATAATAAAATGAAAACAGAAAATATAAAAAATAAAAACTATTAAATAATCAAAATATTAAATAATACTATAATAGCATATAATAAATAATACTAAAAACATTGTACAAAAGTAGACCATTCAATATTTTTCAAGTCTGCTAATCCAAATGATAGGTTTGTGTAAGAAAATGTCATTCTTCACTGAAAATCAAGATGAATTTGGTCTGATTTATGAATTGTTCCTTTGAATCAATGAATTGGTTAATCTGGTTCACAAACTTCACCAATCCTGAAAGCATCTTTGAAAGCTCCAGTCACCAAAATGTTATGGTCCACGCAGAGATGGGTGAGCTATTACTTTACCAACTTTGGTCACCTATTTTGTGCAACGCACCTGGACAATTTCTAAAAATATGTCTGATTGAAATATATGTCAGAAACACTGAAAAAGATCCATGAAGAATAATGAGAGCTATGTTATGACCTCCCCTGAAGCAGTAACTGTGTAAGGAGCAGAGAAAAAGCATTCCTGAACGTGACATTGTCTGTCTTTCAAGACTGGCATCTTTCTTTCAGAGTTATTTTACCTCAAACTGCATTGTTCGTCCCTTGAGAGATTGTGATACAGCTCTATAAGTGCAAAAAAAGTCTGAAATGTTGTCAGGAGCTCAGCAGGCCATGGCAGAGGCCTTAACTGATGGCCCCAAAGGGGGTCAGTGCTCCTCCTCATTTTCAAACAAGAGACACATGATCAAGGCCATGCTGTTCCACTGGGGTGAGAAAGTCTTTTCTAATTGGTTCTTGTTTCTGAAATAGAATGCCCTTTGTTTCACAAGTTTGAGACCTTTATTTCTATTTGGACGGTACACAAAAGCTTAGTATTTAAACACTATTGGCACATGCTTTACCCTGGAAATAGTGGAAAGCTTTAGTATTTCTGTTAGTTTCCAATAAAAATGACCTAAGCATCCTTAAAATAAGATACATTTACATTAGAAGCAAAACTGTATAAGATTCAGAAAATATTTCTTGAATTTAGTTTATTCTTTTTACTTAGGTAAAGTTGTTTTTCCCCCTGTCTATTTTACATTTACGCATTTGGCAGACGCTTTTATTCAAAGCGACTTACATTGCGTTATCCTATACATTTATACATAGGTATGTGCAATCCCCTGGGATCGAACCCACAACCTTGCGTTATTAACGCAATGCTCTTACCACTGAGCTACAGGAAAGCTTTTAACCCTTTTAACCCTTAAACGCATACCTCAGGTCTTTAGTGACCCAGGACGTCATTCACTACCTTCTTTCTCATTCATTTTTCAAATTTAGACATGAACCTTCTTCATAACAAGAAAAAAAAAAAAAAAAAAAAAAAAAAAAAAAAAATGATAAAAAAAAAATAAAAATAAAAAATATATATATATATATATATATATATATAAAAGAATGCCCATTAATTTTTTGTAAATATTGGATAGGGTCGCTAGCGACCCGAGGTGTTTAACAGTGCAAGTATGTATTTTTTCTGCACAGCAATTCACCTTTATTCCACTACGTGGTAATGTCTGATACATAATGATGAAGTGACGTTTCACTCGTACAAAAGAAAACAAAAGAATAGGAAGTATCATCAGCAAAACTTGAAATGGCTCAGTAATTTACAGCAGAAAAATATAACTGTCACTGCCACTTGATGGTGGATCTGGTGAAGAAGCTGTTGAAAATTATATTTTTGAGAATATGTTTGAGATGGCGAATATGAGCCAGATGCTGTATGTACTGTAACTGGGAAATGAGCTCTGGCAAGGACAGTGATGATGGTATAAAACATCTGCTCAAACGGAACCCTTCCAAGCTCCAAAAGGTTACAAAATATGCTTTATTTTATTCTTCTAATTGTTATTCTAATATCAGGAGAGTTTTATATTTTTGCGACATGTTATGGATCCGGGTCGCTAAAGACCCGAATATGTAATAATGATTGGCGAAACATTCATACATTTAAGGGTTAAGGATAAAACTAGCTTGTAAAGAGTGAATGCTCATCAAATACAATTGTTAGATTATAAAATAACAACCTTACAAATAGTATATATAAGAGGGATGTGGCCAGGTTTGACTTGCTGTCTAGAATAGGAGAAAGTTGGGGTGGTGGATGCAAAGAATTATTTGAACTCTCTCAAAGACTAACTCTTTAATAGAGGAGCAAGTGAATATATTAATCTCATAATTACAAACTAAAAGAGACCAAGGGTCAGTTCATGATTGGAATGATAAAACCCCCTAAGACAGACGTGACAAACAATTAAAAAGCTTGAGTGTGACACTCATACAAATTCCGATGAGGCTTCTACTAAACTTCTGAACAATAACTTCAGTTTTGAACATCAACAAAACCATCTAAAAAACCATTAAAATGTTGTATTAATCCATATTGCACTTACTTTATACATATTAATATTACATTAATACTTGCGATTTAATGTCCATCATAATTCCTTAACTAAATAAAAAAATTGATCATGTACTCTACTGTTCCTTCATAGCTGTATTTTCCCCCCAAAATCAGGAACTTTCTGTCTGAGAGTTTGGTTTGTTGGGCATATAAAAAAAGAATTGACAAGCTGTCAAGTCCTGCTGTTAAAACCGATCCCTGTCATTTTGCATCATTTGAAACGTCCTACATGTTCGAAGATGGAAAGGATCAGAAGATGGATTTTGAGTTACTGGATGTGTGCTATTGTAAATCTAAATCCTATGTTCAATCATCTTTGTGAAATAAATGCTATTACTGTTTTGAAGTGACAAGTAATGACCCAAAAGGTTCCTTGCCAGCACATGGTATTTATACATCATTATAGTCACAATTTATGCTGTAATTCACAGCATAAATCCGTACATTTAACACACCTTTGTGTTATATTTGGCCCTGACCAGCACAGAGTCAGCCAACATCCTGCATTAACCTCCCCTGTCTGCCTGCATGTTTCTAAAAAGAGCAGCATAATTTCAGTTGTATTCTGTTTCCTGCAACCCAACATCCTCCCCTAAGACTGCGGGGCGTAAAAATGTATTTTCCATCTATCTTGCATCTTTATTCAATGCTCAGTAAGCAGCTCAGCCCGGCGTTTCTCCATTTTTATTCATTTTGGGCTCCAAGCTATTTCTTCATTCAGGACATCAACAAATGAAAATTATTGGAAACTGGCCTCACTGTCCCAGAAAGTAGCTTTCTGGATAATTCAGGTCTCCATTCATCTAATAATCATATTAAATATATGCAGTTACTTATAGGGGGGCTGGAGGCATAAGGGCAGCTCTCAGCGTGCAGGCCAGAGTTCCCGTAATGATCGAAACTCAAGGATGGTGCTATCGATCAACCCTCCATTTGTTCCCATCGCAGCCTTAGAATCACTACTTACTGTACTCTAAGTCCCGCCCCCCTCCAACTCAATTCCAAACCGAACATCATCTCAGACCTATAGCTGTAATAGCCGTTGTCTTAAGGGCTACGAATAGGCAAAAATAACCAGTATTTCTGTGCACAGTATAAATTCTGCATTGAGTGGTTCCTCATACTTTAAGTACTGCTCTCACTTTTAGATGTGCACTTCCTCTTCCATTATTCATCTGTTCTTACAGATCCCCCATGCTTTTGCCCTTAGCACTCTACCTCTCCAACACATGTAATACAATAGCAAGTGTTATTCTGGCAAGTGCAACAGCAGACACTCATCAGAACAACATAAACTTTTAAACAGTGAGAACTCTTAACACAGTATTAAGTAGATTTATCACATTGTGATGTAATACATGATTTTTATTTGCAAGTTTTGGTAACTATTTTGTGTAATCAACACTGAAAATCAATCATTTAAAATTAAAATGAATAAAATAAGATAAGATACACATTTTAAAGACTCTCTTACCCAAGCACAACTGAAAATACTGATATAAATTTAGCTGTTGTATCAAAAAATTGCTTTCTGCTTGAATAAGAGATATCGTGTCTAGATGTTTTTTTTTCCCCTGAGTGATAGACCTTAGAATCATTTCTTCCAATGCATCAGCGGTTGTGATCACTGAAGCAGAGGAACTGATGTTTGATAGCAGGGTCTCCAGCTGAATTAGCCCATATCTAGTTTCTGAAAGCACAATACCTTCTCCTCTGCCACCTGATGCTGCATGCCTGGCCTATTTTCTCCTCTCAATGAGTAATGGAAAGTTGTTATATGGTTCAACTTATTCCATGAGCAACAGTGATGACATTATAATCAATCAATTATTGACTGAGGCTAATTAGCATCACATTGTACTCGTGACAGACAGCAGACGGTTTTTAACTCGTCCAAAGCCACAGAGGTGAGGCCTGATTAAAAAATTCATTTTAGCAGTAGAGAGCACACCTTCAAGTTACTTCATGTTGATATTTTCAATGTTCAAATATTTTCTTCCATCCCAATTTACAGTGACGTGTCACCCAAAAATTAAAATTCCATCATCATTTACACACCCTAATGTCATTCGAAAACTGTATGACTTTCTTCTGTATTCTTATTTCTTTCTTCTGTGGAACATATAAGATATTTTGAAGATTATTGGTAACCAAACAGTTTTGGTTGCTGTTGACTTCCACTGTACGGACCGAAAAAAAAGAAAAAAAAATCTCTAAATATCTTCTCTTATGTTCCACAGAAGAAAGTCATACTGGTTCGGAATGACATGAGGGTTAATAAATAATTACCTTCCCAAAGAGTGTACAAAAGTGTTGACCCTTTGAAAATTCATTTATTAAAACTTTATATTTACTGATTAGTGCTGGCTAATATTAGTGTAATATTCTCAGCTCCAGTTCACTGCTTTTAGTATACAGTAATTAAATCCACTCTGCAGAATTCTGTAGATTTCCCCCCAAAACCTGGATAGAAAAAGTGGAAAATGTCTGTAGATTTCATCTTTGTCTGTTGATAAGTTTATAAACATAGACTTTGGAACAATTTTACAGTAATGCAGCATTGGCTGTAAATACACTATAGTAAGCAAATACACTATAGTAGATACTGTACACTATAGTACCTTATAAGGCCCGGTTTCACAGACAGGGCTTAGATTAAGCCAGGATTAGTCCTTAGTCTAATTAGGACATTTATGTACCTTTTATAAGCGTGCCTTAAAAACATTACTTGTGTGCATTTTGAGACAAAATAATGGCACTGATATTTTTAAAGATATATCAGTGCAAGTTGCTTTCAGTTAAAACAGCTCAAACATGCATTTTAGTCTGGGACTAGCTTAAGCCTTGTCTGTGAAACCGGGGGTAAAAGTGTAAAAAAAGCAGATGCTATTTAAACCGAATGTAAATTTTGGTAGATACTATTTGCACCTAGTATCATGGCAACAAACAGTGCACATAGTGACAGATGCTATTCACAAAACGTGCAAATTAATGTAATATGCTATTTGTACAAAAGGTCAAATAATATCTGAATAAGGTCAAACTAGACTTTGAGCATGCAAAATTTGCAACATAATTCAACATAACTTAATTCAAATAATACATCCAAAATGTAAATATATGCAATCTACTCCACTACTGCAAAGCTGCAATACTCGAGATTTAAAGAGGTCACGCTGTGACTTATCAATATTCTATTGGTCTTACAGCAGGTAGTCAACCAAAATACCCATTACCGTCGCTGGAAAAATGCAGCGTTAAATATGCCTTCATATCTGTTACATACATCTGTACATCTTCATGTGATACAAAATCGCAGTGCAGAGTTCATCAAACTTGAACTTTGGAATGCAACTAAATTCACAAGAGCTTGTGTTTCCTGTCTAGCATGCATAATCTGCAAATCAAAGTCGATGGAAAAAAAGTGTAGTGTGACTGCCCGTTTAGTCACGTTAAGTTACATTTATTTAAATAGGGCTTTATACAATACAGATTTTCAAAGTAATAAATTGGAAAACAACAGTGTTAATGTTGCAAAATTCATTAAACATGAAACAAATTCAATTTCAGCCGTAAAGCAGCTCTACAGAAGACAATAGTATCAATATTTAGCTCAATTCAGTTCAGTGCGTCTTTGTCTGGACAAGAAAAGTTGCCTTTGTCAACAAAGTTGGCATTTTGCACTCCATGTAAATAGTAGTGGTTGACCGATAATCATATTTTTTTCAAATAAAGAGAAGGTAGTTAATTTTATATATACATATGTTGGTGTTCTCAGCGCTTTCAAAATAAAAGTCCATCAGAAAAACAGAAAATCAGTAGATTTTGATAATGATCATTTTGAAAATGCCTAATATCAGCCTATATTGTATACTGGCCATGGCGATATATTGATCAACTACTAGTATGGCGCTGGCCATTAATGCCCATGACCCATGAGACAATGATTGTGATGCTCATAGACATTTTTAACAGACGCTTTTGGCTTACCTCCACTGCTGCCTTAGCTCTCTCAAACTCTTCCTCCAGAGACTGGTTTCTTGACAGTGGTGTGGTACCCCACCTTTGGTCTTTGCTCACACGGCCCTGTCAAACACAGGAGTCAGAGAGAACGTGGTCAGCCATCTCTCAGTCACTCTGACATGAGAAAAGGCCCTGCCCTTGCCAAAACCCCTGATGCCAGAGGCAAGGAGAAATGCCAGCATTAGCAGCACAGGGTCTTCTTGTTTAATTTCTTTCTCTCTCTTTCTCACTCTCTTTTGAGGTCCTGCTTTCCACACCTAATGTTCTCACCCTCATAATGGCTCTGGACTGGCTTGTCATGCATAGCGCGTTGCCCTGCACATTTTTCTTAGTATGCAAATCTGAAAATAGCATGGCAGGAGACCTTTGCTCAGCATGTATTGTCAAATACGCACCATTTTCAGCACTGTACACCTGAAGACATGCTTCACATGCGGCAAAGCCATTCATTTTGACTACACTGCTGTGTGTGTGTGTGTGTGTGTGTGTGCATATCACAGAACAATTGAAATCAAGCTTATTTGTTTTACTTAAGTTTTATTTTCTCAGAGTCATTAGAGGTTAGAGGGTGACATATTAGCATAATAAACAATAGGATCCATGTGTTTACATTTGTTGATGGCTCAGGATGTTAAAACAAACACTATAAAATAGTACTATACTATATTTTGCTAACTAGGTTATTGCTAGGGCTGTCAATTGATTCAAATTGTTAATCAAACTAATAATAGGATATTCCATATAAATAACTGCATTTAATATATCTTCCATCTAGCTGTCTTTAAATTGCTCTGATGGTAGTAAAATTCCTTTGTAAAAATGAATGTACAGGCCAGGGGGCATTAAATTTAATCACACTAAATTAACATGTTAAACTGATGGCCCTAGTTTGTTGCATTTTCATTGATAATAATGTTTTTGGTGCTCCTTAAACTTTAAAGTTGCTTGTCATTTTAATGAATAATGTAATCATAAAGTTACCTTTTAAAATTGTACCTTGTTCTTAGGTCACTCTAAATGTCAAGTGCTGGGCTATCAAAGGCAAACTTCCATTCCCCCAATCCAATTCTCGGCATAACAAAGCCTTCCAGGCAGCCTGAATCAAAGGAATAGGATGAAATATTTGCCACCTGCCTCATTGGATATTAATCAATTATCAAGGTTACTAAGTTAAACGGATTTCATACAGGAGGCTATAATGGAGGCCTCAAAAAGGACAATTGGTCTTGCTTCATTGTGCTGGTGCAGCTCTGTATAATTACATATAATATGCCCATGTCAGACCCTGTGTCAGTGCAACAATTACCTTTAGCATTACACATTCCATTTCCAGTGCACCCCATGGTCAAGAGACAATTCGAGCTCGATGTTTTTAGAACCATGCAGCTCACAAGTGTAATGATTGCTTTATCATGACTAGTCTTAAGAAATGTAAGAAATATATCTGTACTCCTAATGCAAGGTTTAAGTATAGTGGTCAATGGCGTATAGAGTGCCCATTATAAAGAAACATTAATCATAATATTTTTTAAACAAATGTTTTAAAATTTTATTTGACTGTTTACTGTTTAAAGGATAACTGTCGCCAAAATGCAACCTAGGGTATTTTTGTTAATCTACCCGAGGCAAAATTTTGTTTAAAAGCATAATTAGAATGGAAACGGCACTTTTAAGTTTGACCGTATTTACGTTTTCGGTCAGATTGCCTTTTGAATGGGAGTGCTTGGGGCACTTCTATGATAGCATAAAAAAATCGCTATTTTTAAAAACAAGAAGGCGGCTCGACACAACATGAAACTTTGCTCGAAGTATCACCAAGGGCTCTACACATGAAAGAAAAAGAAAGAATTTGAACAACTCACTGTAGCTGTGTCCGCCGGCATTTTGACAGTCAAAAATAGTCGATCTCCGAATGCAAATGAACTGCCTCTGAATTTTAGTATTGCTTCTTATATGAGCATCCTTTTTCAAATACAAGGTCAATATTAATTTTCACAACAAAACAACAAATTATCCGTGAATTTATATGGAACAAAGCTTTAGGAGCTTTCCATCTTTACTCTCCTCCCTGTTACGTTGCATTCGGAGATCGACTATTTTTGACTGTCAAAATGCCGGCGGACACAGCTACAGTGAGTTGTTCAAAATCTTTCTTTTTAGTAAACTCTGTGTACACAAACAATGTTCTCAATGCTCGATTTCATTTGTAGAGAACCTGGTGATACTTCGAGCAAAGTTTCATGTTGTGTCGAGCCTTCTTAGTGTTTTAAAAATAGCGATTTCTGATGCTATCATAGAAGTGCCCCAAGCACTCCCATTCAAAAGGCAATTTGACCGAAAACGAAAATACGGTAAAACTTAAAAGTGCCGTGTTTCCATTCTAATCATGCTTTTAAACAAAAGTTTGCCTCAAAAAGACCCTAGGTTGCATTTTGGCGACAGTTATCCTTTAATGTTTTTCACGTTTTTTTTACCGTTTTTTAAAATTATTATTAAATAAATACTCCACTGTTCAAAAGTTTGGGCTCAGTATTTCTTTTTTAAAAAAGAACGAAATTAATACTTTTATGCTGTTCTTTTGAACTTTCTATTCATGAAAGAATACTGAAAAAAAAAATCGAACACGGTTTCCACAAAAATATTAAGCTGTACAACTGTTTCAAAATTTATAATAGTAAGAAATGTTTGAGCTCCAAATCAGCATATTGTCACACACACTCAGTTTTGGTTGCTCTTTCGTTTCTGTTTTCATCAGTCACGTGTGTTTCTTTGTCTTAGGCTGTTTCTCAATTCCAAGAACGCAAAGAACAGACTTGCGTTCTCTTTGAGACTGGTCTTGCCAGGCGACCTTGAAAGAACGAACTCGGAAGGACGCGAGAACACAGAACGCATCTTTATGAGAATTGAGATGTGCTGCGATGCTGCTAAACTGACCATCTCGGCAAATACAACACAACATCACAAACATATGTCACAACCTTTTAAACATTTTTCATATTATTATAGACATTGTTTTCATAGTTTATATCTTTTTTATTTTACCATGTGTAGGCTATTTATGAGTAGCCTATGTGTTACCTATGTTTTGTCAATGTTAAGATTCTTTTTAATATGCCAATAAAAATACTGCCGCTTTCTTAAGGTCTTTATCACTTTATTAAAATTAAGCAAAAGAGACCGACAAATGTAAACTTTCACGAGCTGTCACGTATGTCGAGCTTGCAGCGGGAATCTCTTAAGTGAGAACGAGAAGTTTAAAGCTTACAGCCTTCCGTACGTCGACTGCCCGCAACGTCTTCTGGGATTTTTAGCGGTTCGATTCTCTCAAGTCTGCATTTGATGCATCCTCGATATCAAGGACACATCCGGGCACTTCATGCGTCCTCTGTACTTGCGTTCTTGAGTATTGGAATTGAACTTCGACGGTTGATGATGACGTAGTACGAGAACACAAGGACACAAGATCACTGAAGAACGCATATTGAGAAACAGCCGACACAAGATCACTGAAGAACGCATATTGAGAAACATCCTTAGTTTCCCACCAGTCATCAGTTGTCATGGACACTCATTGGATCATCACACCTGTTCGTCATCTCCTCATTATCACGGTGTATTTAAGTTCCTCACCTTCACTCTGTGTTTGTCGGTTGTTGTTCATATGTGTGTGTAGACAAGCTGTTACTTTGTTGTACTGGGTGATGGGAAGTTCGGATCATATTACTGACTCTCTTGTTCGATCTCCTTCATCAAAATGAACGAATCTTTTTTCGAGTCATTTCGTTCATTTAAGGGGCTTTAAATGTTATACTTTTAACAGGCAAATTCCCCGAACACATCCACCTACGCAATCTTGATAATATTCTGAATTAAGAAATCATTATAATGCAGTCAAAAATAATTTACAGGGAACATAAATAATGACTTTACCTTCCGAGTCTTTCATTCATTTGTCATGTGACAAACGCAATGAACGGATCGTTCATGAACGACTCATCACTGTCTCCTTCATCTGGTAACAGATATTATATTTCTGAAGGATCATGTGACACTAAAGACTGAAGTAATGAATGCTGAAAAATTCAGCTTTGATATCACAGGAATAAATTACATTTAAAACATATCAAAATAGAAAATGGCTATTTTAAATGTTATAAATTTTTACAATTTATTTAAATAATATCTCACTTTTTTTTTTAAATCAAATAAATGCAGCCTGGGTGAGAGACAAAAACATAAAAAAAATGTATAGACCCCAAACTTTAGAAAGGTAGTGTATATAAGTTTTTTGGGGATTTGCAGTTTGCACCACATGACATTTTAAACTGACTACAAACCAAAGGAACAAATCAAAGGTACTGGAGGAGGCACCCACTGGACACGATCCATTTGGTGTGACTTCATTTTTTTATACCTTTTCCCATAGCACCCTTGGGAAATATTGTACAACCTCCGATGTTGATATTGACCAGTGGCTGGCCAATAATTAATTTGCTAATAATCTAATCATGATAGATTGCAATACAACAGACCTGCATGCTTCACTGAGGGTAAAAGCGTGTAACATTTGTACCCTGTAGCACCACAACAAATTTGAAAGTCCATGCAAACTGTGACCCACCACATGGGCACCGCTTCAGTTCATTATTTGCCATGAATGTTTGGTCTTTTTTTGTATTGAATTTGGTGGTGATGCTGTTGCCATGGTACAAATGTATAGATCATTCAGCGATTCATTCAAAGAGTGCACAGAGAGGCTTACGTGTCTTCCACTAACATATTGCCTGTTAAGCTGAAAATAAAGAATTCTAGACATTAGCACAGAATGTTACACAATGTATTGAATGGCTAAAAAACAAACCATTGACAGTTCAAGTGGATGGACTTTTAGTAATATTTGACAACACTACAAAAGAATGGAACACATGGGAAATAACATGTGAAAGTCACATGTACAGATTATCATGACATAAGTGTTGCTCTATGTTGCACTTACTTGAGTTACTGGCACGGCTTCTGCCTCTACTTTATTATTTACCTCCAGGGAGTTCCTGGGGGCAATGTCTAGCTGAGTCTTGCAATCCATAGACCTGAGGTTGAGTCATGAGAAATGAATGTAAAAAAAGAAAAGAAAAGGTGTTACTTATTCATAGTTTTCCTGTGACATCACACCCTAATAGGAATGCCCACCTGGAGTGTAAAACAAGGCTTTCCTCCATTGCCAGTTTTTTTTGTTTTTTTTTTTTTTTTACCAGGTTTGTACTTAGTACAAATGTAGTAAGACAGTGATATTAAAACACCAAATTAAATATACACAGACATTATTGATGATGCATACTATATACAGGCAAAGCAGATGAACCCAGAATACAAACGAAATGTGTTTTTTTTCGTTACCATTTAGAGTGCTGAGTTTATATTCTGGGCTCATCTGCTTGCCTGAATATAGTATGCATCATCAATAAGATATACCTGTACTGAATTAGATTTTTTAAGTCATCTGACTTTTGATCACTTTTTAAGTACATTAAGGCGGTTTAAGTGTTTTTCATGTTAAGTGTTTTAGAATGTCCTGCTGTTTTTAGTGACTGAAATACTACAGCAGGTTCTGTATAAGGATCACAAGTGCCCAAAATCTGCATTTTGTTCACATATTTTTGTTTTTCTTCTTTTGAGATGTGATCTAAATATTAGTGACTTGAAACAAATGGAAAATTGTTGGAACAAAATTGGAACAGTTCTATGGGTGATTCACCCTCCAGGTCTCAGTGCCAGTCGTGTGACTGAAAACTATTAATTCATATCTTTTAGACAAAGAAATTTAGCATTTTCATATGTAAATTTTATTAGAACAGCGACTCACCACACAAATTCGCCAGAAATTTTGGATGAACGTCTTCTCTCAAGTTTCCACTTTCTGCTACCATTTCGCTCTGGGTGTGGGTTGAGTTCTTCCCATTTGTCCAGTGAAGATGGAACTGCTACTGTGAACAAAATGAGGCCATGCCATTTGACAGAGATATATTATCATAATGCAACCTAAGTAAAACACAAACAACACCAAAGTTTGAGGCATTTGCAGCATGCAAGCACATAATGAAGAGGGCAAGTAGGTAACGATATGTAAGAGCGTAATGCTGTTTTTAATGAAAAAGTACTATCCGTTACAGAATCTGTTCAGTTAATTGTATGAAAAACTCATTTTCAATTTTGTAACCATCTGATTTCCCTTGACTGATTTGCAAGCGTGCTCTTTGGCATTATAGCCCTTTACTTTAGCTGTGTGGCATATATTACCTGAGTCCAATGACATTTTTTCAGGCGTCCGGGAACAGGGTATACTATGTTCAACATCCACTTGAATCAGCTCTGTTTCATCTGGCTTCCTCCTGTACGGTGTGCCCTTAGAAGTAAGAGGACTCTTCCTGTCTTTGCTGTGTCTTCTCTCACCAGGCTCACTCAGATCCAGCAAGTCCAGAGAGGAGGACAGTACTGGACAAAGGAAGCAAAAATAAAATAAATATCATCCACTTGTATTTGTCTTCCTGTTCCAGAAAGTTCAGTGTTTCTGAAAGTGTGGGACACATCCCATGGCCAATTCCAAGTTTCAAGCATAAGTTGGATTAGTACATAAGCTAGAGCAAAAGTGAAATGCACAAAAAGAAGAGAAAGAGAGAACTTTTGTTTGAAAGTTGTGATGGCCTCAGCTAATTGAATGAAGGTTCAAGAGGAACTGAGAGGAGGAATGTTCTAGAAAGGAACCACCAGACGCTGTTTGCTCTCAGACTGTAAATAGCAGTAGGGAATATTCGCTTTTAAGAGTGTATTACTGAGGTTCAAGCATGCATCAACATCCTCTCATATTCATCCCCTTTTGTGTTCAATAAATGAAAAACGCTAACATTTGAGAGCAAAGTCTCATTTGTGCATTACAAATAAATTGTGAGCAAGTTTTTTGCTCCGCTTCAAATTAGCACACCAACCAAAAGTCCAGAGTTTAAAGGAAAGAAAAAACATAGAATATCACATTCTAGCTTAGTTATTGCTCTAGGCACTTATCTATCTGCATGGTCATAGCAATAAAAAAAAGAATCAGACTGTTCCGACAGCTCAGGGGCCTGTGTCAAATAATCTTTGATGTTGCATGTATGTTCCTCTCCAAGAGAACAAAGAGCGTTTGATAGAGTGTGTGTGTGTGTATATATATATATATATATATATATACACACACACTTTATCAAGAACTCTCTACAGAACACTGTGTTCCGCTGCAGAGGATGAAGGTTTGAGAATAATGTGTTCATTCAATATTCAGAGGGAATGTAGTCAGCTTTTGTGATTAGGTGAGATTAAAGCATACAACTTTTAGATGGTTGAACCCCCATTATACAGTACGTGAACATTAGGAACAGATGCTACAGACATATTCTTCAGCTTCTATCACCATCCTGTTACCCATCAGGCTTGCAGAACATAGGTCTTCATAACCAGGTAGTAGACAAAATATCCATGCAGGTCAGTACTGCATATAGATGCCAGCATGGAGGATGCATGATCCAAGCCTTGAGGGCTTGACAGCACACCTTCCTTCTGAAATCTGGCACAAACATCAGAGCTGAAACCAGGTTAACGCTGCATGCTTTTGTTTCTGCCGATCGTGTCTGCACACCAAATGCCCATCAAGACTTTGACATCTTCTAAAGCACTTTAGAGTGCAAGAACCTCATTAAAGAACATAAAACATGTTTAAAAGGAAGGAAAAACTGTTTTATGATGAAGTTCTCAAAGTGAACGCATACCTTCACTCTAGGGGTCAAACAACTAAACATCAAGTCAGGAATCTTGGTGTGACACTAGAGTCAGACCTTAGTTTCAGTAGTCATGTCAAAGCAATAACTAAATCAGCATACTATCATCTGAAAAATATTGCAAGAATTAGATGCTTTGTTTCCAGACAAGACTTAGAGAAACTTGTGCATGCTTTCATCACCAGCAGGGTGGATTATTGTAATGGTCTCCTCACTGGCCTTCCCAAAAAGACCATAAGACAGTTGCAGCTCATACAGAACGCTGCCGCTAGGATTCTGAGCAGAACCAGAAAATATGAACATATCACACCAGGTCTTTACACTGGCTCCCAGTTAGATTTAGGATTGATTTTAAAGTATTATTACTGGTATATAAATCATTCAATGGCCTAGGACCTCAATACATTGCAGATATGCTCACTGAATATAAACCCAACAGATCACTCAGATCATTAGGATCATATCAGCTAGAAATACCAAGGGTTCACTCTAAACATGGTGAGTCTGCTTTTAGCTATTATGCCAGCCACAGCTGGAACCAGCTTCCAGAAGAGATCAGATGTGCTCCTACAGTGGTCACATTCAAATCCAGACTCAAAACACTTCTGTTTAGCTGTGCATTTACTGAATGAGCACTGTGCCGCTGTTCGTCCGACTGTTTGTACTGTACTGTATTTTACTCTATTTTTCTAAACTGTTTTAATTATTCTTATTTCTTTTAATTATTTTAATTTCTCCTATGTCAGCAGGGCATTTAGCCCGTAATTGTAAATGCCCACTCAGAAGGTGATAATGTGAAAGTGACGTGTATTAATGTGGGTTTGAAAGTAGAACAGTATTTAAATGACGATATTAAAGTTTTCGTCTGAGAAAGAATGTGAACGCAGTGCTAAAGAAAGTGAAAAGAACGTGTGAGTAAATGAGGGAGAAAAGAAAGTTAAAGGAAAGTTGATAGATGGAAGTCGTAAGAAGATTGAAGGTTAAAAGAAGGTTGAAAGATTTAAGTCTTAAGGGAATCCTTTGAAGGAAAGATCTATAATAATATTCTTTTTTTATTTTTTAAAAGTACTGTACTGTATTTTATTTTATTTTTCTAAACTGTTTTAATTATTCTTATTTCTTTTCATTATTTTAATTTCTTCTATGTAAAGCACTTTGAATTGCCATTGTGTATGAAATGTGTTATATAAATAAACTTGCCTTGCCTTGCCTTTTAAACATGTGTCAAGTTCTTAGTGTCACGCCTGCCAGCCAGAGTGCACTCCTCCTGTTTACTTTATTGCATTATGAACTGCATTTCCCATGACTCATTGCCTGGACTCATCGTGTGCTGATTGCTTCCACCTGTGTATATCTCGTTTATGTTCTCCATATAAGCCCTGTACATGTGTTCAGTCATCCTTTGCAAAGTCTTGCTGCATGTTAGTATTACACTGCATTTCTAAAACTCAGGCTTCCTTATCATGGTCTTGTTATTCTGTCTGTCTCTCTGGATTACCCTGTTTGCCTGTGCTTTGGGACCTTTTATTATTATCTGGAGTGATTACCCTGTGGTTTTGACCTCATGCACGTTATATGCATTACAATCAAAGTTTGCGTTTGGATCTCCTACACAAAACCGAAAATTTGAAAATTCAGCATTTATCTGAAATAGAAAGCTTTTTTAACATTATACTGTGCTGTTCAAAAGTTTGGGATCAGAAAAGAAAAGAAAAGAAAAGAAAAGAAAAGAAAAGAAAAGAAAAGCAATACTTTTATTCAGCAAGGATGCTTTAAATTGATTAAAAGTTACAGTAAAGACATTTATAATGTTACAAAAGATTATATTTCAAATAAATGAAATATAACTTTCTATTCATCAAAGAATCCTGAAAAAAAAGTCCACAACTGTTTTCAACATTGATAATAACAGTGAATGTTTTTGAGCATCAAATTAGCATATTATAATGATTTCTGAATGATCATGTGACACTTAAGACTGGAGTAATGATGCTGAAAATTCAGCTTTGCATTACAGCGATTAACTATATTTTAAATTATACTCAAATAGAAAATTGTCTTTTAAAATGTATCTTTTAAATTGTCATAATATTTAACAATATTTTTATATATTTTTATAAATCTGTTTTATATATATATATATATATATATATATATATATATATATATATATATATATATATATATATATATATATATATATATATATATACATATATATATATATATATATATATATATTTGGATCAAATAAATGCAGCCTTGGAGAGAAATCTTTTAAAAACATTAAAGGGACAATGTGTAGCTTTTTAGGTATTTTATTATCTAAAATCTATATTTTTATTCATAAATATGCCCTCAATGGTGTACAAATACCTATGCCAATGTTCAGACTAATCCTCGTAAACGAAGAATTTATTATCTTTATATACATGGGACGGGTAAGTCCACGGAGGCTTCCATGTAGTTCCGCCATCTTGAAAAACTATAATAGCAGAGAGGGACAAAAAGTACTAGGCCAACGCATTTCCACAACGCGTTTCGTTCAGAGCCAGCGTCACGTGACTGAAGCCAGCAGAAGCGGAGGAGCAGAGCAGTGAGAGGCGCTTGTCACTGCCGCGGCAAGTTTAAAAGGATGCACTGCACGGTTATTTATACACCGTTCATTCATACATACATATGAGTCACAGGATAAGGAGTCCTCGTCGTCGAAAAAGTCCAAAATAGATCGTAAAAGGAAACGTGACCGGAGATTACAAAAACAAGGGTTACTATCAGGATAGCTAATGCAGGAGAAAGCTTTCAAAAGAGACCCTGAAGTTGCCTGCTTTCTTCTCGACAGGTAAGTCAATGTTACAGTCTTACAAGCTTTTTTTTCATTACTTGGTTGTGTACTTTATTATATAGACAGTCGAACATTTATAGTTAAAAGTTAAACACGCTCTTTGATGAATAGCAGCTATTGAGTAAAGTAACGTTAGAGAAGGCTCTGATGATGATGATATCTAACAATGCACATACTTCAAAAAATATAACGAGTAAAGGCGGCATTACTACTAATTACCATAGTTAATGTTTTTGACAGTCAGTAATTCATACTGTAACATTCTTTTTTTCGTTGTTTCAAGTTTCAGTTTGTTTTAAATAACAAACATGTTCACCCGAAGAAAAACTCGAAGTGCTATTATAAGACATCCTGTCATAGCTTTTAGGTACATAACGGCTACCGTAGATGCAACGCGCATTTGAAAAAGTGAGGCGCTGGAGAGCATTATTCATTTGAATGCAAAATACAATTTCACCACTAGATGGGAGAAATTCCTACACAATGTCCCTTTAAAAATCTTTTACCAATCTCAAACTTTTGAACGGCAGTGTACATCTAGGTTAAAGTTTACATGACCTTACACATTGTTGGTTCATTATTATTATTATTTAATTCAATGACTTTAGTTTTTGTTTTCGGTTTGTAGATGCTTAAGAAGTGATATAGAGCTGAAATTCAGTGTGGTTTAATGCACTGATCTTGCTTTGAATCTCATAAGTGTCTCAAAGAAATAAGTATAGGAGTCCTGATGCCTTGATAATATGATAGTCAGACAATTCTTAAACCAAAGCAAGTCATAATTTTTTTATTGCTAAAATGAATAACGAATCAAAAGCTCACTGAGGAGAATCTTCCAGTGCATAATAATTGAATTCAGACGTGTTCCTTTGAAAGATTACAGCAATTCCCATAAAAGACCCGAATATAAATTTCTATAATCAGCTCTATTGCTGTTATAGACAGACACTACTAAAAAAGCCTGGTGTTCCTCAAAAACGTACGTTTTAGTTTAAGAGTGTAGTTTAATTCAGCATAAAAAGTATACAATCATATTAATTAATTAAAAAATATTTAAAGTGGTACCAACAAGAAACTGACTTTAATGCAGTGTTTACTTGGCAATCTACTCTGACTTCACATTTAAAGTCAGGCAAGTCAACTACGCATAATGTTTGACAGACTAAAAATCTGAACTATGTATTTTGTGACAATTTGATTGCAGAAAGTTCTGCCTGGTAATTTCTGAACCTCAATATGCATTATGTTCAGAGGCACAGTAATAAACCAACTGCTGCTTCATTGCAGCCAAATCGAAATATCCTCTAAATGTAATCTGTTGGTAAATTAAAAATGCTGTTTTCTACAATTAGAAAGTAAACTAGATAGTCTATATAGGGAGTAGTAGTGGTTGTCTTAATTGCTTTGTGGTGTAGGCAAGACAGGAAGCAGTTTTACTTGCTCAACCTCTCAGTGTGAACTTCACGTATACAGCTGTCATGCAGTAGGAGGCCACTTACTTCCTCATTTAGCAATGTGTCTGTCAGCTCTGCTAATCAGTGGTGAAGATGTATATAATGTAGGTGACATCTGTTAGGAATTAATTAGGTAGAAACATAAGCATGAGCGATATCTGGTGTTAGCAGTATTGAGGTTTGCCATGTTAATGGCTACACAAAAATATCACACATTTGTCTGAACAGTGGCATTTGTTTAAAGTTGAATTTAGTTTGGTTTGATAAGACAACGGTATGCATGTCTTTTGTTTAATTATAATTTACTTAATTAAATTATGTAAATGTCTTGACTGAATTGAAAATTAAATATTTAGCTTAATAAAGTCCCTTTTAAAATCATTAAACTCTGCAGTTATCTTGTAACTCCACCAGGCAGCTATTTCCAGTCATGAAAATACTATTTGAATCAATTTCAATTTCAATCAGGAATAACACTGATAAATTGTGTTTTTTTCTTCTCCTTCTTTTTATTTTTAGTTCAAACCATGCACAAAAACAGTATTTTTAGGCTCGTCCATTTCTAGTTTCCATGGACAACTAGACAACAATTTCTCCTATTTTTGTACAAGTATGCATGCTGGGAATAAGGTGAAAATGACTGGACAACAAAATATTATAAAATATTAATGAAATATTTTTTCTCACTGTAGGGTTGGTAAGATGTTTTTATGTTTTTGAAAGGAGTCTCTAATGCTCAACAAGGCTACATTTATTTGATAAAAAATAAAAATAGTAATATTGTGAATTTTTTTTTACAATTTAAAATAGCTGTCTTGTATGTAAAATATTTTATATAATATATACCAACGTGTGATGGCAAAGCAGAATTTTCAGCAGCTATACTCCAGTCTTCAGTGTCACGTGATCCTGATGCTATGCTTATTTAGTGCTAAAGTAACATTTCTTATTATTATCACAGTTGAAAATGGTGGTGATGCTTGTGAAATGTTGTGGAAACCGTGATGCATCTCTTTCACGGTTCTTTGATGAATAGAAAGTTCAAAAGAACAGCATTTATTTGAAATGGAATTCTTTTGTAAAAGACTTTGATCTCGCTTTTGATCAATTTAATGCATCCTTGCTGAATAAAAGTATTAATTTAAATAACCAAAATCTTACTGACCCCAAACTTTTGAATGGTAGAAAAAGAAAAAAAAATCCAATTAATATGCTATGCTTGTTGGTTTTGGTTCTTAAAAATCTGATTATATTGTTAATGTTGTTAAAGGGGTCCTATTATGCTTTTCCACTTTTTCAGCTTCAGTTAGTGCAATGTTGCTGTTTGAGCATAAAAAAGATCTGCAAGGTTACAAAGCTCAAAGTTAACTCCAACAGTTAACAGATTCCACTTTTCAAGAACTACAACGAACGGCTCGTTTGGACTACAACGTGATTTTTCCAGGTTTCACGAAGTCACAATGTTACTCATTTAAATAATCCCGGCCACAGAATACGCAAAAAAGCGGACGAGGCCTGGCTGAGCTGCATTAGAGATGACAGTGTTGTCGCTATGTCAAAGAGACTGTTTTTTCCACTGTTTTTTGGTGGATGAAATTTTTTGTTTTTTGTTGCTTTTGTAAGCTCTCACTTTTGTAAGACGGTTCACCTGTCCTTAGGAAAATAAACCATGGTTTGTAACCGATTACTGTTTGTATTACCTCAGTTTTCCCACAAATATCACAATTAAATGGTCGATAACATCATATCTATATGTTTAAGAAAAAATTGAATCCGTTCTGCATGATCATGTTGATTGTTAACGTTGTCAGGGTCTGAATCGGGCTGGAATTGGTTTGCAATTTACGCAATCCTCAATATTTATGCTAGAGAAGAACTCGCAGTTATGGAGGTGCGGGACATTTCAACGCTATCTCACGACCAATTCGTACGAATTCGTACGAATGATAAAAAGTTGGCTAATTCGTACTAATTCGTACGACCTCACTCGTACGAATTTGTACGATTTGTCTAAACCCACGTGATGGGTAGGTTTAGGGGCGGGGTCAGGGGTAGGTCATTCGTATGAATTCATACGAATTGGCCAATTCGTAAAATATGTACGATTTTGCAAAAATCGTACTAATTCGTACGAGTCAGGTCGTATGAATTCGTACGAATAAGCCACTTCGTAGAATTTTTACGTTTTCCCGTGAGATCGGGCTGGACATTTCCCTGAACACGCGCTAGGCACTGCCAATCACAGAACACTGTGCCAGCTAACCAATCACAGCACATTTCGTATTTCGATCTTCATCGAAATCGCCGTGTTCGAGCCAGACTGAGGAGAGAGGAGCTGTAAATGGAAAAATAAAGCGTTTTTTTGAACAATCAAGCATGAAAACATATTTTAGTACATCCCAAAAATAAAATCAAGACTTTGTAAAGGGGTTTAATAGGACCCTTTAAAAATTTCAGAATTAGTATAGCATAATAGTATTGTGCAGGGGAGTATAGTATAGTGGAGAAGCAGGATTGCTGAGGAAGTACAGGAAGGTCAGAATCTCTGGTACCTGCTGTGTTGGAGGTTACTGGGCGGGCAGCTCCATCACACTTGGTCTCGCAGAGGAAATCATCGATGGAAGGGCTCAGCAAGGGACGGCTCTCTTGTTGCTCGCTCACCAGCTGAAAAATCAAGCAAAAGAGTGCGATAAGATATACATTAATGCACTTGGCCTCCTGTTCTCCTATTGCTTGAGTTGCAGCCTCCATTGCGCCATGACCATCTCTGCATGTGATTGGTAACGCTGGTAGTCACTACCCTTACAGCTCCTGCCTATTTACAGGACTGAGACGACAATTCTCACCTTGCCCCCTTCTGACAAATGTCCCTGGGGATGTTTCTCTCTCCCTTTCTCACTTAAACAGAGAGAAAGCAGACCAGTAAAGTACACGTGTCGTGCTTGTTTTTTAGAGGTCCAAGTAATTGTGGATGAATGTAATTATGACAAGGTGTGAGACTTTCTTTATAAAGCCCCCATCAGTGTACTATGTGTGCTATGTGACAGAATGTGTGTATACGTTCTCTTGAGAGACTGGCAAAGAGGTGGCCTTGTGTCTAACAGAATGGAAAAAAACACATCAATCATCATCTGGTTGTTCTCATAGTGTTCATTCAGCCATGCCACAGTCTCATCTGAGGAGAGCACTTTTGTGGTCAGTGCATGGCTACAGCATATCTGCATTTTTTTTAAGCCTTAAGTCATTAAAAAGACACGGATTTGCAACATTAAAGAGGTGCCTGATGCTTAATCTGTGTGCTCAATGTGGATAAATTCATTATTTTCTTAGTACATATATTGGTACTTTTTTTGTGCTTCTTTGTGTATCCGTATAGGTTTGCATCAGAGGCGTTGCTAGACTCTTTTGGGTAAAAAGTAGTAAAATTTTACTGATATATCCTCTAAAAAGTAGACCATATCAGGGCCCGATAAACAGGCTAATCTATTACTTGCATTTTATAATCTCCATTGTTTACATGATTTAAGACACAAAGCTGATCACACCAGCTGAGGCAAACATTTCTTTTCAGTATATCTTCATCTTCACCCCCTTGGACTCCTCCTCTCTTCTCTCTTTTTTTGTTGTTGTGCAGATTGATTATGTGACTACATGACTGGAATGCAGCTAGCTACAAAGCTAACACTTGCTAATGTCTGAATAAGAAGCTATTTCAATTTGTTGTGTAGGCCTATATTATTTTGCTTGGTACAAATTTAATACCTGGGTTTCTGACACATTTAACGGTGCTTATAAAAGTTGTATGTTAACATCATTTGTTAACTGTGTTCATATCCACCAGTAACAACACAATGCAATCAATGTTTGTATTTGTGTTTCGAAGGTCAAAATTCACTAAACATGCTGTGAACAAATATAATAGATACAGCTAATGCTTAAAAACTAAACTATTATTTTAGCTTCTGCCTGTTTGCTAATTAGATTGTAAAGCTACAGTTTGAGGTTGATAATATTTTTGTAATGTTTTTGAAAGAATTATCTTATGCTCACCATGCTGCATTTATTTGATCACAAATTCAAATAAAACAGATAGTGAAATATGCTTGGGCTACACTTCAAAATAACTTGTTTTCTTTTTTAATACTTTACATTTTAAAATGTAATTCATTCCTGTATCTCAAGTTGTCACTGTCACATGATGCTTCAGAAATAACTCTATGCTGATTTGGTGCTCAATAAACATTTCTTATTATTATCAATATTGAAAACAGCTGTGCTGCCTAATATTGTTTGTGGAAACCATGATTCACACATTTCAATCTTTGATGAATAGAACGTTTTTGCAATCCTTGCTCACCCCACACATTTGAACAGTAGTGTATGTGTAGCTTACAGTTAGAAAATAGGTTTTAGATAATAAATTGAACTGATGAAAGGATTTGTAGCCCAGTTGCATTAATGCTACACAATGTATTCAAGAGAATGTAAATATGCTTCTCTAAAAGTCACTTGAATTGAAAGCTTTGATGCTGTTTTTTTTGCAAACAAATTACCTGGGGTGAGAATCTCCTAGGCACCCCTAGACAAAAAAGACACATTTTTTTTATTATTGAGGAGCCTGTGCCCCAGTATTGATGAAGCTCTGAACATCTGGTTTGCATGTTGCTGACATGTTTCCTACAAATAGAGGGCTGTATCATCAAAACGCTGCTGGTTGTAAAACAGCATACATGTAATTTCATGTCACATTCACATGTCTTATGTATGGACTTAACAACAACAGATTCTTCCAGCAACACTGCCTAAATAATAGACTGTTGCATGTTTTTCATTTAATGCTAACTGAATATAACTATAAATTGAAAACTCTGACTGGCTTTTCAACTTTTCAAGACTGGCTTAATTAAAGGTTCCACGGGATAAAGGTTTTAATAAAGGTTTTCCCTCGGATTTATTTTTAATTTGTCCGGGGCTTAAATAAGACCATAGAGACAAAAAGTCCAGCAGGAATTAATTTAGAGATGGACATAGAAAAACAATTGAATTAATAATAATGGAAAAAATGGATAATACTTCTCTGAGCAAAAACTATCTGTGCTTAGCAATTTTCTGGTGTATTAAATATATTCAAACTGGCGACTGTACGAGGGTTTGTGATCTCTACGTACAGTAGCTTGACAGAAGCTTTGAAATAAATACTGAATATTCATGAATAACACACGAGCAGTGTATGTTGGCCCGAGCGCTTGGGAGAACATTCCTGCTGTGAAAGTCTGTGCCAGAACGCTGACCCAGCAGTCTTAATTGGGTTGGACAGACAACTCTGGCTCTTCTGGTGTCGGAGGAGATTTATTCCTTCGCTGGCTGGAATGCCTAATGTTGCCCAAGCTGAACTCCTGCTGTTAAACACCTTGTACATTTTTTATTAAAGGGAAGACAATGATGGCACTCTGTCTTCTGTTGTCTTTGACTTCTTTCGCATGCAGAAAGTTCAGCAAGCATTTGAACATTTTGAAGTGTCAGGCTGGGTTATATAACAGCAGTTCTGATGTTTTATTACTATAGGTGAGCTGGATTTGGAGCTCATTTTTATTTTCCTCCTCTAAGCCTTATTATAAAAGCATAACTTCCTCCCTTGTGAATGCCAGCAGAACAAGGGCCATAATGAGAGGGGGAGAATTATTTTGGAAATATTTAAGGCTCTACAACTTAATTAGATTACTCTGTATTCCCTTTAAAAATGTTTTTCACTTCAGGCACAAATTAGTTGCTGACATTAATAGGAATTATTAGGGGACAAAACTCATTCTTGTAATTGGAGCAGATAACTACAGTCACACTCCACAACAGTTTGTCTACTTAATTAACTTAGTCTGATTATTTCACTAGCAATCTGTCTGATAGAGAATTTGACAGGCTGTTCTGTCTGAGAGAAGGAAATACATCTGGCGTGTCTTCAGTTAAAGGTGCATTCAGTAGTTTGGTGCTAAATGAAAACGTTTTACACATTAAGATATAAGCTGTGTTTTTGTGAAGTGAATGCCATCTGAATGGTGTAGGGGAGCGCGGGCCACAACCTAACGCGGGGTTAAATGTAACATGGATCTTTTATATAGTAAGTCAGGGTCAAGCAGGTTGTGTTTCCGCTCTTTTTCTCTTGCTGCCAGAAGATGGTCTCCAGTGGATTTGTGGAAAGTTTTGATAATATTTCGTGAAGATTATAGACAAAGAGTGTTTTGACACCATGCAAGTACATTTTTCATCATACGTTTTTTTCCCCCGGTTTCTGAGTTGGGTGTGTACGTCACCAAATCTAACTTTATATTACCTTAATCACTGTCTTGTTGGCTAAAACATAGCACCATTTTGAAACATGTCAGCAACTCCTAGCAACTGTTAGCTATGCTTAAACTATTTTTTACCCAGTGGGGTTAGTTGTAGCACAGTGTTACAGCTAGGGATGGGATGATTACCGGTTTCACTATAAACCACAATAAAATGTACTGACGGTTAGTATTATCGTTTAAAACTGAATTATCATTAAAACCGTGTTTGATTATCGCGATTTTAGTACCTCACTGTAATTCCTGTCCAGCCAGCAACAGGCTGGCGCAGGCGCAGCGCGCAATGTTGTTGTTTTTTTTTATTGGAGAAGGACTGGCGGAAGGCAGATTAATGTTTTAAATATTACATGATCACAAAAATATTATCAAACTCAGTAAACAATAAATCAACTCTGATTTCATTTTCAATACAATCGAAAACGGAGACGCAAGACGGCAAGTTGTATTTGAATGAAACGAGAGAGCGCGTGTTATAATGCATTGTTATTGACGACGGTCATTATAAGGAAGGAAATGCCACAGAATATAATTAATTGCTTAAAAAAGTGCATAGAGCTGCTTGTTTTATTTGTTGTTTGTTGATTTTCAAATATAAAACTTGTTGAAATGTTTTCCGTGTGAGCATCAGTTATTTTTGAACACTTTCATCTTGTTTTAACAAAACCGTGATAATATTGATAATATTGATAATCACGATAATTTACAGCTAAGCCGCCAAGTGTACAACGATAATGAAATGAAAACAGGGAGCCACACAACTTTTCAGGTTTGAGTATTTATTTATATATTTATTTTGCCACATTTAACTTTGCTAGACTTTCACAAACGATGTTGGAATTTAAATGTCAAAGTATGATTTTTTTCACATTTGTTTACTATGCATTGATCACATGTTTATTTATTTAAAAGCCTGTTTTTCATGCAATAAACCCTTTAAAATGTGATTTTGAGCTCGTTTTTATTATTATTACTGTTATTATTAATAATAAATAATTTTGCATGCAGCTGCCACACACAAGTATAATTCAAAAGCAATTACAATATTTGACGATTTTATTTATTTATTTATTTCAAAACTGTGCAGCCCTTTCATATATCTCTATCCATGATATTGATCCATAATAGGATGATTGGATGAGGGATGCATGTATGGATATCTATCTATACAGATATACAAACAATATCAAACTATACAGATAAAATAGTACTGAATTATGTGTGTTACACACAAGTGTTACAACTAACTCCTCTGTCTGTTACGATTAACCCCGCATGGAGTAAGTTGTAACATTTGCACTTCTGTCACTTTCAGTGCAACTGTACGAAAAAGGTAGGTCCTAGAAAAAAACTTTAAGTGTTCATTTGTAGCAGATATGTGTATGTTGCTTGTGTAAAAAAAAAAAAAAGATTAATCTCACTTAATTATTTTTTTAATAATTGATCCAAAACCAAAATGTGTTAGGTTGTGCCCCGCGCTCCCCTACATGAGATCAAGAAGACTGTACTTAAGTTTTCTATAAAAAGTTATTTTTTTATTATAATTAAATTAAATTATTATGAGAATATTCTTCCCCATGACGTGACCACTAAACGTCGAAGAGAATCCTCACACACCAGTTGGCTGCCGTCTCTGCTTAGCGTAGTTAGGCCTACTTGGCACCGTTTGGTAGGCTAATGGTAATAATAATTTGGTAATTGGTAATTTGGCTTTGAAGAGCGAAAATAAGAAACAAACTTATTATCGTGCTTTACCAGAAGAGACAACGGGAGAATGCGTAGCGTTACCTGTAGCTGCTACTGATTGATTGATTGAAGACCTGTAGACGCAGTAACAGAAGCTAGAAGACTTTGTACGGATACACAAGGTGGAAAGATTCGACGATGAAGATCTGATGACCAAGTAGCTTCTTTTTGTTGGACAGGAGGTAAGGGAATTATTTTTTTGTAAACCGCGCTCTCTAAAACTCGTTAGTATCTGTTTAACTTAAACTCATCGATCATGCCGATTCACGTCGATAGATGGCAGTGCAGCGTGAAACAGAGACGCTAAATTAGTTAGCTAAAGAATTTACTAAATGCACGCACCTTATGTTTACATGCATATTTTGTTCAACACGATTGCAGATTCTGAAAGTACTTTTTATACTAAACTTTGCAATCCGTTTCATATAACACCCGTTTCCACCACCTGTATGAATTTCAAACAAAACGTCTGCGCATGTGCAGAAGATTTTGACTTGAGTCAAATTATGTTTTTTTTTTTTTGTTTGTTTTTTTTGATCATTGTATTAGGTCATTGTCGTTGTATGTACGCACGCACATACATTTGCCAATATCGTTAATACGACATAAAAGTTAATATGGAGTAACTTACACTTTAGACACAGTACTGACAGTAATTTGGTGTCTGTTCGCTCCGATATGACATTACGTTAGTTCCAAAACAAGTCAAAGAAGATTGCAAAATGAATAGCGTCTCCGAGCAAAACAATATTGGTGTTTCCTTCTCGAATTAATCCGTTTTAAATCGGTTGAATCATGAATAATGTAATGGCTCATAAAGACGTAGTCCCTTGTCGCCACCTTCTGGTGTAAAAGACAAGAGTAGATTCAGATCTTTATCTTCTTGGATGGTTTATTTAATTTAAAACTTTTTTAAAAAGTTCTGCTTAAATTTTGAACCCTTATTTCCATTAAAAATGAGTGCCAAGTTTCTCTGCAATCTGTTCATTTACAAGTGTCCCTTGATCAGAAGATACAACAAAGCATTAAGAAAAAGAATGAAGTGTGTTATATAAGCGTGAGGCTCCCTATAAATTCAAACAATGAATATTGCAACATAAAATTCAGCCAAGACTTGAACATCAAGGCCACATATTTTGTCTTTAATTAGGATTTGATTATTAATGTAATACTGTACATAATTTTTTATTCTGAGATTCATATTGCTTCTGTCCCATCTTGCTATGATCCTCAAAAGCTTTTATAGCAACTACATTTAGCCCCATGAATTGGGGAAATTAAGCGAGCAATGCCATAGTTACGTATTATAAATGTATGAATGTTTTCAAGCCATGCAATGGATTAGGTAGGCTAGCCGTTTATTTCGAAACATAATTAACCAAGGGGCCAACAACTCGTTGTTGAGTTTTACCGTTTTCGAATCCATTCAGCCAATCTCCGGGTCTGGCGGTACCACTTTTAGCATAGCTTAGCATAGATCATTGAATCGGACAATACCATTGGCATCTCTCTCAAAAAAATGACCAAAGAGTTTAGATATTCTTCCTATTTAAAACTTGACTCTTCTGTAGTTCCATCGAGTACTAAGACCGACGGAAAATGAAAAGTTGATATGGCTAGGAACTATACTCTCATTCCTGCGTAATAATCAAGAAACTTTGCTGCCGTACCATGGCTCCAGCAGGCGTAATGATATGACACAGCGCCTGAAAATAGTCCCCAGCTCGGTAGACTACAGGGTCGACTATTTTCAGGCACTGCGTCTGTTTACTCTGGGGGAGTTGTAAAATGAGCCTATTTCCAAAAAAAGTGGAGTATCCCTTTAAAACGACACCTATTTTGTGTCTAGTTTAACATTAGCTAAAAGTTTAGTGGTTGTTATGTAACATGATGACTTTGTAGCATCCCCCTTTGAATTTATTTTACATTTTGTATTGTATTGTAAAACAGAATAAATTCACTAATTGGTAATGTAAGAAAAATAATGTTGACGGACTTCTTCTTATCTATATAAAATTGTTTTTGTTTTTTTCCCAGTTCTTCTCAGCTATACGCTTTATCAAAACACAAACATTCAGAGGGCATATCCTGAATTATGTCATGGAAAACTTCAACTAATTGTGTCACGTGGGCTTAGCTCCTGGTGGTAACTCCAAGATATTGTTGTCAAGGGGACCTGGAACCAGTTTAGCTTGCGGGAGTCTTAAGGGGGAGAGTTAGGGAGGGAGGTAAAAGCTCATGTGAGGCAATTATTAGTGTTATAAATAACAGCATGAATGTACACAACTGCATTATGTATGAAGAAATGATTTTCAGAGGTATTTTGCTGTCAAATTCATACCTTTTACTATTTTATTTCGAGTGATAAATTGCCTGTATAATTAACTGTGATATTTAAACCGAAAATGTTTATGCAACACCAGCGTGGTTGTTCATTTGGTCAAATATAAAAAAAAAAACATTCAAAAGTTTAAATAAGGACGCCTGGTTTTCGCAATGACGAAGTGTTTTCAATCAAGTAAAAAAAAAAAAAAACCCTGCTTTCTATTATCCTATATGTCATTCACACAGCGTGTTTGGCTAATTATAAAATCTTTCTCTTCAGATGAGGATTCTGGCCGGTAAGTTCTGCAATTTTCTTGAAGTGACAGCAGGTGTTTAAATATACACAGTATTAAATTGGTTAGGGACACAGAGTATAAGATGTGATAATTTCTCAACAGAACATTATTCAGGCTTTTTTTTTTTTTTTTACATCTATAAATACCCTAATATAACCGAATGACATGCATCCAAATAAACTTTGCCAATGAAATCAACTTTTCATTCGGACCATTAGTTGTTTCACAAGACTGAAGTTACTACAGGTTCCACATTGTGTTAAATAGGTCAGTATTGATCTGATAACACTCTGGCATCAGTATTGACAAGACTTTACACAGAGGAACGATGCTGTGCTTCACATGCCATGTTCGATCTCACCTGATTTGAAAATGAACTAACCTTCACGCTATTATGGATAAAGCAAAGGAGTGCAGTTGGCTTCAGGTCACTGGTCTGTTGATTCTCGACCGATTACAAAACGAACCACTAAATACTTTGCAAAGGTATATTTGAATTTGTCATTTGGTGACTGGTGAAGCAAGAGTGGATGCCAGTCGTGCCAGTTAAGTGTTAAAAAGCTTAGTTTAGTGCAATTATTATTGAATAGTTCCGAATCTGTATGGCATCAATACAACACACAGACTTATACTACACAGATGACAGTTATACATACCAACTAAAATATTTAAACACAGAATGAGCCACAAACCACACAGGCAACATCAAGATGAGCTATAAAGCTACGACACTAGACTCATATCAACCACTAAAGAGCAAGGAAATGTATTTTGCCAGAAAGGTTCCAGCATCAAATGAATAGTTTGAAATGATTGTTAAGTGAAATGAATTTAGACATGATAACATAAAGTGCAACATGAAAAATGGATGTTTATTTTGGGATTTGGAACATTATTAGTTATTTGATGACTGCAATGGTGATCAAAATGTGTGGAAAATATAGGTGGAAATGATGCACAATTAAAATATAGTCTGATACATTACTGATATATGGTACATTGCTATGTAAAATATTAGTAAAATAACATTAAATATATCAAATTGAACTGCTTATTAGGGTATATTACAATTTAAAAGCATGTGGTGAAGTCTTTCCCTATATTTACATCTTAAATATGTGATCTATATTGTGGTTGTGGTGTAAAATCCTTGACCATCACTAAACATACTGTAAGGCTACGATTAAATTCATGTGTCCCATGTGTCCATCTAAAATTATCATTTCTATTGTCCCCATTCTATTGCCAGTGACAAGCCTTGCCTGATGTGAAAAGCTCAATTTTATACCTAACAGAGCTGCTCTAAAAAAATAAAAAAGCCAGTGTTAGCTGTTGTGTTGTCGGTTAGACATTTATGATGGCAGTTTTTATTTATGCTAAATGGTAGAGGTTAGACATGTGATGGTCAAAGCCTTGCCATTGGTTATAATCATCATTTCACTCTTGCGGTAGCTGCAGTAGTTCTGCCCACCTTGTTTGTCACCGTGAGGAGGGGTTTGCCTTCTGAGGACGCCTTATTGGGTATCTCCTTCAGGACCATGGCAACGGTCTTATCTGCAGCCCTAGAGTCTTTCCCCTACAACAGTGAAATCAACAATGCCTTGTGTCAGGACAGAATATTTAGATATTCCAATTATTATTCGTCCTACGGTGCTTATAGGCTCAAAGATTTATATTCTTAAAGATTAATATGATCACACTGGGTGTCAACAACACAGCAAAAGGAAACACTGCCTAAAGCCACACATGAAACAGCTGTATGGAATGACAGTATATTCTTTCTCACGTCACCCTGGGTTTTACTTTGCGTGATGGAGTGCCACCGCAGTCATGCAAGTGATAAGGGTGGCTGTTGTCAACTGCTTTTATCTGAACTACAGAGACAGAGACATATGGCCAGTCTGAACAGTTAGTCACTTCAGGATTCAACCACTACCTCCCCTGGGGAAGAAGGCACCCTATTGCTCCAAGGACAAGTTACATAATGGGTTAAATTGAATTGGACAGCTCTGTTCAGCTTGGCTAAACTCGCACTGAGTAAATGCAGTGTCCAGTGAATTTATTAAATTGAGAACACTTACAGTTGTGCTCAAATGTTTACATACACATTGCAGAATCTGTAAAATTTTTACAAAATAAGAGGGATCATACAAAATGCATGTTATTTTTTATTTAGTACTGTCCTGGACAACATATTTGACATAAAAGATGTTTACATATAGTCTACAAGACAAAAAAAAAAATTGCTGTATTTATACAAATAACCTCGTTCAAAAGTTTACATACCCTTGATTCTTAATACTGTGTGTCGTTACCTGGATGATCGACGAGTGTTTTTTTTGTTTTGTGATGGTTATTCTTGAGTCCCTTGTTTGTCCTGAGCAGTTAAAAATAAATCTAAATTCTGCAAATTCTTCAGTTTTCCAGCATCTTTTTCATATTTGAAGCCTTTCCAGCAGTGACTGTATGCTTTTGAGATCCATCTTTTCACACTGAGGATAATTGAGGGACTCAAACACAACAATAAAAAATGGTTAAAACATTCACTGATGCTCCAGAAGGAAACACTATGCATTAAGAGCTGGGGGTGAAAACTTTTGAATTTGAAGATCAAGGTAAATTGTACTTAATTTGTCTTCCTGAAAACATGTAAGTATCTTCTGCTGCTTCCGAAGGGCAGTAATAATAAAAAAAAAAAAAAAATTCTAACAAAATAAGAGAACCTGTTCAAAAGTTTTCACCCCCCAGCTCTTAATGCATTGTGTTTCCTTCTGGAGCATCAGTGAATGTTTTAACCTTTTTTAATAGTTGTGTTTGAGTCCATCAATTGGGCAGTTTATCTGTACAGGAGAAACAAGGGACTCAAGAACAATTATCACAAAACTAAAAAACAGTCGTTGATCATCCAGGTAACAACACACAATAATTATTAAGAATCAAGGATATGTAAACTTTTGAACGAGTTTATATATATATATATATATATATATGTAAGGGATAATGTAGAGCGATGCGGTTGTTATAGCGAATGCAACCCCGGTGGTCTTGAATCAGCCTGAAGGGGTTGTTTTCGCTATAACAACCGCCTCGCTCTACATTATCCCGCTTATTACATGGCTAGTACCTACCAAATAAATCAATAATTTGACACAAAATATTGGTTTAAAAAGGAGTTTATTGATTTAAAAACGATTGTATTGCTTCCGCTAAAGAAAATAGTCCGTTCCGTCTCTACGGTTAGAATCCTGCGTCCATAGCAACGCTCCGTTTTTCATGGCAACGGTGTGTTATACTTAGCAGCGGTCTGTTATCAAGAAATAACAGACTGCATTCTACATTAGAATTCAACCAAGCCATGTAATATATATATATATATATATATATATATATATATATATATATATATATATATATATATATATATATATATTTATTATTATTATATATATTTTTAAAATATATTTTATTATCTTGTGGACTATATTTAAACATCTTTTATGTAAAATATCGTATTCAGGAAAGTTCTAAATAAAAAATAACATGCATTTTGTATGATCCCTCTTATATTGTTAAAATGATTAATTAACATTAAACTTTTGAGCACAACTGTATGTTAAACTCTCAAATATACAAGTACATAACATGGCCTATCTATGGGGACTGCAGATGTTAATTAGCCTAAGGCTAACTCTGGTGTAATGCATCAAATGTTTACATTTATGTTTTTAATTGCACATGGTCCCTTTTAAATAAAATAAAATAAAATCAATCTATCATTCTATCTATCGTTCTATAGGCCTATAATGCATCAAACTTCAAGGCATTTTAAACTTTTTTTCAACACTTTCAAATAAGGCTTTGTCAAGCCAACATTCAAAGTTTATCTTGGGAAAAAAAACCTGCTTTTCTAAATAAAAACAATAAATTACTAATTAAATTCCAATAACTGTACAAATAAAAATTACACATTTCTTTGAAAATCAATTAATCTTTTAAAAACATGATCAATGGTGAAACATCCATCGCTAAAGTCTCATGCATTGCTGCAATAAAAATCTGATCTAGTCAACTAGCAATTTGGACACTCAAATAAAACATCCACCTCTACATTTCAAAATCTAGTTTGGTGTGGTGACATCAGCATTAAATTTCAAAGATGAAATACTGCATCTTTGCAAAATCAAATTCAATAAAAACACACACACACACACACACACACAATTTGCACCGTAAAACTTTCCAGCCATCTTTTTTCAATAAAATGTATTCCCTTACGGTCTAATCTAGCATGGCACTGCCATTAGAGATAAGAAAAGTAATCTCTCTCTCTGAATCACACTGTCGTCATTCTTAAAACAAGAAGTGCTCAATTCTCAATTCATTCGCTCTACTCTGTGATTGTGTCTTATGGTCCAGTGCCATTGTGTGTACGTGACCTGCTGAGACATCTCTCCAGAGAACTTAATGCTTTTAAAGGAGACGAAAAACACGTCTTAGTTGACTGATATAAGTGTTTTTTAATAAAAAATGTAAGCAGTCCTTACAAAGTGAGGAGTCTTCTCTGCCTCATGATTTCTTTTTGTCATCTTTGCCCTGTTGCCCTATGAATAAACCTTCATGTTCTGTTTGCAGTCGAAGAGACCCCAAGGCCATTTTAAAAGCTCAAAAAATATATTTAACATTTCACATCAGACTGATGCTAAAATAATTTTCTTATTCTTATGGAGAAGGGATTATAGACAACATTTTAATTACAGTTTTTCTCAATCGCCTTGGCTCAATTCTCAAATGAGACTTTTTTTTTTTTCTCAAAACAATAAGTTAAGATCTAAGTTCAGAACAAGCCGTTTCTTGTTCACATCAGATTTGAATTTCTTATTGATTTAATTGCATGTGTTTTGGCACGTGTGCAAAAAAAGTACAATTGTCTACAATTTGCACAATAACTAAATGCACATGGTTTATTGATCAGAACTGATGAGTTGATTCTCAGTGAAATTGTCAAAATCTTCACAACTTCTAAACATTCTTTCATCGTGTGAGCCTTCAAATGCAAATTGATTCATTCAGTGATCAAAATCTGTTATATTCCATAAATATTTATGACATGGAATGTTTGTAATGTCTGCTATATGGAGTTTGCTGACAGCACATCACCACCATTTTTGAACAAGGAGGAACATCACAACTCTGAACAGCAGCAGCTACGTCAGTACTGTATGTGTTACATGTAAACTGAAAATTATGTTAGAGAAAGGCTTAATAGAGCGTGTAAAAACAAACAAGCAAATGAAAATTTTCAGTTTACATGTAACACATCTCTGCATTGTTCATTTTCTTTTTGTGTACTACAGTATTGACTTTTCCAAGTCAATTTTTACCTTACTGTCTGAATCTGAATCTGGATAAATTTGTATATAACTATTTCCATGGTGAAAAAACATCTAAGCATTTTGATCAGTGTGACTCACACGATGACAAAAACACTTTATTTTGGTGCCATTAGCCAAATTGCTGACACAATTAAAACAGAAATTAGGCAAGTTACTACGTTTTGCAGACATGCAATAGAGTTCTGATGTTACAGCAAACAGTTGTGACAATTGAGCTTAGAGTTTAGAGAATGTTAAGACTGTTTCGAAAAATGTGCCAAAGTAAATACAATGGAAATTTAATTATGAATGCTCTTTGTGATATCGCTGTATTAGAAAATCTGCCCTATGTCATGTATTCCTGCGGCAAAGCTTAATTTTCAGTAGCCATTACTTCATTCTTCAATGTCACATGAACCTTCAAAAATCATTCTAATATGCTAGAGATTTCTTAATATTATCAATGTTGAAAAAAGTTGTGCTGCTTAATATTTTAGTGGAAACCATGATACATTTTAAAGGATTTTTTTATGAAAACAAAGTTCAAAAGAACAGCCTTTATTAATTTATTAACAGCATGATTAAAGTCTTTACTGACACATTTGAATTTTTTTTGCTGCTAGAAAATGAATTGACATTAAATTAAATCAAACTAAATTCTGCACTATACTAGTGTGTGTATAATGCTGCTATTACGGCAGCTTACGATGTAAATAATCTCACAAGTGCCTGGGATCAGCTGGTATCAGTGGTGCTGAACTGATAGTTTCCTTGACGAGTAAAAATGTCTGCCACATTTGATCACATCCTCAAAAAGGTGATATCTCAAATAATGAATTACACTCAGTTGATTTAACATTAGTATTCCAACCTTTTTATGCAAATGTATAAAATAACATCTCTTGCATGCACAATGTGTCACGTATACAAATTATATTTCACAAAATTTGCACTCATTTGTAAATCATCATGTATCTAAATTATCTTTGAGGGGCACAATGCATGGGTTTTATATATTTCACTTAATTAGCAGTAATTAGGAAGATTAATTTGTGATGCGTGACATGGGGTTGGGCAAAATTCAGGATTTCAGTGGCCCCCTTTCTATTCATGAGCTGGAAATTGAATTGGAATGTGAATTCAAATGAGAGGAAAAGGACTTTATGGAACTGCAATTCAAAGAAATACAACACAGATGCACAGCAGAAGGAATTTCATTAGTCCAACACAAGTTCTGCGACCAAAAATTGTTTCAATGTTGTAAGCTGCTTAATGTTGTTCGGCTCCATTTTGAAGATTTAGGGGTATTAGAGCATTCTGAGAAATTAAGTGTTCTTCCATTATGGTCAATAAAATATATAACAAATATAAACTTCAAATACAGGAACTGAATTTAAAAGGCGTTCTCCTGTCAAATCTGAATAGTGTGCACAACCCGGTGAACTGCTGGTGATTGCACTCTGCTATAGTCTTTGGATTATGTAACAGTAGCGTGGATAATGCATGGCTGTTTGATGCATCTTTAGTTCAGCTCCTGGCAGGACTTGGTCCATTTGCTGGATCTGTCTGCAGCTTCAAAGAGAACATTCATATTAGCCTTGACTGCCCACTGTACTCAGGACCAATCGCCATTGTGTGTGAACAAAACACAGCACTGCCTCTCTAATATTACACGTCTGTACAAGAGTGACAGTTAAGAAGGGCCTGTTACAAAAATAAAATGTGGCCATGAAATGAAGCACCGAAGGTGCTTAGGCACCTATACGCTGATTTCACGCAGCCGCCATTTTGAAATCGAAAGTGAGGCTCCGGTGGTAAGAACCCCGGAAACAACAATGCCTTGGACTACCAACCTGAAGCTGCTGCCGCGATTTACACTATTGGATGTTAATATCCAATATAGGATATGTATATATCTCATTCCTGCTTCTTTTTTTACTTTCTGAATTATATATAAAAAAAAATATTTTATTTATAAATGAATTTCACTGTATATAGTCTAAAGAATGAAAGAAATGTATGTACAGTTTTAGAATTGACACAACATCATTAAACACAACAATACGCCATCGCATTCACGACTCTCATGTGATTAAAGGCGACACTTCCGGTTTTCTTCCCACCGGAGCCTCGCTTTCGATTTCAAAATAACGGCTGCGTGAAATCAGCGTATTGTAATCGTTAGTGTGCTTCTTGTTCTTCTTCTTCTGCTCTGGAAGTCAGTGGCAGCCATAGGCGTAATTTGCGGATGGGACATGTCCCCACCACTTTTTTTTTACCAGGAAGGATGTACCTTATATAAAAGAAACATCTCCTTGATTAACAATTCATTTGTTTGTGTTAAATAAGAGGTGTTCTGGTGTTGGAATGTTTTGTTTTTGAAATCACACGGAGTGCTCGTTCCTGCTGTTATCAGTGGCGGAAGGCAACAGTGTTCTCTTGGCACTCGTGCACAGTCTTCACACAAACGAGCGCTTCAATCTATCGCTTAAGGCTGTTGTGGAGACTCTCTGTTCATTCCGGTGAAATCACAAAGCAAAATGCTCACAAACGTGTCCCTGCTCTTGATATACAATAACTGATTAACTTCTTTGAAAAACTATAATTAGAAACCAGAAACTCTGGCATCTTTATGGTACGGATGGAAGCCCATAGAACTGCTTGCAGGAAAGTTAGAGACTCTTGCTCGACCAACTGTCCAAAGTTTCACTTACGTTTATGCTAATAACTTTTGAACAGTAAGGGCTAGAAACAAATTACTCATTGTTGCAGTTGGTCTGATTCTCCCATCCATGCTGGCATGACTTGACTTATGCCTTCTTTGTTCTTGGCCCCTTAATTGCTGCTTGTTGCACGGCACCTATTGTTTCCGTTGGCGTTCTTCTTCTTCTGCTTCTGGTCTTGAGACTATGTCAGCCCGTAGTACCATATGGTAAAAAGTTGTGATTTTTTTTTAAACGGAGACCAAATAAAATGGTGCTCTGCACGCTCTGTAAAACTGAAATGGCATACCACAGCAGCCCAACTTCTATGCAGGAGCATCTGAAAAGCATCCCGGGCTATCCTACCTCAAAAAGACGAGACGGCAGCACAAGTATTTGGACTATTATAGTGATTTTTTTTTTGCAGCATTAGAATATGCTTGTGTAGTAGTAGGGAATTCCCCTTTCCCTTGTTTTATGCGTTCGTTACCCTTATATGGTAATGGGTGGATGAGGTAATTAGGGCCGGTGTATTTAAGTGTGTAAACGGGAAGCCCTAGGATGTAGGCTTTGCCATACCCGCCCCTCTTCCGGTTACCGGTGTCACTTTAGCCGAGTGATGGCTGTAGCCGTCTCGGCAGCGTTCCCTGGGAGTTGCGTCAAGCCCTCATGGAAAGCTTTAAGCAGAACATTCGCGAGTGCATCCTGACCTCGTTGACATACGTGATTCTCGTGTACTACGTGACGGTTAACTCAGGTCATGCTGCTGTTTTTCATGATTAGGTTATCTTCTTTGTCTTTTGTGAACGGATACTTTTCTTAGGTTCTCATAATTTCACTAGTTTCTCTGTTTTTGTTTCTTTTATTTTTGTGGTTTGGGTTATTTTGTTAATTCGGTATGTAAGTTGGTTTGACCAGTGTGATTTGGGCCGTAGTGGCCGTGTGGTGTAATTACCTTGCAGCGTGTAGTGTGTCCATCTAATCGTCATCCATTGAGTATTTTGGGGTTCTCAGTGCAGACGAGGTAGGACGGGTTATCCGTTTACCAACTGATTTGGTCAACCATCATATTTGTGTCTAATGTGATTGTGTTTTGTATTTGTACCGCACCCACTAATTTCTCTTTTTGTCTTTTTTTGGTTCGAGACTCTTCGAGTCAAGGCTGAGTGACTAGGGGGAGGCTAGTCACCTGGGTGAAACACATTTGTTGTGAGTTTGGAGCACCAGGGTTTGCGCACATCTTCCTATTTTGTTTGCTGTGCACACATAAGTGGTTGAGAGCACAATTTATTACAGCTAGGTTGCCACCCCTAAGGTAAGCTTTAGTCTTGCAGTTTATTTTATTTTATTTTTTTTATTCTCTTTTTGTTTGTTTTATTGGTGGGAACGGTACAGTATTTTGCTTTTATGTCAGGTTTGAGGTAATTCAGTGATTGAATCGAGAGGTCTTGAAGAATGTTCTTTTAACATTGTGATACTCCTAATATTGTTATAATAAACTTACCAGTATTTATACCATGATTAAATTATGCCAGTGAAATATTCTTCCTCTTAAATAAAATTCATTTGTTTATTGGATGACACGACTCTGTCTTTTCTCTGCACCACCGAACCTGTGTTCCTTTCATATTTCCTTGGGTGCAATTCCCAAGGTGGCGTAGTCAGTATAATCTGGGTTTAATCATATTGAAAATACCGCTCTGGTTACACTTGTCAGTCCCGTATTTTGCAATTAGTACAGCTGCATTCATACAGCATTCAGTTTTATACAAACTACAGTGAGTGTGAGGCTGCGAGATGCGTCTCAATCATACTCTCTGCAAACGGTTACAAAACATTTAACGCTGTTGTTGGTTATTTAAAATATCTAATTGATTACTCGTGCCTCGATTGGACTCATTTATTTAATAATGCGCAAAACTTAACGGTTCCCTTTCGAATGGGAACTCGTACTGCTTCCAAGGATGCTAATGGGGAATGCCTCCAGCATGACCTTTGACTGAAGCACGTGTCAAAACACGACAATAACATTGGCTGGCGACAACCTATGACGACACAACTGGTGCGACCAGGGTATAAAAGGGCGCCTGTTGTACACGTCATCCTCTTTCTTCTCTTCAGGCCGTTTGTTTGTGACATGTCGAAGGTAGTATGGCAGCGAAAGCTTTCCGGAAGTGCGTTCATCCGTGTCAGCACTGTCTGACACCTGATGACACACATGAGCTATGCATGATTTGTTTGGGCGAGGAGAATGCTCGCTCGAGTTTCTCTATGGAGAAACTCCACTCTCATTTGTCCCTTTTCTCAAGGGAATTGGGACAATCGTATGCGCCCCACGGATCAGGACCTGCTGCAGCTGAAGCGAGGCGGAAACTGAGATCATGGGGTTTACAGATGGAATTCGAGAAAGGTATGGAACTTTCTCATTCTTTTGTAGCTGACGAGGGCAAGCTGCTGGATGAGAATGTGTTATCGCTCACATCTTCTGATCTGGCAGCGATTCGGTGTGCTCCTGGCTTCAAGCTAAGAAGAGCAGGATATGGCTTTTGAGGATGATGATGTCTTTCTTCACAGCCTGCATGCCCTGCGTACGACGAGCTACTGGATTAGATTTGCCATGGTGGTGCGAGAGATGTGAATTCGCTCACAGCCGGTTAGACGAGCGATATCTATCCAGTCATAATCGTCCAGCTTATGATGCTGTTTTACGTGGATATTGGAACACGAGTGAAGTACAAAGCCTTGTTGTCACGATCAGGTTGTGTAAACACACACGAAGATGAAGATGAGAGTAAATAGGTAATCTTTAATAATCCACACAGGTTAAGTCCAACATAGTTACACGATTAAACACAACCGTAGTATAGACCAGACCAGACAAAGTCATACAAACAGAACTGAACTTAAATAGTGACAGGATAATGAGATGATTGATTAGTGCACAGCTGAAACTAATGAGTGTCCATGACAACAAACTAAGGAAAAACGGTACTGACTGAAAACAAGAGTCCATGTGGTGTGAGAGTGTGACAGAACGCACCCTCCTGGAAGGCACGTCCTCACGCCGTAGTGACAAGGAGGCAAAGAGGATGAGGAGATGGCAAAGGGTTGGCAAAACAGGCAGAGGACACATGAGGAGGTTCTGGAGGTGGACAGCTGACCAGGAGGAGGCGGAATACAAAAGTCCAGATGGAGCAGATGGTGGTAAAAGCCATAGAGGAGCCTTGAGCAGAGGAAGATGGTAACTGACCCAGGCCACAGCTGAGACTGCGCCCCATGGCGGCGTAGTAGGAGGGAGGAGCCATGGAGATGTCACTGACGCCATCATGGGGACGACCGGAGGTGATGATGTCATGGAGGAAGGAGCCCACCGCGCAGCCGGAGAGCCGATGTAGCGAAGGGACTCCGATGATCTAGGCAGCCGTGACGTAGCCACAGTGACGACCCCCTGAGATGGTGGAGCCTGAGGGAGGGAGGAGCTGGCCGAAGTTGAAGGGGTGGAGGGCCGGAGAGCAACAACTGGCCCGCAAGTCTGCTGTGTAGGCTGAATGGCCGATGGTCACTGCTGACATCGAGGGAGGAAGGAGTGCAGGTGCAGGAGCCAGGGCAACAGGATTAGGAGGAGTGGAACACAGAGGCAGAAGACGGAGCCACGGGCTTCCCACATCCAGGAAGAGATGGCTCGTCACACCAGGACGATTATCGCGAGTGCTTATCGCCAGCGCTTTTCGGGACGTTTTTCGACGTCATGATTTAATTGTGATATTTTGAAATGTCAAATGATGCAATGTTTTAGAAACCAACCAGCTTGTCCCGTAGATGGTCTGCTTGAACACTTTTACCTCGCGCACGAGCAGTTCCGTTTGCGCTCTGGAGACGCCTTCGGTCTTTCCACTATCAAATAGTGATACATCTGTCATGTAAAGCCGCCATGGCGCGAGCGCAACTGGCATTTAAAGGGAATGGGAGATGAGACTCTGATTGGCTTAACGTAAATCCCAAAACACACCCATTACTCATTAAGAGAATAGGAACAATCCTTTTAGACCATGCGCCTGGCACGCCAACCATTTTTTTCCGTCGTTAAACTAGCAAAAGTGGATTCGGACACGCCTTAAGTCAACTTGCTTTAGACCATGCGCTTAGATCGTTATAATAGGGCCCTATGAGTTATATATATATGGTAGGGACATGAAAACGTACTGAATAGTATGTAAAAATTTCAAGATCCTTATTAAATTAAATAAGAAATATAGAGTCATCGCCTTGCTTGGCCACACCACTACTGTAGAAAACCATTCTAAAGGCTTTTCTCCTCAGGAAGCTCAAAGATCCTGGATCAGGCGTCACACCTTCTTGCCGGTCCTTTAAATGTTTATGACTGATGTATCAGCAGAGGTTCTAATCTCCTAAAAAAGCTAGAACAGCCTTGACACTCTCAGAGGTGCTTCTCATGTATTTACATTACCCACTGTGTCCTAATACAAACCGCTGACCTCAACAATCCACAGTGCTCTACAGTCACAGCTGGTTCTAACAAAGGGTATTAAAGTGAAGTGCTGTGAGAGATTGCATGTCCTGTGTTATAAATATAAACAATTCTTCAATGTGGTCATTTATGCCAATTTGCAGCTGCAGCAGTACGTCATGCAGCACATAGAATTGTGCCCTAAATATGCGGCAGAGTCCCGCTCATTTAATGATTTTAATTTTCTCCCTGTGCTGGGAGCACTTTCTGCTGCTGATCTAATTAGAGCATTTCAGGGACTAAGCAGATGGAATACATTGTTCGGCAAATATGGGATAATTTCTGACCAACTTTATTCAGAAAGAGGGCTCACGTATAGAGATAGTTATGCCGAGATATACTGTAGATTAGTACACCTGGAATGTATACTAGCAAGTTTCAGAGATGGTGGTGGAAAAGTATCAGTGATTTCATTCATTTAGAAAAAGAAATTAGTCAAGTAACTTTAAAGTAAAAAGTAAAAATATGTTTTTTTATCTTTAGACACAAAATTGCCAGTTGCCACAACAAAATTTACCATTTGTATTTCCAGTGGTGGAGGAAGTACTGAATCTCAGTACTTAAGTAAAAGTACAAATAACCAGAGACATATTTACTTTAGTAAAAGTAGAAGTACCACAATGAAAACCCTACTTAAGTAAAAAGTAAAAAGTACCTGATTTTAAATGTACTTTAAGTATTAAAAGTAAAAGTACTTGCATAACAATTTATTCTCTTAATGTCTATATTCTAAAAATTAGGGCTGTAACAATATGAATCCGAAATCGCTACACTCAGATCTACGAACCTGTGTCGCGGTGTGAGAAGGGAGAAGGCAGAATCGCGACACACCCCTTTTTTGAAGTTAACATTATACAATACGTAGACCTACACCACAAAACTAGTTGAGGATAAATTATTTAATATTTGGCAATTCCATCGTTATAAACGGGACATTTGCAGTAAAAACTTGAAATATAAATTCTCAGAAAATGCATTTAATGCATATTGAAAAATATCAGTATGCGTTTTATATTTAATGGGAAATCTAGGCTACACATGCGTTACGGGACACAAACAATATTTAACTTTTAGGTAGAAAAATATTTTTTTGTAATTCTGTGAATTACACTGCGCAAACCAAAAGTAATACCCACCGGATGAAGGGTTGGCTCTCCACAGAACATAACATATTCATTTTATTTTATTTTTCGTGTTCCCATTTATGAGGAAAAAACAATGTTACAGACGTGACCGCTCTGAAAGGCACTAAAAGACTGCTTTAAAACTTTCACTGAGACCTCATACAGAAAGCACAAAGCCTTTTTTAAATTTGAATTTCGTTTTGTATTAATTGTATCTAAATTTTAATCAATGTTTCATCAAACAATTGCCAGGATTTAATAAATAAGTAGAAAATAGATAATCACGACACGTAGGCGCTGGCGAGTGAACTGGAGCTCGTCTCATAAATGAACCGAAACTCAGCGTATAAGGTATCCTACTTGCCTCACAGACCTGATAAATATATCTTTAGACAGCTTTAAATGTGTACTTTTAAACAGAACAATTCAAAACGAAAGAAAACCGACTGCTCTCTGCTTATAATCCGTATGAAATGCGCATTTCTCTCTGGCGCGTTCACTACTGCGAAGATCGCGTATCAGTATCGTCAACCTCATCTTTGCAGCCGACACAGAAAACACTTGTTTATTAATAAACAATTAAAATGTCTTCTTGCTATATTTGACATATTCATTACTTTTGCTGGTTCTTTGTGACAGCTTTTAGGTGCTTTATTGTTAGCGCCACCAACGCGATCAGCACCGAAAACATGGAGATTTTTTTCAATCCCTGTTTTGGCAGGGGAAAAACTGATCCGAAAATGTAACGAAACGTTGTAGAAATGTAGTGGAGTAGAAAGTATAATAATTGCTGCAAAAAGTAACGAAGTAAAAGTCAAAAGTATGCACTATTGATTCTACTTAAGTAAAGTACAGATACGTGAAAAGTGTACTTAAGTAAAGTAACGAAGTATTTGTACTTCGTTACATTCCACCACTGTGTATTTCTGACCAACACAGTAGTGGTGTTTCGTTCCTGACTGAATCATTGTTTCTGAACTGATTGGTTAAGTGAATGATTCTGTGACTCACTCTCACAGAGACATTAGCTGTGTCCAAAAATCGCATACTACATTTAATGAGGAACTTGAAAAAGTATGTTCTGTGTGAATGTGTGTAGTATTAAGGAAATCTAGCACTTCATCCGCCATGTTGTCATTGACTTGCGATGTCAGTTAGTTGCTGTACTGCCATTCACTACTCCTATCCTGTGGCCTCATGGGATAGTAAAGTGTCAATCTGATGCAATTCAGAATCTTGGTAGAAATAATCTGTGTACTTTTCGTGTACTGTTTTTGAATACTATGAATTCGGACATTCTAACTCAGGGGTTTCTAATCCTGCTCCTGGAGGGCAACTATCCTGCAAAGTTTAGCTCCAACCCCAATTACAGTAAACACACCTGAACCAGCTAATTAAAGGAACACTCCACCGTTTTTCGAAATAGGACTTATTCACCTTCTTTCCCACCTTCTTTCCCACATTTAGATAGGTGGGCAAATGCATTTTTGTCTCAGTGCATGCATTGTTTTAGTTTGACAGGGTCGGCGTGAGCTTAGCTTAGCATAATGAATGGAATCCTTTGTTGCCAGTTAGCATGTCCTGAATAAAAGTGATATAAAAAATTTAAAAAACCTTACCTAATTACTTCTTGTGGCCTGCGTATTCACAACAAGTACAAATAGCGATGCAGATTAACACTAGGCGATTTCCTAGGCAGATATTGACTTATATATTAAGGACTATATTAGGGGGAAGCACAGGCGAAGCACTGCTACTTGGGCGTGATATCTCTGCGCCCAAGTAGCAGTGCTTCGCCTGTGCTTCCCCCTAATATAGTCCCAAGTCAAAATCTGCATAGGAAATCGCCTAGTGTTAATCTGCTTCGCTATTTGTACTCGTTGTGAATACGCAGGCCACAAGAAGTAATTAGGTGGGTTTTTTTTTTTTTATATCACTTTTACTCAGGACATGCTAGCTGGCAACAAAGGATTCCATTCATTATGCTAAGCTAAGCTAGCGCCAACCCTGTCAAACTAAAACAATGCATGCACTGAGACAAAAATGCATTTGTCCACCTATCTAAATGTAGGAAAGAAGGTGAATAAGCCCTATTTCAAAAAACGGTGGAGTGTTCCTTTAAGGTCTCACCTCTTATGTAACAAAAATATATGCCAATAGCTAAATATAATGCGATGTATTAATACATTTCCATATATGGGAAACTGCTTATATGTTCAATATACTGCAATATATGCATTGACCATGTATCAGAATTTTTGCTGACTCACTCATAAAGATTTATTTAAAGGCCCACTGAAGTGCCTTGGAACGCGCAGCTTTGTATGATGTGTTGACGTAATTTCCACTGAAACAGGAAGCTAAGGCGGGGCCATATTACATATTACATATTACTCCTCTCCCTTTTCAAATAGCAAATAGCGTTTAGTTTAACTCACAGACTGCAAGTCGTACTTGACAGCATGGAAGCGAATCCGAGCGCTGATGATTCGTTGGATTTAATAGTAGAGGTGTGAATAAATTCTAGCCATTTCATTCTTAACCAATGCACAGTTAGAAAACAGAATAAAACTCGAGCGTTTGAGCAACTGAACACACATTTCCAACCCATATTGCTCAATGACGTGTCAATGTCGCTTTGGCCGGGTAGTATTTATAGCATAGGGGGTGGGAGTTGCGGGACGCTTTAGATTCTAGAGAGCATTTGATTGGATAGAAGATGTGATGAGAAGCTAAAAAAAACGTAAATGTTGATTTCAGGGGGCCTTTAACTGCTTCACTTTGAGAGAAAGCTATTTTGTAAATCTGTTTTTCAGTCATGATAGTGATTTTTTTATTTTTTTATAATTGCAATTATTCGATAAAAGATAAATGGTGTGATAGAAATATTTTATGTAATGGGTATTTTCAACATTAAATGTACAGAGAAATGCAGACTAAGGATGCTCAGGTCAAAGGCCATATATACTTAACCAAAAAGTGCTTAACACAGAAGAACTAACAGTCATATGATTAGCTTAGATCATTACAAACCAATCACCAGAACAAATCACAGTGAAGAAGACTTGAGTGACATTGATTTTTACTCAACTGTATGATATAAATGTACATGTATCTTTCTGTTCAGGAGACTCACTTAGTTGTTGTGACCAGTGGTCTCCCGGCCGTGAATAAAACTTCATTTCTACAAAGAGCAACTTGGGAGTCGTGTCAGGTATATGCTGCGCAGCTGGGAAATGGATTCTACGCTCAAAAGACAACAGCTGAACATCAAGTGTGATTGAGGTAGTAATAGAAGTAGGCCTACTAAAGATTCTATGCTCAAAAGACAACAGCTGAACATCAAGTGTGATTGAGGTAGTAATAGAAGTAGGCCTACTAAAGATTCTATGCTCAAAAGACAACAGCAGAACATCAAGTGTGATTGAGGTAGTAATAGAAGTAGGCCTACTAAAGATTCTATGCTCAAAAGACAACAGCAGAACATCAAGTGTGATTGAGGTAGGCCTAGTAATAGAAGTAGGCCTACTAAAGATTCTATGCTCAAAAGACAACAGCAGAACATCAAGTGTGATTGAGGTAGTAATAGAAGTAGGCCTACTAAAGATTCTATGCTCAAAAGACAACAGCAGAACATCAAGTGTGATTGAGGTAGTAATAGAAGTACTAAATATTCTATGCTCAAAAGACAACAGCAGAACATCAAGTGTGATTGAGGTAGTAATAGAAGTACTAAATATTCTATGCTCAAAAGACAACAATAGAACATCTATGTGTGATTGAGGTAGTGATAGTAGCTTCATCGACGGGACGCCGTCACCTTACTTCAGGGAAGTATTGTATTGCATTGTATTTTTAACAACTGCAAGTTGTTTAAATTGTCCGTGGTAAAGAAGTCAGATTAAGTAGGTTGTATTCGTATTAAGAATTTCCACGACAATGGCAATGCCAAATGAGATCCTATGAGTTAAAAGAAACACATTTGTGGTTAAGTTAAGTATCAATAAAAATAGGTATTTTAGCCTCACTGACGGGGCTATACTGTTAAAAAAAAGTATTGAGTGTATAGAAATGCCTTTCAGATTTGAACAGATATATTCAAAATAAAGCAAACAATCACTTGATATGCAATGTCCAAGATCACACATTCCAGTTCACATTGAGTTTCTTTTGAAAAGCTTTTGCTAGAGGAAAATACAGTTCCCTGCAATTAGCGGGCATCAAGATGTCCAGGCTGATGCTTGTTGTGGCCGGTAAATAGTTATTTTCAGCTGGCTTTGCTGCCTTTAGCCATCCTCTTGTATCTGACTAACCAAACACTTGTTATGTGGCATCACTGTCTATTCCATGAGTCTCTTTGGACTAAGTTTTATTGTACAGCACAAGTAATCTTGATAATGAGCTACTCGCCACTGCACCGCAGACACCATTGCCACTCACAAAACCAAAGAAGAACAATTTAAAGGTCAGGTTTGTGTAAAAGCTTTCTTCCTCATTTTCCTTTGTTCTTCGGCGACATGTTAAATGCTAAACTCTGAGAGCTCCTGCAGGGCACTTTCAGGTGTACAAAAGCACCTTCAACATCTGAAGGCAGAGTTAAGAATAATACATGCCAGCCAATTAAAGTCGTGTTAACTCGAAGTACAGTTTTTTTTTTTTTTTTTTTTTTTTTTTTTTTTTTTACCTCCTTACCATTATATGAAACCAAATCAGCAACGTAGACTTGAAAGTTCATTCTTTAGAATTGGGGGCTACTATTAATGAATGGGACTTTTATGGTGAGATGGAGCTATTGGGCCCTATTTTAACGATCTGAAACGCAAGTATCAAGCGTGAAACGCAAGTAACTTTGTGGGCGGATCTTGGGCGCTGTTGCTATTATCCCGGCGGGATAAATGACTCTTGCGCCCGACGCAAATCTAAAATGGGTTGGTCTGAAGTAGCTTCATTATTCATAGGTGTGGTTTGGGCGTAACGTTAAATAAACCAATCAGAGCGACATCTCACATTCCCTTTAAGAGCAGGCGCGCTTGTTCCAATGGCGGATTGATATTATAACGACAGATTTGCCAGGCGCACGCCAGGAGTGGTTCACAGAGAGGTTACATTGTAAGGGGATGGGAGAAACCCACCCAAATTAGCTTCGGTTAAACAGGCGTATAATAATTTGGGAAAATGTGTAAGCTAGATTTATGCCTATTTTTTCACATCTTCATGGACACAACAATGATTGTGTTAATATTTTTCCTTGTAATAATGTATGGTTTTCTAAAAATGAGAACTGCTGCGTCTGTGTGTAAATGAGATAAGCAAAGTGCATGTGCGTTGTGCACACGCTATATTGATTATGGCCAAGCATGCGCCCTTAAAATAGTATATGAATAACATGCGCAGTGCGCCACTGACTTTAGACTAGATTTTTCCTGGTCAGTGGCGGAATTGTTTTCTAAACCTGCAAAATAGCACCAGGGAACGTTTGCGCCCGGAACACGCCTCCTCTTTGCGCTGAACCGCCACCGGGAGCGCAAGTTCATTTCCTAATTTACCGACGTGCGTCTGTGGAGAGAAAAGTCAATTGCGCTGGGTGCAAGATAGGGCCCATTGTCTTCTTGGCCACTAAATCTCATTTTAGCACATTTATTGAAACGCTTTACTCTCTTAATTTTGACATTTTATCTGAAGATTAATATTTGTGAGATTTATTCAATCAGTTTTGATGTTAGTTGATGTTTTTGTCACTATAACACAGATTATGTGAATGTATAGCTCATCTTATTAAATATCAAAAGATATTTCCTATATATATTTGATGAGAGATATACATTTAGATTGGACAGTGAAAATATCAGTGTAAACAGGACAGTGTAAAACAGCCAACTCAGAAATGGGTCGTTTTATTTAATAATTCCATGATTTTTTTTTTATTAATTAGATGAATGAGTTATAATTTACATATTATAATTTTTTATTAAAAAATGTATTTGAAGGAGAAAAATTTACACAAATAATTATAAATATTGTACGATACAATACAATGTCCAAATACACAAAACTGTTTAAAATAATTTTGTACATCATCCGTTAAATTTTTTAACAAGTTGCTAAATTGTATGCATGGTTCTATAAACTTAAAGGTGCAGAAAGATACACATGGGGGCATGAGGAGCAAGTAAATAATAATAGTTATAGTAATAACAAATATTTATTTCTATTAATTATTAAATTAATCTATTGTTCATCATTAGCTATAATAAATTAGTAGAATGACTCAATCCGAATATATAGCATTGCTGCTATTCTGAGATCTCTTCACTGTTATAAAATATATATATCTTTAATACATTTAATATATTTTTTTTTTTCCTATGTAATATTTAAATAGAACATTAGAGTATTTTACATTATTGATACCTCAAAAAAATTATTATATATAAATATATTTTATACATTTTGCAAATATCTGATAACAGCATTTCCATTTTCTGCATTAACAATTATATTTGCAAATGTTTCCATTTATTTTCCCTAGGAAAAATATTAGGTGATGCATTATCGTTCTGAACTTGATATCTGAACTGATCTAAATAAGTTCCACTGTGTCGAGTCTTACCCCATCCTCCCCAACATGGGTCAGTTTTTGACGTCATTGTAAAGGAGGCTCTGCGTAACTCTCAGCAACGTCACTGATGCTCTTGAGACTCGTTAAGGCTGAGTTTTTTAGAGCAATTACGGGGTGATGTGAATATGAAGTAATTTAAGTTTCATCGCTGTGTTTTGATTTCAGTATGGAGATATAAGACTACTTTTTTATTAACCCTGTTGATTGCTGTAGATCGGCTTCATGTGCCATCTTATCAAAAAATGAAATGAGAGCATTGAAAATATTACGTGGAGGAATAATTATGGCGACACAAACAAATTTACCAACCCAGAATGATAAACAACGTGTGGAAGGAAACCAATCTATTTATGTGAAATAATTGGTTCATACCTCAGCATGCAAAAAATGGTGGCACGGCGAGAAAGAGAGAAAGGTAAAGGGAGATTGCGTTGCATTGCATTACCTCTTTCCTGAGGTGGGGATGCATGTTTGTATTTGTTATATGAAACCACAAGGACATTTAATTTAGTGATCGACCGATATTGATTTTTTATAACCGATACCGATACCGATTATTTGCATGTTTATGTGCCGATTACCGATATGCAGAACCGATATTTATTTACTGTTATACTTCTGGTTTTGACACAATTATTACAACACAAATGAACTGAACAAACAATTTTATTTATAACAATCACTCCCTCCTTGCATACATAAAAAACTTTATATTTATACACAAATAAATAGAGGGGTCTGAGTCCAAAAAATAAAGTGCATTGTTACTAAGTGTCTTTGTTTAAAAATAAAAGCTTTGATGAGGTAAAAAATAAAGCACAAAAATTATTCTAACATATATTCAAAGATAGTTGAGTGATGTATCTTTAAGTGGTTCCACATGTTGGAGGTATTTTTTGTATTGTATTTTGTATTGAAATGTAATTCATTTTAAACAGTTTTAGAAGGTTTATGTGCCGTTTAATAGGTTTAAAGAGTGAGGATTCACTGGGTAATATTAATTCACTGAAAAATATTAGCTGGAATATAACATTATCAGGAAAGTAACAAACAAAACAGCATATTTGCATTTTCCAACTAGTATGTTATTAATTATTAATAATGTTTTTGTCGGTCTAGATCATGAAATCCTTTCTGACAAAGTGCTGTTTATCTATGCGTTTACACAGAACTATATAACTTACTCAACCGCGATCGCGCGTGGACATAATAAATAATTAATTTCCACAGAGCGGTATTTATTTAGATTTGTATTAGCGAAATAATGGTTATGCAGTAAATGATAATATAATTTAGGTTGTTTAAACGAGATAATCTTGTCAAAAGTTTCATGCAGTAGCCGTGCTTGAGCATTCCTGGTCATCAACCCAGTGAGTGCGCAGCAATATGAACAAACTTTTTTTTTTCTAGACTATATAAACAGCACTTTGTCAGTTGACATTTCATGATCTAGACTGAATCTAGATCATGAAATGCCAACTGACAAAAGTGCTGTTTATCTATGCATTTATTTTACACAGAACTCAACCGCGATCGCGCGTGGAGATAATAAATAATTAATTTCCACAAAGCGGTATATTTAGATGTGTAACGTTATTAGCGAAATAATTGCTATGTAGTAAATAATATAATCTAGGATGTTTAAACAAGATAATCTTGTCAAAAGTTTCATTCAGTGGCCGTGAGCATCCTGATCATCAACCCAGTGAGTGCTCAGCAATATGAACGAACTTTTTTCTCGAGACTAATGGTGAGCAAATACAACTGATAGAGAATTAAATTCAGTGCTTTTATTTTCAACATGCACTCATTCATGTCTGTTTTATTTAATTCATGTAAAGTTACGTCTTTATTGGGGCAGGACATGACGGATTACGCTACGTGACTCCATGAGTTCGTCTCAATTTTTTAGAACCAAGCTGCATAAATAAACTAGGCTATATCAGGCATTCATGTCTCAAATCTCATTTCTGCATGTCTGTTATGTTAAATAAAGTTGAAAAATTAAAGCAAAGCAAGCAGAACATATGTTTTACCTGTGCACAGAGTTGTTGTTGACTGATCTCCTCAGACGCGGGCTGCAATGGCGGAATTCTCAAAACGGCCACAAGATGGCGCCGTTTATCGGCGAATCCGATATTACAAAACCGATACCCGATTATGGGAAAATGCTTAAATATCGGTAAAAATATCGGTAAACCGATACATCGGTCGATCACTAATTTAATTTAGTAACAGTGCAAATATTCAGATAAAAGGCACTGCTTATGTCTCTAAATGTGTGGTAACTGAGAATATACATTACAGAAAACCTGTAATTGACCCCTTGAAAAAACACTGTCTATATATGAAAGCCGCACACTTCTTGTCCACTTTTTCTACAGGGTGACCTGATCATCATCTCCTGATGATTTGTTGTTGAGTGTTTAATGAGAATATAATGACAGGGCGGAGAACTGGTAATGGGCCGACACCCTATGCATGACCAGTTTTTGGTGATCAGAACCCTTCAAAAATGTGTTTTGGGACTTTGTGAATGCCCTGCACAGTCTGTTGTTTCCAAATCCCTTGTTCTGTAGAGACAAAGCCTATTATCGCCATTGTTTCGCCAGCCCGTGTCTCGAGGTCTCCAATTAATGGGTGTCCTAACTTTCTCCTCTGGCTTTTGGGAGTCTACTCCTTTGTGGCACGTCACTGGGACTGTAGGACGAATCTTCTTCTGTCTCTAAGGAAAAGAGCACTTCTGGATTGAAAAGCTGCCCGCATATGTGCGACCCAAGGTCAAAACATTTCCTGTAAACTATGTCCCACGAGACCAGTTTTTTGCTGGATCGCAAAGGTGTGAAGCTATAGGATTAGGAAATGACCAGAATGATCTCGCTGTTCATAAGGATGAGACTAAGGCTTATGGTACTGAGCTCTCATAGGCTTTAGGATGTTCTTTTTGCTCTTGACGGTGTAAATTACAAACCTGAACATACCTGACAGTTCTCACCTTACATCAAGAATGTTTACATTTGATATGCTTTCTATGCTTGAGGCAGATGAGGTGCTACTGCTAACACATTTTGCAATCATTTAGAATATGAGATATTCCAGTATATTGCATTTTTGTCCACACATAACAGCTATTAAAACACAGCTAACATTTAATGTTAAAATGTAGGTAATAAAATTAGATACAATAGGTGCATATTCTTTTAAATTGATTTTCTTTTAAATTCTTAATTAGGTGTGTGTGTGTGTGTGTGTGTGTGTGTGTGTGTGTGTGTGTGTGTGTGTGTGTGTGTGTGTGTGTGTGTGTGTGTGTGTGTGTGTGTGTGTTTGTGTAGGTCAGTGCTGCCTACAATATAGGGACTAAGTGTCCCCACAAGGACAGTAAAATCTGAAATCACCTTTGGTTATTCCAGTCAATGATCCCCATGAAGAAAATGGTTTAATTACACATAATAAATCTAAAAAGGCACAAAGGTTTGTGTGAAGGTTAGGTTTAGAGGCATGTGTTAAGTTAGGGGCCAAAAAGTATAATTAGCTCAGTATAAATACAATGGAAAGTCCCCAACATGGCAGAAAATCAATAACTGTGTACGTAACCTTAAATTGGCATGGAGGACTGTCTTGTGCATTGCCACCAATAGCATCTGCTAAATGAAGGTTACTACTACTTATGTTCTTTCAGAATATAATCTGATTATTGAACAATAGTTTCACATAGAGATGGAAGCGAGCAATTTTTTCTCACCTGTAAAAAGTGGTCACCTGCAATTCTTTTGCCGTAAAAGGAACTATTATACGGAACTACTTGTATTTTAAAAATTGATAAAAAAAAAAGAAAAAAGAAAATAAATTATATATATATATATATATATATATATATATATATATATATAACCTTAAGTGAGGAATATCTGGATTTAAAGACAGATTGATGTAAAAAGAAAAAGAAAAAGGATTGTATGCCACATATGTGTTTGTTAATATGCTTACTGTGCATTTAAACAAACATATTTAATCAATATTTCAGAAATATGCAGTTTGCAGACAGGATCTAATACAATTCTGAGTGTCAAACAAACTGTCATTTAAGTATTTATGAGAATCCAGTGTACACTGAAAGAAAACATGTTTAGTTCAACTTAGAAAATGTACTTCATGTGGTAACATCTACAATAACTGGTTTAGTTGAAAAGAAATAAATTATTTAAGATTACTAATTTTTAACTGAATTCAACCAGCATGAATAAAAACTTCTTTTTTTTTCTGAAGCATAACTGTCAGTAGATTTAACCTGATTTCTCCAGCTAGGTCAAATTAATTAATAAGTTTGATAATCATTTTTGTTTTATATGATGAAAGTCCTTTTCCACCTTGATGTAAAGGTAAATTACCCTTAATTTAATTTAATACATTTTTACACACTTAAATTTAACAAACTTAATTTAGTTTATTCAAAAGAAATCAGTGTAGTTGGGTCAACAGTGTTGTTCATCATTATGCATATGCACAATGTAATAATGAACCACTAAGAAAAGGCTGGCGTCAATACTGAGAATAGAATTCAGTGTTCTACCACAACCTAAGCTCAAGCGCTACTCTTCAGCACAATAGTAACCGCAGAATTCAGTAACAAAAACACCTTTAAATGTCCAACATAACTGAAAATTAAACATTAATATAAATTCCAGGAGTTTCTGTTATTGAATGTTGTGGTTACCATTGTGCTGAAGAGTAGCACTGTCAATTGTGGTTTTCACTTTAATGCAACATAATGTGTATAATAATAACCCCAAATCACAATTTCTCATTGAAGCAAAATTCACTAATCAGCAAGGAGCAGTTGCACATGTGTCGAAATGTGTCCATCCTGAGCTTTATTGGAAATTGTATGTTGGGTCAATGCATATTGTTAAAACAAAAGTTAAAACAGCATTCCCTTGTTTTATGTTACATAAAACTTCAAGTATAGGTTACAACAACAAAATTTGAATTTGAAGGTAGAAATACCTCCAACAACTGCACATGTTCACTTTTAAAAAGCATGTCAGTTTCATTGATCACATCGTTGTTCAATGAACCTTCGGAGTCAAAGGTTATTTTCTGTGTCTGGATAAACAGACAGCCAAAAGCTTCTGAGCTACTGGTAATCTAGTCCCTGGATTTGACGATTGATGTTGGCTGGCACTGCCATGTGTCTGTCCTAAGCAGAAACAGCTTACACTGATGTTTCCTTGCTGCTGACAACACTTAAATAACTGGGATGGGATTCTGTTAGAAATGGGATTTTGAAGTGTAATCATTTCTAATAGAGAAACCTTTATCAGCATAAGATTTGTACATTTCATGAAGAAATTAGTTGTTCTGTTCAAAATCACCAGCATAGCCTATAGCACAGGGTGTTATGAATGGTTATGTTTTTTGTTTTTTTTTGTTTTGTTTTTTTTACACATTGAATAATAAACAAATTGTATATCATCATACCAATTTAGAAAAAGCATTAAATATGTTTTTTTTCTTCTTTTTTTCACAGAACCACTTGCTATATTTGCAATGTAATTACAGCAAAAGAAAGGAACTAGTCAAAGGGTTGTGAGGGATGTTTAAATTACAAGTCAAGCTGTAGTTTATCTGAACTGCATGTCTAACACTGTATGAACATGTACAAAGAATGTGTCCTTGAGCGACATGATTCATGTTTCTTCACCCACATTTCCATTCACAAATCGTCATGTTTAGCTTGTCATTCTGTGTCAGTCTATTTCCTTTTCCATCTGTTCAGACCTTTATCCTCTCTCTTCTTTGCTCCTTTGAAAATGCAAGTCTAGGCCATTCTAGGGTGCGATAGCGATTACCTTACGAGTGTTATGTTTCCTTTCCGGCAACTTCTAGATCAATGAATCATTCCAATACTTATCTTGCTTCTCATGTATCACTGCAAGACAGCAGAATAAGTCTTCCAGGTCTTTCTGATGATATTCATGAATCATCTTTTTCATGAGAAAACTATGGCAGCTTTAAAGCTGAAGTGTGTAATTTTTTATGTTAAAATACTCCTCTAATGATATAAATAGACAACTATAAATAAGCCTGTGGCAAGCAGGGCGGGGCCGAGAGCCGTGAGAGAACGGAGCGGGACCGATGGCCTGATTGAGCGTAAAAAAAGCCTTTTGTAGGATGATTTTGATTTTGATTTTATTTTTTTATTAATTATTTTCACATGATCTCAAATGAATTTTCTCACAGGAAAAACAAAAACAAACCCTGTATGTCATAAACCATTTAATCAGGAACCATTTAACCATCCCTCGAGTTAGCTGTCAATGAAATTGACCACATGTTCAGAATCACTAAAGACAGTAAAGTCATAGCCTATTGTGGGTTGAGTGAGAAAAGTAAAAATGATGCTCATCTATAATGCACGCAAACTCATACACATACACTAGCCTACTGTTCAAAAGTTTGGGGTCGGTAAGATTTTTTTTTAAATGTTTTTGAAAGAAGACTCTAATGCTCTCCTGCATTTATTGGATCAAAATATAGTGGAAAGTAATATTGTGAAATATTATTACAATTTAAATTATTACAATATATTTTAAAATGTAATTTATTCTTGTTAAAAAACTTTTGTTGTGTGGACATCACAAGAAAATTACATCAAGATCAAGTCATTTTGAAAAAGTATGGCCACTTAGGGCTTTTGTATATCCCAACAAGACTAACATAACCATGTTGACCAGTGGCATGAATTTGAGGTGGGGCTCTCTGTCTGTCCAATGGATGAAGGGTGGGAGTATACAGAAAACCAGTTTAAAACAATCATTATTTTACACAAGTTAGCTCAAATTCATAAACCTAGTTAGAAATGAGCTTGTCTGCTTTGTTCAGCTCATTACAGAATGCAGGAGTTCCAGTGTCATTATACAAGCATCCCACAGCTTACAACAAAGACAAACTGGGCCTCACCATCCCATGGTTAACAGTGTTAACGTCAGCACAGTCCTAGCAACTGCTCTGCTCTCATTGACTGTGGGACACAAGAAACATTGTGCCATTAAACCACAATGTTGTCTCTGGGGGCAGTCTGCCAGGCAGGTGTACTGTTGAAAATAAAATTCACCAGAGGGGCATGGCATTATTCTTTCTAACTCTAGTGCGGGAGGGGTTGAGGTCGTTGCATCCACTTGCACATTAGCAAGACAGATGAGCAAAGCCTTTTTGCAAGCTTACAGTCTTCGACTTTCACAGATGGCCAGTGTATTTATGGGGTCTCCCTGAATTTAACAAAGGCAGAGTATAAAAGAGTGCACAGTCACCAAAAAAGTTGCAGAGCTGCACACTGTTAAACTTTTGGGCTTGACAGCCCTCAATGAGAGTGTTATTATTACAATAATCTCATGTTGAGGAAAAATGTCACATTCTTCTGAACAGAAACCAAGATTTGTAGAATTGCATCATGCATATCTCTCTACCTGAATATGGGTGCAAAGCTAACAGTGAACAATATGGTCAATATGAACAATATTTTTAGGTGAAACCAAGGAGGCAAGGTTTGGCCCTCATTAGCCCATCCTGGTAGATGTTTTGACTACACCATCTGGTTCTAACCGTAGCTCCATTGAAACGAATTTAGCCAGATTTAGCAGCTTATAGCAGTACCATACTATAAACCATGGTATTGTATGATTACCATATTTATGTAGGCTGCATTGGGATTTATATGGTACTTCAGAGAATACAATGGTATTAACGTCTAAAAACATTGCATTACCTAGTATATCCACAAAACTATGTTACTTTTTGTAAGGTGTGAACAAATACAGCCTATTAATACTGTAGCTCGTAAATGTCAAAACGAAAGCAGATGTTTTAACAGGAGAGAATGTTTTGAATCTAAATCGCCCCAAAGGGTCAGTCTAAACAGGTAACATCCCTTTATGTCTATTTTAAATGCCAACTGTCCTTTTTTATTAAAAAGCGTAAAAAGCATTCAGTGGACAGCTAATTTATATAATTACCGAGCAAAAGACATTTTATAAGATGTCCACAGTGTATTTTTACAGGGCATTTAGCACAGCTCCAGGTAGACAGATTAGTCATAGTCTAAGAAAATGTACTGTGCAACACACACACACACACACACACATGCACTTACATACACAATATATTCTGTTCCATAATCTAGTGAGCCACATATGGAGACAGGATTTCAAGTATATTCCAAAGGGTTGAAAACTTCATTATGCTGCCTACTAAGATTTGATCTAAATTCTAAGGCAGTAAAACATATCCTTCACAGAGAAGGCAATAAATCCAAGATGGCGCAGGAAGCATGAGAAATGCTCATTAAAATACATTGTTCAATACGTCATTCAATACTAAGAAGTATACAAATATTACTTAATATTTGTGTGATCATAGTATATTGTTGCTTATTAAGGCCTGTTCATACCAACAGGAATATTTGCACATAAATTAGGTCTGATTATCGCATGCAATTAATCTGGTCAGACCAATGCGTAAAAATTAACAGATGGGCTGAATGAAAGTGCAAATTCACTCTCTGAAAGTAAGTGCACTTTTAGAAAAGAAGAAATACCCCAATACCCAAAGCGCTTCACAGCTTTCCATTTTCTGACACGCACTTGTCACGGAGAAGAAAGGAAGTCAAGCCGTAAGAACATGTTTTTAAACAACTGTTCAGATTTTTTTATTCTCTATGATTTTTATCAAACAACACCAAATACAAGATTACAGAGACAAGAGAGCTGGTTCGGGATTCTGCCTCAAATATTTATCGCCACTTAGAAAAGTAGTCTGTTTGTGGACACCACCAAGTCGTAGTGCCTCAAGGGTTGTGACCAAAAGTGTGAATCTTTTTGATTGGCCAGTCTTCTTCACAGTGCGATGAAAAAAAAAAGAAGTGTTTCTTTTTTGTGTTGGTCTAAATAGATGCATTAACCATGGCAGCTTGTTTCCGCCACAGAATAAAAAAAAAAGAAGGTAATTGCGACTTTTTATCTCACAATTCTGACTTTATTTCTTTTTATCTTCTTTTTATATCGTTGCGTGATATAAAGTCAGAATTCCGAGTTATAAAGTCATAATTGCGAGCTATAAATTTGCAATTGCGTGTTATAAAGTCAGAATTATTTCCCGCAATTCTGACTTCTTTTTCTCACTGAGAAATTGCGAGATGAATTGTGAGATGAAAACTTGCAATGGTGAGATGAAAAAGTCACAATTATCTTTTAAAATGTTTTATTCTGTGACGGAAACAAGCTTACATAATTAACAGCAGTTCATTCGAATTAAAATGTTTATTGCATGATCATTCGTCATAGTGTGAACAGGCCTTTAGAGTATGGTCCATCAGCATAGCGATATGCTTATAACAAACTCTTTTCAAACTCAAATCAGTCACTTATGAGCTGCCTTAAAAAACAGCAGACTATGTAGGCACTAGTCAGTGAGGCAGCTAAATAGGTTTTGGAACAAAGCTAATGTCTAAATTTAGCGCATCCCTACCTCAGAGTCAGATCTGATTAAGATGATTCTGTTATGAACGGTTGTCTTGTTATTGGGCTTGAGTGGACAATAATGTAGCTTAACTGTAGTTTCCAGTCTCTGTCTCTTTCTGATTTTTCTCTCTTTTGGCTGCACTAGATCTAGCCTGATTATCTTGACTTAGAAAAGGCAGGAAAGCCAATTCACCCTCACAAGAGACTCCTTCGGCTGGTGTCCTAGATCTATGATGCTATACCAAGCGTCTCTAATGCTCATGACCATACCTGCTCTGAGGTTCTGTTACTCAGAAAAGCTCCTTCAAGCGTGCAACATCTGTTGGTACATTTCCAACTTAGGCTCATTGGACAATATGGGCCTCTGCTTATATTTTTCTTGGTATACATACTTCACAGCAGTTTTCAAAAAAAAAAGAACACTAGAAGCAGTAAAACACCAACAACTTTTAATCCTGTTCACGCAAATTACAGGAACAGATTATATTAATAAAGACTTTTCACAGGGTTCCTTGCACAACACCATGTTATGACCTGAAAACACTTTTACCATAGTACACGATTTGCAAACTAATACATTTTGACATTTGCATCATATACTTTAACCAGCTCCATAAAAATGGCTTTTCTAATGTAGTAAACTTGCTCAGTAGCTCACCTGGTATGTGATGAGGAGCGCTAAGGTAAGAGTCCTGTGAAACACGAGTAATGATAAAAGAGCTCAAAGACTTGAAGAAGCAAGCTAAAAGGGCATTGATGCTTCAGCAACTGTGCACTTTTATTTCAGTTTTATTTTATTTTATTGTTAACACTATCGGTTAGGTTTAGTGTAGATGGTACATTATTTTTAACGCCAAAGAGTGGATGTTAATTTCCGAACTACGGCAATACACACAACAACCAATGTAATAAAACATGACCAGATTCACATTTATCTGTTTCAGATAAAACTGAACATGTTTTTAGCACCACCCACATGACATTTTACGTTGAAAGGGTCGCAAAATGTTCAAGCAACATGATATCATTTTGCAGAGATGTCACCAGAGGCACATATTTCCAGTGAGCCTGGGTTGTACATTTCATGAACAATAAGTCTCAGGCTCAAATGATTCTTACTGTATTTTTCCTGATGTTGTATGATAGATTACAGGAATTAGTCAGACTAAAAGATGGCCACTGAATCTATTACCATAATTACTATTAAATATATTACCATTACTATTTGTATAGTGTTACATGTTTTCTTTCCTTGGTGGTGTAAATACTTTCATTCGCCGCACAACATCCTTTGATAGGTGGATGAGGTGAAAGGTGTTTCATATTTCAAGGTAGCAGGTGTTAAGCTCATGACCCCTCCTGCACATCTCTACATGTGTATGTGTGTAAGAGAAGACATGTTTGAGCATGTTCGTGTGTGTACATGAGTGATTGTGGAGGTGCACAAACTGGTATCATGAATCATTGTGATTAATTTCATAGGTAAAACAGGGAAAACATTAGTGGGGAATGGTGGTATTTTTTAAATGTGTAGGATAATAATTGACAGACAGGCAGTATGAGGCCGCATAGACTTGGATGCATGACAGGGGAACTTTAATGAAGAAAAAATGCAGTGTGGCACAGTTGGCAGAAACACAAGAGAAAGTAGCACAGGACGGCACGGTGGTGCTGAAGTCATCAGGGCAACCCAACACACTATAATAGATGACCGCTAAAGATCCTCCCGTGTAAACATATGGCACTGTGCCATATTGTCTTGGTTACCCATGAGATGGGGAAAAAAGATTCTCATTTGTAAAGTCATAAATCTATTTTATATATACTGAAGTTGGCTAAAGAGGATTTGTGGACAGAAAATTATCAAAGATTATGCACTAAATCACTTGATGATCACAGTTTTCCTTCCTGTGATGACATATTGAACTATTGAAACAGGAAGTTGAGGACGTTTTTTTTCACCAAAAAATACTATACAAATACTATATATGTGAAAAACAGTACGGCAAAAAAGTAGTATGATAGTATTAAAAAAAACAGTAGGCGAGAAGTCTCCCAAATTACCTATTTATACCAAGATTTTGAAGTGCACATTCGATGGACATTTTTACCATCCCGTGAGGCCAAGGGAGGGGTTTTATGAATGACGTGAAGCGACACAACTGACGCTGGTAGGTCACGTGACAATAACAACATGGCGGATGTACATCCGAATTTCATTCATACTACTCATATTCATACTATATAGAGTGTACTTTAACGGTCGCAAAGTAAATTCAAATGTAGTACCTAGTCAGACATTACGTGTTTCGGACGCAGCTCAGGACAAGAACTTTCACATCATAACTTTGAATCAAGATATGCTACTTGCTAGTCAGCTGAAAATACTAATAATTGGGCATTCTCACTCTAAAGAGCATTTGATTGGACAAAAATCTGTGTAGTGCAGGATGAGTCATCATTTATTAGATCTTAATTAGTACTGTAAATTTAAAAATGTGTATATCTGCTAAAAGTTCATTTTGTTAAATTTGTTACATTAGCATATACTGTAGATGACCTCAAAGCAATAGAGAAGGTTTTTTTTTTATGTGTATCCTTGCTTTGGCTTGACAGCAATGATTTATTTGTTACCAGCTTTTTGCAGTTGTAGTACAACGTATCTAAAGGAACGCTGTTATCTACCACTTTAGTTTTTAAAAATGATTCAGCAAACACTTTAAAATCCTTTGAATATTAGCCTAAGCAGATTATTACGTGTGCTTCATTAATAATTTTTTAACAAAACAAAACAAAAAACACTTGGGCACTTTCTTTGACAATTTCTTTGACTTTAAAATTATGATTTACATGGCAAAACCATATGACAATATGTAGCATATAGCATGTTTAAATAGAGCTGTAATTGTCAGTGAAATGCTGTGTGAAAAATTGCATATCTGTTGGTAGCTACTAATGGATGTGAAAAAACAGGCCATATACCGGCATTAAATAATACTGATTACCCTTTTAGCTGCAGCTTATCTTAATTAGCCAATATGCTTGAGGTTTGATTTTCTGAATTTCAATGCTATATACTATAGTTGGTAGCACATATAGCAAATAATACTATCGCACAAGAAGCAAGAGTATGTATAAAGAATAATAGCAGTTTTAGTATGTACATTTCTCATGTCTCTTTTGCCTCCCTTCAGCTTGGTCATTGATGTCCTAAAGCATGCAGTGAACATGCATTCATGTGAACAGATTCAGTGCCTTCAGGACACTATGATTGGCTGATTACCTTGTAATCATTGCCTATCATGTTTGCAACCGGTCTGCAAATCAGCTTAAGTGGTTTAAACCTGGAGGTTTTGGTCGGTTTGCCCCCTCGGCAGTTTGCCCCTGCTGGTTGATTACGCTGCAAAATGTTTCTCCATTGACAGCCATTAAAATGTTTCTCCATTGACAGCCATTCAAAAGTAGCTGTGCATTTTAATTGAAATAAAATTCTCTTCAAGCAACATATAAATCACAAAAATGTCATTATAGTATGGCTGATATTTCAGAAGTTTCCAATTTTGAGAGGGTTATTGACAGGCCAAAATGGTCTAAAATTTATATTGTTTCTTGCTGCAATGAATTATGATATAGATGGACCAGTCACATGCCATTTATTGTGAATGGCTTAAAAATCACCCCCTCAAACATGACAACTTTGAAACAAAACAAAACAAGAGCAAGTAGAAATAAAATACATATGTTTTTTAATATTTCTATATTAATATACACTCACCTAAAGGATTATTAGGAACACCTGGTCAATTTCTCATTAATGCAATTATCTAATCAACCAATCACATGGCAGTTGCTTCAATGCATTTAGGGGTGTGGTCCTGGTCAAGACAATCTCCTGAACTCCAAACTGAATGTCAGAATGGGAAAGAAAGGTGATTTAAGCAATTTTGAGCGTGGCATGGTTGTTAGTGCCAGTGTCTGAGTATTTCACAATCTGCTCAGTTACTGGGATTTTCACGCACAACCATTTCTAGGGTTTACAAAGAATGGTGTGAAAAGAGAAAAACATCCAGTATGCGGCAGTCCTGTGGGCGAAAATGCCTTGTTGATGCTAGAGGTCAGAGGAGAATGGGCCGACTGATTCAAGCTGATGGAAGAGCAACTTTGACTGAAATAACCACTCGTTACAACCAAGGTATGCAGCAAAGCATTTGTGAAGCCACAACACGCACAACCTTGAGGCGGATGGGCTACAACAGCAGAAGACCCCACCGGGTACCACTCATCTCCACTACAAATAGGAAAAAGAGGCTACAATTTGCACGAGCTCACCAAAATTGGACAGTTGAAGATGAGGCCTGGTCTGATGAGTCTCGATTTCTGTTGAGACATTCAGATGGTAGAGTCAGAATTTGGCGTAAACAGAATGAGAACATGGATCCATCATGCCTTGTTACCACTGTGCAGGCTGGTGGTGGTGGTGTATGGTGTGGGGGATGTTTTCTTGGCACACTTTAGGCCCCTTAGTGCCAATTGGGCATCGTTTAAATGCCACGGCCTACCTGAGCATTGTTTCTGACCATGTCCATCCCTTTATGACTACCATGTACCCATCCTCTGATGGCTACTTCCAGCAGGATAATGCACCATGTCACAAAGCTTGAATCATTTCAAATTGGTTTCTTGAACATGACAATGAGTTCACTGTACTAAAATGGCCCCCACAGTCACCAGATCTCAACCCAATAGAGCATCTTTGGGATGTGGTGGAACGGGAGCTTCGTGCCCTGGATGTGCATCCCACAAATCTCCATCAACTGCAAGATGCTATCCTATCAATGTGGGCCAACACTTCTAAAGAATGCTTTCAGCACCTTGTTGAATCAATGCCACGTAGAATTAAGGCAGTTCTGAAGGCGAAAGGGGGTCAAACACAGTATTAGTATTGTGTTCCTAATAATCCTTTAGGTGAGTGTATTATTGCAGCAATTTTTTTCAGGATACTGTATTTTAAAGGTGCATTGTGTAATACTTAGGAGGATCTGTACAGAACTATGTTTTCAGTGGTGTATAAAGACCTTACATAATGAACGGTTATGTTTTTATTACCTTAGAATGAGCCATTTCTATCTACATACACCGCAGGTCCCCTTAGATTGAAATAGCTATTTTGCTCCGACATGTTTCTACAGTAGCCCTAAAAGGACAAACTACTACAGAGCGCGTTTCGTCGCTATGTTGTTCTTCATGCAAAGAAGCTAGCTAAAGTCAGCGAATAAAACACTGATACAATGATTAACAAGTAACAATAATGATCGCAATAACATATTGTTTTACTGAATAATGAAGTAAACATCATTTCTTAATTGATCTTTATAAAGAAATCTCATTGCTTAACTGGCTACTCTCTGCTGTCTCAGACGATGACATCTTTTCCTGTCAGCCACCGTAACTTTTGTTGGTTGCAATTCGTAAACCTTACCACTAGATGCCGCTAAAAATCACACACTGCACCTTTAAAGATAATTTCGTAAAATCCAAATAAGCTTTAAAGATCTTTATTGGAAAGGGTTTAAGGGTAACTCTCGCCAAAATGCAACCTAGGGTCTTTTTGTTAATCTACCCAAGGCAAACTTTTGTTTACAAGCATTATTAGAATGGAAACGCCACTTTTAAGTTTGAACGTATTTTCGTTTTCGGTCAAATTGCCTTTTGAATGGGAGTGCTTGGGGCACTTCTATGATAGCATAAAAAATCGCTATTTTTAAAACACTAAGAAGGCTTGACACAACATGAAACTTTGCTCGAAGTATCACCATTGTTTGTGTACACAGAGTTTACTAAAAAGAAAGATTTTGAACAGCTCACTGTAGCTGTGTCCGTCGGCATTTTGACAGTCAAAAATAGTCGATCTATTGTACGTGTACATTTGGAACAGTCATTAAGAAAATGTATGTCACAGTTCCAATAACTTCAGACACTAAAGAGACCTTTCTACTGACTCTGAAAAACACGCCTAGGGTCCCTGATCACCTGCCTGAACATGCCATGGTCCTAGACCTGAGGACTGCAGATGTGAACAGAAAAATAAACTGCAAAGTCTGTAATGTAAGATGCCTAAGACAGTGCAACAGGGAGACAGCTGATCATCCTTGCAGTGCCAAATCATATGTAACCATGTGTCCCCCCAGAAAGGTTTGAGAACTTGCAAGTGCCTTGGTGGAAGAGTGGAGTAACATCTAATGGCTTCAACTGGAAAATCTGCTGCAGTCCATGAGGATGAGATGCACTGTAGCACTTAAAGCAGCTGCTGGCCACAACAAATACTTGCTGACTGCTACTTTTTATACTGACTCCCACTTTGTTCAGGGATTGATTATTCCATTTCTGTTCATCAAATGTCTGTGTCATTTGTTTTGTTTATGTCTCAGTTGTTGAATCTTTTTATGTTCATATTTACACATAATACGAAATTTGCTGGTAAAAAGCAGTTGAAAGTGGGAGGAATTATGACACGAAAAATAACCCCTTAAGATAACAACTATACATTTCTGCTTTACATTGTAGTCAATAATAAGCTTTGTGAAATTTCAAATCAAAATGGATCATGGGAGAAGAACACATTTACCAACAAGATGTTTTGGGATCTAGAAATTATTTCCTTACTGTTGACATTGTAAGGAATAGCTGAGAATTCATCTGTTCGTATTTGACAAAAGGTATGTGTGTGTGTGTGTGTGTGTGTGTGTGTGTGGTCCTGGTAAAGCCTACATTATGGGACAAAATATCCCTACAAAGATGGCAAAATCCAAAATCCTTGTCATTGTGGGGACATTTTCTGGTCCCAATGAGGAAAATAGCTTATAAATCATACTAAATTATGTTTTTGAAATTGTAAAATTGCAGAAAGTTTTCTGTGATGGGTAGGGTTAGGGTTTGGGGATAGAATATAGGTTGTACAGTATAAAAATCATTATTTCTAACGAATGTCCCCATAAATATTGAAAACCCAACGTGTGTGTGTGTGTGTGTGTGTGGATAAGGTTTTGCTTACATTAAAGATAGTAAAACCTGAAATCACATAGCCAATGGCTAAATAAACAGCTAAATAAACTAAATCTAAACCTAAAAATGCCAAAAGGTTTGTGAATGTTCTAGGATAGAAAAGTACCATTAGTCAAGTAGAAAAACAAAAGTTCCCTTTCAGTTCGGTCACGTTCGACATAGTCGGACGTACCGTACTGATTGGGATCGCTTTGAGAGACCAATCTACTTCTCGTGTAATAAAACGAGCCAATGCACATTGGCATGCGATAATTGCATCAGCTGTCCTGCCTCGCAGCGCGAGCATATAATGAGCAGCAGGTGCGTTGTATCTTTGCTTTTCGCTTCGGAGCCGAGCGGTTGTACTGTTCCTGCTCTGCAATTTTATCTGAGAGTGTTTTAACTTAAAAAAAGAAGAAAACGAGTCTGCTTCTTTGGGAGATCGTCTCTTCAAAGCTGGTGTTGGTTTACACAGCGAAAGACAGCGCTGGCCACGATCTCACAGAGAGCAAAGCAGCTGTTTTCATAGCTCGAACGTTGCGCTTTCAATGAGAATTTGAGTGTTCACATCAGGCTTACACTATCATCCTGTTTGTGTAGCCACGACCATGACCCTGTATGCTCGGCACCAGAGAGAGCAGTTTACTGAAAGAGCATACATGTCACTCAAACCGTGTGTTTCTGGATGCGGTCGTTTCCTATCCTCATTTGACGGCCACGATAACTGTTTCACATGCCTGGGCTTAAGCGTGTTGAGACTGCGTTTGTGGGTGGTTCATGTTCTCTCATGAGAGCATGACCACGTCGGCACGTTGTTCGTCTCACCTTTTTCGTCTCACCTTTCTCGTAAAGGATTGAGCCACTCAGTGTGCTGTGTGCCATCGAGCTGCCGGCTGACAGCGCAGGTTGTCATGGCAACCCAGCGCGTGTCGTTCGGTGCTCTAGAAGCGCAGTCTAGATTCAAGTGCCTCAGATGAGATGGACTCCCCTTATCTATACCCCGATCTAGCTCCTCTTCTGGTGCATCAGAAAAGGGCTATTTCGCAGAATAGACAGGGTGACCTGAGGATTACAGTGAGGGCTTCCCCACCCGGTAACCAATCCCCCGTTCAGCTTGCCGTGTGCCGTCGAGTTTGATGGCCACATTCTACGCTCCCCTCGCATGTCGCAACTAGCCCGCCATCTCCTCTTATGGAGTCAGATGCATCTGAGGTCGCTTCATGCCACTTATATCCCCGGCCTGCTCAATCATGCCGTCGACGAGCTCTCACGACAGCCTGTGGCCCAGGGAGAGTGGAGACTCCATCCCCAGGTGGTCCAGCTGATTTGGGACCACTTCGGGGCCGCACAGATAGATGTGTTTGCCTCTCCGGACTCGTCCCAGTTGTTTTACTCCCTGACCGAGGGGACCCTCGGCACGGATGCACTGGCACACAGCTGGCCCCGGGGCCTGCGCAAGTATGCGTTTCCCCCAGTGAGCCTTCTTGCACAGACAGTGTGTAAAGTCAGGGAGGAAGAGGAGCAGGTCTTGCTAGTTGCCCCTTATTGGCCACACCGGACCTGGTTCCCCGAACTGATGCTCCTCTCGACAGCCCCTCCCTGGCCCATTCCTCTGAGGGAGGACCTCCTCTCTCAGAGACGGGGTACCGTATGGCACCTGCGTCCAGACCTCTGGAAACTCAATGTCTGGTCCCTGGACGGGACGTGGAGGTTCTAGGTGATCTACCACAAGCTGTCGTAGACACCATCACTTCTGCGAGAGCACCCTCTATGAGGCATGCTTACGCCCTGAAGTGGAACCTGTTTGTTGAGTGGTGTTCTTCACCGAGAAGACCATCGAAGATGTTCGATCGGTACTATGCTTTCCTTCCTGCAAGTTGGGATGGAGCGAGGGCTGTCTCCCTCCACCCTCAAAGTGTATGTTGCCTCTATTGTTGACAGCAGAGTTAAAAGTCCTGTCTATAAAAACAGTTCTCCTGCTTGCTTTGGCCTCTATCAAGAGGGTAGGGGACCTGCACGCATTTTCGGGCGACGAATCGTGCCTGGATTTTGGGCCGGCCGACTCTCACGTAATCCTGAGACCCCAGCCTGGATATGTGCCCAAAGTTCCTACCACTCCCTTTCGGGACCAGGTGGTGAACCTGCAAATGCTGCCCCCGGAGGAGGCAGACCCAGCCCTGGCTGTTCTCTGTCCCGTCCGCTCTCTGCACCTGTACGTGAACAGAACGCAAAGTCTCAGGACCTCAGACCAGCTCCTCGTCTGTTACATAGGCCAGCAGAAAGGAAAGGCTGTCTCCAAGCAGAGGTTGGCCCACTGGATAGTGGATGCCATCGTCTTGGCGTATCAATCCCAAGATGCACCATACCCCCCTAGGTTGCGAGCCCACTCCACTCGGAGTGTAGCTTGTTCCTGGGCGCTGGCACAGGGTGCCACGCTGACAGATATTTGTAGAGCTGCGGGCTGGGAGACACCAAACATGTTCGCTAGATTCTATAGCCTACTGTACGTGTCGAGCCGATAGCTTCCCGTGTGCTCTCTTTGCATAGAAGCCAGTCAACACCGTAAGCCCTGCTCGAAGTGTCGGCTTGCTGCGCCATTCTCCTCCTATGGACTGGATACGTGCGCCATTCTTGCTCCAGTAGAGTTCCTCATTAGCCGAACCCTGTTGAGTTCCTCCACACCCCTCGGCAACAGACGTGGCGGAGTGTCCGATGCCAGGCCTAACACTTGTATGCATTGGTAGAACCTGTGCTAGGCTGGGTCCCATATGTTGTGATCCCTACGACAATCCCATTTGTGTTGTGTATTCTTCCACGGTACGGCTACCTGCGGCGAGCCCGCTCTGCCGTCTCTGACCGGTGTTGTCTCCCCCCTGCTATAGGCCGGAGCCACCTCAGTGACATTCCATATGTTGTACTGCCTGGAAACGCCCTGTCCATATGTGTAACCTCCACATGATACCTCCCTTCGGGCAGGATGTAGCTTCCGCAGCATCTCCCTTTCCACCGAAAGAGCACGCTTTCCCAGTGTTATCCAAGTCTGCCTGAATGGGTCATGTGAAACAGCGGTGGACTTTCCTGGCCTAAGCCCTGTCCATCCCCACCTCAATAAATGCGGGGGGATCAGGAGGCTTTCGCTAGGCACTGGAAGGTGGCAGGACTTTTTCAGAATTTCAGTCGAACGTGACTGAACTGAAAGGGAACGTCTCGGTTACGTATGTAACCCTCGTTCCCTGAAGGAGGGAACAGAGACGTAGTCCCATCGCCACTATTGCTGGACCGCCGCTGACTCCGGGCTCCGCTCAGCTCCTCAGCGGAAAAACAAAGATGCGACGCACCTGCTGCTCATTATATGCTCGCGCTGCGAGGCAGAGCAGCTGATGCAATTATTGCATGCCAATGTGCACTGGCTCGTTTTATTACACTCGAAGTAGATTGGTCTCTCAAAGCGATCCCAATCAGTACGGTATGTCCGACTACGTCTCCGTTCCCTCCTTCAGGGAACGAGGGTTACATACGTAACCGAGACGTTTCAAGTCAATGGAAGAAATTAAATAAAAAATGTATACTGTATGCGTGGCACCTTCCAGGTCCCGCAGTAACGTCCATGTTTTACAAGCATGTACTGGCTGTTAAATGTGAAATATGGTCAGGATCAGAATCCTTACGAAAGTCACTATCACTAATGTTGGCCTCAATCCTATTATAATCCCCTCTAAAAATCTGTAACAAAGTGGCCTGAGTCCTTCCACGTTTCTAATGGGAGGACGGCTTTTATTGGGTGTTATGCATTGCCTGAGACACAGGCATTAACCAGCTGGGCGCTTTCTAGTCACAACCCCTGCTGAATCGCTTGGCCTCGGCTTTGACAGGAAGCTTGATGTCCTGATATGGCAGCTCTAAGCCACACATCTGGAAAGCAGATTAGGAGAACAGAAACCATTCACACGTAATGCTGAGAGAGGCCAGATACCGGTGCTGGCTTTATCGCCTCTGTTTTCATGGGCACCACGTCAGATTGCTTTGAAATCACTCGGTTGTATTCACAGCTGCACATGAGGCCATCAGAGCCGCTCACCACCAGACAGACTCATTTAACCCATTTCACATGCTCGGCAATGCACCAGGAGCAAGGTGTAATCAGGATGTTTGACCTGGACATTGTTTTACTGAAAGGACACTCAATGTCCATGATTTATTTTCTTCTGTAATTCACTTTTATCAGGTATATGATGAAGACAAGAGGAACTCAAAAGGGGGTGGCATGTAAAGATATGTTAAAGGGATAGTTTAATAATTATAATTTTTGTTTAACATAATGAATAAAGTCATACAGGTTTAGAATTGCATGAGGGTGAGTAAACAATAGAATAAATGTAATTTTTTGGGTGAAATGTCCCTTTAATTTTCTATGGACAAGAAGAGGGAAAAAAAACAAGGATAATAAAAACAAATTCTAACTGTCTAATTGAATAATTTTGTAAATATTATTTCAAAAAATTACATCAAGACAAAATATATACATATATAATTTTAGCTTGAATGTTTACAAATAATATTTACAAAATCATTCAAAAAGACTATTCTTTTCTCTTTTTTATATTATCATTGATGCCTACGCTTCCTGTAACAATATTGTTTTTGTCAATTGCCATGAATTTCATCAGTCACAGCCCAGTCTCAACTCAGACATTTGTGTAGCTAGCTACTCTGTTTGTGAAAAAATAAATTACAAAAGAGAGAATTACAAGGAGAGTTTTATAAGATTGCGGCAGTTAGATTCCATCTATGTTAGATATAGATATGGGTCACTAAAGGCCTGAATATTTAATGATTGGTGAAACATTCATGCATTTAAGGGTTAATACTACTTCCTTGCAAATTAATCCTGCATTTGTTACCTCAATTGGAATTTAGAAATTTTATTTAATTTTAAAAGGCTTTCTCAATTCAGATCTGAATGGCACACAACCCTGGTGGATGGTGTGAGTGAGCTGGAACAGTTCGATCTCATTCTACCTCTCCTTCGCATCTTATCTATAAAAGAGCAACAACAAAAAAAGAGGGCTACTATAGGAACCTTGCCATTACTAAATATAGCACAGTGATTGGAAATAAGAGCTCCTATGTGCCAGAAAGCCATGAAAGTGTTTAGTTTAGTGCGTAAGCCCAACAGCTCAGATCAATATGTAGTACTCAGGGATTGTGTTGCAGGGGCATCACAGTAAAGTGAAATTTGTACCTACTGAAGGCCCTGTGCACTGGAAGCCCACGGCGTCCCCCCTCAACAGTCCAGACAAATTTAGACTGGCCATTGGCCCACTTCCACCTATTGATCTCAAGGTATGGAGTTGCAAAGCTGCTTTCAAGTGTGCATAATGCACTCAAAGATGAAAAAGAAATTCATCATCATCCCCTTTTCGCTTTTTCTTGTTCCTTCTCCATCACTCCAAATGAAAAATGTGCACTGCATGATTTGATCTGTTCATCAGCAATATTCTTCCAAGTGAGAGAAAAAACATGAAGTGCTGGTTGCAATCAGTCTCAGGAGGTTGAGAAGAGGAGCATAGATTTTGGGACTGACAAATGATAGAGGCTACAGAGCTACAAGGCTGTGTTTTCACTCGAGTGCTTTTTTGATAGAGAGCGCAAGACGCGAGCTCTACCATGGCCGTATAAATGTCAATCTGCATAAACTAATCACCGAAATTTGCTGAGGACTTCATCGCGGAGGGCCATTTTGTCAGACTTGTCTTCATGGCTGCACTGGAGAGCAAGGGCTCCGTGTGAGATTAGACAAGTACCATGGTTTTGATTGCACAAGCCACGGAGAGATCGGAGTAATCATGCCATCCATCCTCATTTCCTAAAACAACGCGGCGGGTCACAAATGTGACGCAAGGCAATCCAGAACTACAGTGAATGAAGTTGGGAAAAGATTGGGCATAAACGTATTTCCCCTGAAGTAGCAATTACTGAGTGAGTTCATCACCAGCTGTTTTATTTATTATCAATACATGGCGCAGAGCGTCAGAATGCAATTTAAAGTGACAGTACAGTTTTTATGAAGCCTTGTCTAAGCCACTGAGAACAACAATGGTCTCATTTCAAAACCGATATTTGTTTATTGTTTTTAATCCTATTTTTTCCTTTTCAGTCACACAGCTTTGTTGTTAAGCTCCTGGCATGTTCCTCGGTTGCCTGTTGTCACTAATTTACCAGCCCTAAATAAATCGACTTTAACAATAGACTGGAAAATACCTCAGATGTTACAAAGACAAAACAAATTAGATAATTAAAATAAATTAAGTGACAAGATAAATTGAGATAATAATGAGGTACAAGATCTTAAAGAGGCAAAGTATTATCAATGTGAGATTTAAATTGAATAAAATGACTTGGGACACAGCTGTTTTCCTTTGCTTTCAGTCTCAGACTTGAGAATTTCATGCCAGGGCCTGGCTCATGACTGACCTTTGCTTTGGCAGACACTGCTGGATAGGATCTGTGCCTGAGGATGGGATTTAATTGACATGGTCCACTGCTTGAGGGTTTGCTAGTTGGACTGGTATACCATGACAATCAGAAATCATTTGGGTTAAAAATATAGACAATCTGTTCAGCCTGCAAAGGACGTGTCTGAGATTAAAATGTACGTGACATCAAAATTTATGAGGTCAGCTGATGAATGTAGATCATTGTCATCATACAGAATATTTAAGGGAATTCTCTTTTTGTCAATGATGGGGAGTGATTTGCGTTCGTGATCTGAATGCTGGAAATCCTAGAGGGTACAGCACATGTATTGGTGTTTTGTTGTTGTTGTTGCATCGCATGTGTAATTATACTATTCATAATTACTAATTATGTATGTGTGTGTGTGGGTGAGTATATTCCATACCGAATGTAAATGCACAAATATTATATTAATTGTATACATGTACAGTAATACTGTGAAATATTCTATTTTATTTCTATTTCTAAGAACTCTTTTATATTTTAATATATTTTTAAATATGTAATTTATTCCTGTTATGGCAAAACTGAATTATCAGCAGCCATTACTCCAGTATTCAGCGTCACAATATCCTTCAGAAATCATTCTAATATGCTGATCTGGTGCTCAAGAAACATTACTTAGTATTAGTTGAAAACCGCTGTGCTGCTAAATATATTTTTGGAAACCTTTATATTTTTTTAAGGATTCTTATAAGGGACAGCATTAAAAAAAAGAAAAAAAAGAAACCTTTTGTAACATTATGTCTTTACTAACACTTTTGATCGATTTAATGCATCCTTGCTGAAAGTATTAATTTATTTAAATGAAAGATCCCAAACTTTTGAATGGTGGTGTATATATGTATGGCACATTAACAGATATTTGTCCCTGCTAAAGAGGTGAGGATCTTTTAGAAAGAAGTCTTTATTCTATGAACATATAAATGCAAGGATAATCCAAACAAGAAGCCAATGGTAATGGTCCAAACATGAAGACACAGGAGACGCAACAGCTTTACAACAAATGTGTAAAGACAATGACTGATAACTACAGACTGAAACACAAGGGTATAAATACACTGAGTAACAAGAGGGATAATGAGGAACAGGTGTGGGACTGTAGTAGTCAAGTCAAGTCAAGTTTATTTGTATAGCGCTTTTCACAATACAGATTGTATCAAAGCAGCTTCACAGTATTAAATTAAAATAATACAACAAAGTTTGTTTCAAGAGGAATTTATTGATTGATAAAATTAAATTAAATATCCCCAAAATATCCCCAACTGAGCAAGCCAAAGGCAACAGTGGCAAGGAACCGAAAAACTTCATCAAGTGACCTAATGGTGTCCTAAAACTCCATCAGGTGACCTAATGGAGAAAAAAAACCTTGGGAGAACCCAGGCTCAGTCGGGGGCCAGTTCTCCTCTGGCATTTATGAGCTAGAGGCCGGATTGTAGTTTGAACTGTAGGATTATATGAATGCCTGGCTGAAGAGATGCGACTTTAATCTAGTTTTAAACTGGGAGAGCGAGTCTGAGCAACGAACAGTATCAGGAAGACTATTCCAGAGTTTTGGAGCCAAATGTGAGAATGCTCTCCCTCCTTTGGTGGTTCTGGATATCCTAGGTAGGACCAAAAGCCTTGAATTTAGTGATCTTAAAGAGCGCGATGGATTATAGGGTAGTAACCATGGAGATCAACAAGGATAGCTATAGAAACAGGAACTAAACACAGGAAAAGAAACCAGACACAGCAAGACCAAGAACACTAAACACAGGGAATCTTGTGGAAACTGGTCACATATATAAATAGTAGACTAATTTTTAATCCGTGTTACTAGATAATTTAAAAATGTTTACACTGGGTGCAAAAACCATCCGTCTCACTATATGACTTTGAGTAATCAGCCTCCGCCTTAATTATTGTAGATAGATTATTTTAGTTTATTCTAACATTTTTCTCATTGGGTTGTACGTGATTTTTTTTTTATCTGTTACCACTCAATTTGTTCCACAAAGCAAACAGTAATGTACTGGTTCCTCACTGGCGGCAAGAATCCACTTTACTCTATTTGCTGACAAACAGCCCCCTGCCACCAGAGGAATTATCTGCCATGCTCAACTGCTCTCATTATAAGGAGCTATTTCTATGATGCACTCACATCATCCAATTTAGTAGGATGTCTTTGGAGAAATGGAAACTGGTTGTGACACTAAAACGTGACCTTTCAAATTGATTGTAAGATTATAATTGTTTTCAGCTGTGTTTTTTAGACTGTTGGCTTTGCCTGAAAGTGTATGATATACAGTAAGAGCTTGTCATAAATGCTGACAAAGCAAAGTACTGGGTAACTAAAGAATTATGACAATAGATATGTTCAAGTCTAGACCAATGAGTCATATTATTCTAAACAAAACTGGTTAGCATTGATTACTATTAATAATTTCACAAGGAAAGTATATTTAATTTAATTAATAGTGCACGTATTGTTTACAAAAAAATTACAATAAAAGACTTTAGATGTGCATTAAAATAGAAAAATGTATATGACTGATATATGGGGCCATTAGAAATCCAGTGGATAGGCTATATATCAACCCCCCAGCTAAATATGATGGGAGGAATACAAGCTTTTACGGGTAGATTTATAGTGGTGTGTACTTGTGATAATTCTTTGGGAGTGTGCTTCAGGAAGAAGTGAGTTTGGCTGGGAAAACCAGCTGTTTCAGCAGAAGGAATTCCATAGAGAAAGTTCTTACACTACACAGCCGCTACCTGAGAAAGCCATCTGTGTTTCGACGAGTCGAGTCCCATGACAGTAGAGCCAGACTGTGTGGTTAGGGGTCAGTCTAGCACACACAGACAAACACAATCACACACACACACATTGTATCCCTGAACACCTGGAGGAAATGTGCATGTATAGGCCAATGTCTCGTGTCAGTGTTTGTAATACAACCGTATTCCCTAGCTCTCGCTCGCTCTCATATGTATGTGCGGTTTAAGTTTGTCCGTGATCTGTTTGTCAAAGATTACTACTGATTGGTGCAAACAGAGCTGGCTGAATGTGCTTGTTGGACCTCAAGTATTTAAGAGGTTAAGCTCATCATAGGTGACCAAAAGATGGGCTGTTTTATCAGACCAAAATAGAAACATGTGTTGCTGTTTGCAGAGTTAAACAGTCCCGTCAACAGTCCTCTTTACCCTTACTCACAGTTTATGTATTTTTGGATTTATTTATTGTTAACCCAACGTATGCTTAATTCTATCAGATTAAGGCAATTCAAAATGGGTCTAGTCCATGAAGAAACACAAGCAGAATGAATTTAAAAATGCAAACTATTCATAAAAAATTTGGATGAATGATTTTCTGAATAATTTACACTAATTCTTCATGGTTGTATTTTACACTGCTCACCGCACCAATATCAATAACAGTGTAATGTTAGTGTGTTGCTGCTAAGATAACGGCATAATACTCATAATAGCACACAAACGCTAAAAAGTATTAACTTTTAATTACACTGAAATATTTGTATTGATACTTTTTAGTATTTAATTAAATGTACAAGGAACATACATGTATTTACCCTACCATTCAAAAGTCAGTAAGATATTTTTAAAAAGAAGAGTGGAATAAATTGATAAAAATGGAGAGTAAAGACTTTTATTATTATATCATTTAGAATAATAAAGATGTCTATTACAAATCAATGCTGTTCAGTATAGAATGATTTCTGAAATAATCACGTGACACTGAAGACCGGACTAAGAACTCAACTTTGCCACCACATGAATAAATAAAATGTTTAAATATATTAAATTAGAAAACTGGATTTAAATTATAATGATATATCACAATATTACTGTTTTACTGTATTTTTGATCAAATAAATGCAGCCTTGGTGAGCAAGAGACTTCTTTCAAAAACATTAAACAAATCTTACCAACCCTAGACTTTTGAACAGTAGTGTAAAATTATAATTTCTGAGCTTGTCATAATGCCTCATGGGATTGACTTCTCCATAAAGGATACGTGCGATTCTGCCTCAGAATTTGGCCAAAACAAAGTATCTAGTAAGCCGAATAATTAAGATGCCTTCTTTTTGGAACAGCTTTTGTGTCAAAGGGGCACCTATGATGCCTAAAATGCTCCATCCGTAGGCTGTTCACTGGCTTTTCGGAAGAGAGCTTAGGTTTCAACGCTTCAGCCCAGTGTGGTGTGCCATGTAACAAATGTTGTTTTCCTATCCTGCAATCTAGTCAATCTACTCCTACACAGTCTCCTATGCCTTTCTCTGTCTTTCCTCCTTACACTCCTGTCAAGCATGGTCATCTAAAGGATAGATAGCATGATGTCCTTTGACATTTTATACTGTATGCAGCATGATCTCTTCTGTTTCTGGGTAGGGAATTCATCATGCCAGCACCACTTGACCTCAGCACATGTGAGCTTGTGTGGAACAGATGGGACCAGGCAAGGGTTTAGGTCACAGCTGTGCTGGAGGCACTGCCCCCTGCTGAAGTAGTCTCTTAAAAAGAGTCTCTTTAAAAAGCCCTCTACTGAGGTAAACCCCAAACTGCCTGCCAGTGTTGTTGTTGCTTTCTGTACTTTGCCCCCTGTAATGGCAGTGCAACAATGTTTTGGTTGGCATATTAGGGTTAATATGCATATCTTTAGAGGTCTAATTCCTGATTTTCAGCTCTATTTATCATGAAGTGCCAGCTTACAGTGCATATAATAAAATACTGTGTCCAAAGAGCTGTCTCATGCATTTCAGGATGCCAAAAGTCAGAATTAGTCTTTCTGACAAATTTTTGGACCCTAATTTTACTTCAGTCTTGGGGGAACATTTGATATAAATATGCATCAGAGTGTATTTAAGCACACTAAAATGTGTTAAAGGGATAGTTCACCCAAAAATTTAAAAATGTTCATCTTTTACTCACCCTCAAATTGTTCCAAACCTGTAAGAGTTTTATTTTCTTACCTTGAACACAAAATATGATATTTTGAAGAATGTTGGTAACCAGACAGTTGATGGTAGCCATTGACTTCCATAATATGTTTTTCCTACTATGGAAGCCAGTGGTTACCAACATTCTTTAAAATATCTTCTTTTGTGTTCAACAGAAGACAGAAAATCATACAGGGTTTGAACAACATAAGGGTGAGTAAATTATGACAAAATCTTCACTTTAGGGTGACCTATCCCTTTAAATGGAGCTGAAAGTATTATATTATTTATAGCAAAATGCAGCTCTTTTCCATGTAATGAAAGTCCATGATGACCATGGAGGATTTTTAAGGCAAATTTTTTGCCAATATCTCTTCATGCAAAGCTATGGTTTCAGAAGACTTGAAATATAACACATAAGTCAGATGGACTATATTTTACAATTCTTTTATGGTGCTATTTTTATCCTTTATGTAGCTGGACAGCCATTGGTCCCCATCCAATTCCCCTGTATGAAAAAGACAAGAGAGCAGCTGAACATCTGCTGAACATCTCCTTTTGTGTCCCAAGGAAGAATGAAAGTCAAACAGGGTTGGAAAGACGAGAGGGTTAGTGAGTGTGATAATGTTTCAGAATTTTTGGGTGATCTATCTCTTTAATGTCTTCTGTTATTTAAAAATATGCCGTTTAAATGCCGTTATGTTCTAGCTGACAACATACTGTAAAGGCTTGATTAAAGTCAGGTTTTTGATTCAATTACAGCTAAAGACGGCCTGCTGTGTGATGGAAAAAAATTCAGATCTTTACCAAACATCAAACATCAAAAAGAAGAAATCTGACTGCATCCACACCCTCAGTTGCTGGTCTCACTTGATGCAATTAAGCTCACCTTCTTCTACAGCAATTATCTTGATTGTTTATATCAAGATTCTCTCAGATTCGGTTGCTTCCACCAAATGTTACGCAATAGAGTTTTGAAACAATTTTGTGTTGCACAAAGCTTTAAACATTAATTTGAAAAATCAGAGCAGTCTCTGTTTGTTTTTCCCTCTGATCTCTGTGGACTAGTTTCTATAATGGTTTGGTTCAGCTAATTAGTAATGGGAGAAAGAGAGAGAGAGAGAGCGAGAGTATGCAAAAGAGTGAATAGATTAAGGAGGAAATATGAATCTTTATAGCATCTTTGTTCATCACCTCATTTTGTATAAGAGGTCCATAATTGTTTTAGAAAGTGCGATGATTGCGATTTGAAAATCCCAGCTAACACCAAGAACAAAAAAAATAGTTTACACTAGCTGCCATTTTTTAAGAGCTTTAACTACATAATGTAATTGTAGTATTGTACATTCCAAAATGAAATACAACTGAGGTGGGTGGTTGGGAGTCATGTTCTCCCAGTTATAATGGCTGCTGCACCCCTGCTAGCACTGGTGCCACTTTAAAGAGATTAGATGAGAGTCCATATTTGTCTCTCCAAATTTCCCAGCGCCAATTCGCATCCTGCCTTCCCTGATGCCTAGCCTCATATGACGCCTAAAGCTGATGAGTCCACCATGGACCCTGATGAATGGCTGCACTTAGAGATGGATGAGACACCACATAGGGACAGAGGTAACTGCCCTACTTCTTGCAATGAGTTTGAATTTAAAGCTCAAAGGAATTGTTCCTAACCAACCTTCTCATTTTACTATAGTTCCATATCCCAAGCTCATGCTGAGATTCTTGTGAATTATGGGATAGGACGTGCAAAATTCCTATTCCCTCAATGGCAACCTTGGTTGGTTCATTAATTACATCCCTGCATCATATTTAAATTCATGAACATAAAAAAAAAACCCACTGTAATCTTATGCTTTCTTTGAATCCTCAAAAAGAAAAAGAAAACATAGCTAACACACACAATATTGCACTCTGGGATCATGCTTTTCCAATATTTGTAAAGCTGAGTACATCAAAAGAAGCTTCTGGATGAAAGTCTTTCACTGGCTTTGCAACTTTCCCTCAACCCATAAAATTTTAAAATTTCTAATTTATTATATATTAATTACCCTCTTATTTATGCATTACATAACTGCGTTTGCTAACAACTCTCATGTAAGACCCTCATTATTTATTTACTGCCCTTACAGAAGTGACAGAGTCAGACCAGCCATCATTCTCTAAAATGAGATAAAGATTCCACAAATACTGCTCACATATTCTCCAGGGGTAAAGCGAACGCTATCACTTATTCCACTTGCTCCGGTCTGTTTCTCCTGACTCTTTTCCTGCTGATCTCCAGCTGATTGTTTTCCACGCCGGCCTTGAGTTTTGTCCTCTCAGATAAGTGTCCGTGAGAGATGTGACACACTCAGCCTAATCAGCTTTAACAGGTAAAGGACAAAATAGTCCCTTGTCTTTTTTTTGTTTCTTCTGGAATTTAGCTTGAAGAGTTGAGCCAGAGATGCAAAACTCAAATAGTAGAAGCGGTGATGTAAAAATACCCCCTGTCAAGAAGCACACCTTGAGTAAGACAGATGGCCTACTGATTTTATTTGAAAGGCTGCCACATGCCCACTCTATTACACTGTCCTTCTTCCAGACTTTATCAACAGGATTTCAGTATTATTGTGACGGATACTGAGCGACATGCATTCTCAACAGCTAGACAAACTGATTGTGTAATCGCTGAAAATACCACATTAAATCATTATGGTAGTCATAACACACAAGGTGTCACACAACCTCTTTTTGGCATTACATTTATGCATTTGACAGATGCTGTTGTCCAAAGAGACTAACACTCAGTACACAAGCTATACATTTTTTAGCAGTATACATGTTCACTGGAAACCGAACCCATGACCTTGGTATTGTATGGATAATGCTGTACCAGTTGAGCTATGTAAACATGTTCCATTAACATTTACGTCCATGTCTCCAGCTGGCCTGACACTCTACTTTAGTACAATTAATTTCATAGCATTAAATGCTGTATTTTTAACCAAAAACCTTTCTCTTACAGGAATAGTTTACCTAAAAATAAAATTCTGTTATGATTTACTCACTCATATGTTCTTCCAAACTCATCTGCTTTTCTTTCTTCTGTGGAACATAAAAGGAGATATTTTGAAGATTGTCTCATCTGTTTGGAGCTTTTTGGAGCTTGAACGTTTTGGACTTTTATATTATGGACAAAAAGTTAGCATAAAAAGTTGGCGTGAAATTACTCCATACAATTCGACTGCAAACTGTAGCAAGTCATCTAAAGCTACATTATTTATGATGAACAGAGAAATATTTAAATCAAACCCAAACATTGATCAACGCACACATACACAAATTACATAAAATATGGTGATATAAACAAACAGATGAAAAAATCTTCAAACTATATTCTTTGTTATGTAGAAGAAAGAAAGCATTCAAGTTTGGGCCAACATGAGGGTGAGTAAAAGACATATTTTTCATTTTGGGGAGAACAGATTTCAGCTCTTCTCAAATGTCTTTAGAGGTTTAGACTTCTGTGAAATCAGAGCATGGCAGTCACTAATGGAGCTCTAACGTGTTTGTTTAGTTGTAGACTCTACTAAAAATGATAGTTCACCCCAAAATGAAAATTCTGTCATTTACTCAACCTCATGTTGTTCCAAACTTGTATGACTTTCTTTCTTCCGCAGAACACAACATAAGAAATTTTAAAATAATTTTGGTAATCATTTTTGGTGACCATTGACTTCCATGGCATGGACAAAAACACTGAGATGTTTCTCAAAATATTGTCTTTTATGTTCCACAGACGAAAGAACGTCATATGGTTTGGAACAACATGAGGGTGAGTAAATGCTGACAGAATTTCCATTTTCGGGTGAACTATCCCTTTAAGTCTGCAAGTGAACAAACACTTTAGAGGTCCATTAGGGATTGCACCTGCCGTCTTTTAATTTTGTAGAATTCTAAACCTCTGAGAGACATTTGAAAAGAGCTGGAATCTGCATAAATTGATGGTTGGCCACAAAACACAATACATTTCCCTTCACACTTTTTACAGTTTGCAGAGTGCTGTTATGTATCTTTGCTGTTTCCAGCAGGGCGCTATTATAATTTGCTTGTAATTTTATCACGTGTATAGCAGCACTGCTTGTAACACCATTTATCTAACCACCATTAGCCCACAAAGGATTAATCTATGCTTATTACATTACTATTAAGAGGATAGACTCTCTAAAACTATCTGTCTTTTTTTCTCTCAGACTTTTCTATAGGGAAAGGCCCTGAAAGGTCATATTAAGACCCTCACACACAAATCAATAGCTGTCACAATTGTAGGGTCTCTGATACCCCTTTTCCACCAAAAAAGAACTGGTTAGGAACTGGTGCTGGTTCAAAGTTGGTTCAACTTGCGAACCTTCTCAGAACCTGTTTGTTTTTCCACTGACTAGAGAGCCCAGCGAACGACGTTGTTACGTCACTGTGTACGTTGCCATATGTCTTAGCTTTCCCAGCTTACGCCAACTTCAAGCATAACAATTACAATGGCGGACTACATCGTCTTTCTGCAAATGTTTCTCCTGGCTTTGTGATCCTATATTGGGGTCAGAAGAAGATTTTTAGAACACATTTGTGCTGCTCGTCTGGATTACTATAGACGGAGGTTACGTTCGAGAAGAAGTTTGACAATAACCCCGCCCCCAGCCCCCGACGTAAGCATGACGTGGTAAAAGAACGGTTCTAGTCCAGCAAAGAGTTGGTGCCGCTTTGGAACCAATTTTCCTGGCTGAGAACCGGTTCTTTGCCTGTCGAAACACAAAGAACTGGTTCGCGAGTAGGCACCGGCTCCGAACCGGCACCAGCACTGCCTTGGTGGAAAAGGGGTATGAGAGCCCCCTTGGCCTCAGTGTGCTGCAATCTGGGGCAACATATTTCACACTCACAGGTGTCACACAAGCACGTCTCAATCTCTATTTCTGAGCCCAGCTCAAAAGGCGAGATCCCAAGATGAACTACCGTTCACCTTCCATCCAAAAGCACTATCACTGTCAAAGCCAGAGGTGAAACATGAAAAAGCCAACCTCATGCTTGTCAGTCTATCAGAGCAGCGGTAGGAAAACACCTGACAGGGTTGTATCTGCACACCTGTGGGAAATCAGGGAGACTCCATTCACAAGGCAAAGCCACACCAAGGCATTACACAACACAACAGCTCTATGAGGTACCCATTAGGCAGGCATTTAGAAAATGGAAGGATAACATTGCATTTATTTGATTTTATACATTTAAAAACAGACCGGAAAAGCGCAGTAAATGCTATACCGAGGCTCTGTTGAGGGTAATGGCCAATTATTAGCCAGCAGAACAACTGACTCTAAGTATTTTACCCTACTGCACCTGTAAGACATGTCATGTGACTGAGTTTTAGAAAAACAATGCTGATATTCAGAACAAAAGCATAAATGAATGTGCGGTAGGCTACTGCTTTTATACAGTTATACATACAAATTATACAATTCATATACCATTTCAACAGTTATATAAACAAGCTAAGACAGAGTAACTTACATTGTACACACAATTTGGCAAGTTATATTATAATGTGGCTCACTAGCAAAATAATGCAGCCAAAGCTGGATCTAGACTATTAGCCTGGAATGCCGCAAACACAGAAAGCAGAGTGATTTAAAAAGTGATGCATGGGAACCATAAAGAACCATAATTTGTATAATCAATCATTAATATGGGTAATTTCATGGTGGTATGGTTGTATATCATTTATGAATTAAATAAACAGATTTATAGAAAAAGGAACTGATACACTATACTGAACTGTGATCCAAATATTCTTTATTGGATTATATAAAAGGTTTCATCCCTTTCGGGAATCGGACACACAGGATAAGAATTTATGAAAAGGAGATGAAAAGGAAGCATGTTTGTTTTTAGAAAACAAGAATTACTTCATAAAAATGACAAGTGGAGCCTGAACTGAGCAAATAGATATAGAGACACTCCATTAATTCCTGAATATGCAAAAGATGCCAAGACTAATTAAAGTAATAAGAAGATAAAAAGGCACAGGAGCTTTTGCCAGCGTTCCTTAAGGTGCTTTATCTTGGGTGGAGAGTGTGGCGCATTCTAGCCAAAGCAAGACAGACAAATCACGTACACAAAAGCTGCACTTTTGGACTATTTGTGATGCCCATGTTTGATAGTGAATGCAACACTGAATTGCAAATTAATCTCAAACAGCCGTATGGCTGTAAAGGGCAGGAATCACCCAAGCAACTGGAGTTATTTATAGTAATTATAACATGTGTTGTTACATCTAAGGTGTGAGCTGATATTTGGTTTAAATAGGTCAAATAGCTCTTAAAATAAAACTACTTAGCTATTTATCTGCATGTACTATCAATTTACTGATTGTCACAGGATAAATATATGAACAAAGCCACTGTTTTTACGAAGGAAATATCATGATCAGCTGAGCTGTCATGCTGTGCAAGTATTACAAAACATGCTTTTTTATTATATATATTATTATCAAATCCTGTTGTGTTGTTGAAGATGAAATGACAGAACTTACACTCAAAGAAATTTGGTCTATGAAAATGATCAGTGGGATATACTGATTTCCAATGCCCCCTAGTGTGGTAAGAGGCTGGTGTTTAATACAGCAAAAGCTGTATGTTCACAAACACTCCACGAGGTAAAACTTTAAAATCCAAGTTTCACTTTAAATTAACTTTAATAAAACCAGCAACGCATGATCATCTGTTAATGACTGATAAGTTAGCTTTGAACAACTCTGTGACATCCTTGCAAACTTGAGTATCAACGAATTATTGCTTAGAAAATGTACCATTTGATTTGAACTCTTCATGGCAGTGCCATACATAATGTGCAAATGCAAACTGTTTGGCTCTTATACTCTGAGATGGCTTTAAAGGAGAATGAGCCATCACTGTCAAGATAAGTGTGTCTGTTTAGGGAAGGAGGAGCTGCAAAGAGCCCAGTGAAGGACAGATAAAACATCTGCTTTGCACAGAGAGAACATTTCCTCTTAAATTACCTCCCTACCTGACAGAGAAAATGTGATATCTTTCTCTCCCCAACTCCCCAAAGCCTGAAATAAAAGCCTCTAACATGATGAGAACAGTTATGAATAGGACCATATGAGACTCTTATCAAGTGTCCGATTACCGTTACCTGAAAACAAATCTATTTTCTGTCTCCTGGAACATTAATAACACAACTGAACAATTATTCTCGTATAATATTGCATATAGCACATAGTTTTAAATTAGATATGAAGCTTTTCAAATGTGCAAGTATGAGTTGGTGTCGAAATGCTGGACAAATTTATTATTACAAATTATTGTAAATATAATACAAATAAAACCAATCACTAGTGATATGAAGGTAACCGAAGACACATAGCAGACCATAGAGACAAAGGGTATCAAAAAGCTACTCTGGTTTCCTAAGATGCTGTAATAGAAGTCATAAAATATTCAGCTGGTAAATTACTTGGAAATTGTGAGACTTGGTAAACAAAGCGTTGCCTGCTTTAATTTAGCAGTTACATAATTAACAGATCTTCATCAAAAGTAACACAATCAAACCTTATTGTTCCTGTAAGCATAGATGTTCAAAATGTCTCATTTTGCACATAATGTGATTTACAGTATGGATTGCTCCTTCAAGTTCAACTGTGTAGGCCTATTTATGATACAACAAAATATTGGGTTAATCACTATTGGTGATACTACAACAAAGTGTGCAACTGCGTCGAAAAAAATCTTTAAAGTACACAGCAAGACAGAAGATGAATGTTTATGCCAGCGTTTTGTAACTGTGCTTTCCTTTCTTTTCTGCAAAGAGACTATTTTACTTTTAAAACTGTCCAACTGGCACCTGCGTCATGTACACTAATAGCACTGGCTTAACATGCATTGGTTTTCCTAATCGATCATACATAAATTGGCTCAAATTTCTTTTTAAAAGTATAAATAACTTACCATGTCTGAGACTACAGTATCTGCCATTAATATATCTTAAATAATGAGCACAATAGACATCAACAGCAAGCAAGACTCTTTACAGGAGGACAAAATCCAACTTGACTCATAAAACTTTGACATGATTTTAATGCACTGATCACTGGATAATTGCACCCAACATGCTTCCAGTGCAATCCGGTGATTTCAGTGTAACTAAAACAATACAAATAACAGCCATCATAAATATAAAGACAATTATTTTGCGTCTTATGTGAACAGAGTCTTACCTGCAAATGCCCCTGGTACATATTTAGTGTAGAATAAAAATGGTCCCGGGCTATGGATCACAGCTAGATGAGCACAAGAAATATGATGACACTTCTAATGTTCATGCGTGCGAGTGTGTTCTGAAAGTACTGAAAGAACTGCTCTTTAAATTGAGTCCAGTTAGGGAAGCCGACACACTGGAGCTGTCTCGTGAACCAAGTGCTGAATTTACGCGCACGCGATAGCTTTCGTCACCGATGCACTTTATAAGGTGAGGAGGCTTCCAAGCTTCACGCGCGCCGGCGAGTCTCTTCACCAACTTGCTGAGGCGCGCGATGGATGCGCTGATCGCTCGAGAATCCTGCCTACGTCATAATCAAAGACCCGGTGTGGCTCTCAGCGTTTTATCTTAGTTGGTCTGATTCTTCAGCAGTTCCTCCCTCCTTTATCAGACCCCCCCACTCTCTCTCTCTCTCTCTCTCTCTCTCTCTCTCTCTCTCTCTCTCTCTCTCTCTCTCTCTCTCTCTCAGTCTACTGTTCGTCTCCTCCTCTCCACCAACGGATTTAGGCGGAGCCGGTTCCGTCATTCACAGAAGCGTAGCTGAACGCGCAGATGCTCAGTCCAGGTGTTCTCATCGTTTTAATGTTCACTAACTAACTAAATCAAGTGAATAGCTGTCTCGGTCCTCTTCGTGTGATGTTCCTCGCATCTTCTGAGCAAGGAGGCGCCACTTGCATTTGTTTTGCTTTTGTTACATAATAGTCAGTTGTCAGAGGTGTGATAAGGTGAAGAAATGTAGCAGAAAACATGCTTAGTAACAATATGCAAAATAAATGCTTATTTGCTTGTGTGTTTTTTAAGTAGCTAAAAGGTTAGGGAAAAAGGGAAAAAGTTAGGCTAAACAATATGGACAAATTAATATTTAATTTGTATTCTCTTTAACGAATTATATTACATTAAGTTAATGTAGCTAATGTTGATATTATATTAAGTTAGCCTAAATCTAAATACTGATTGCTTAGCCTAATTGCAAATGCTAGGCTATATACAAATATTTAAACATACATTTGTGTATGTAGGCTATAGTACACATATACATACAGTAGCCTACACACACACACACACACACACACACACACACACACGTGTCACATGATCCATTTGGAGACACTTCTACAAGTGTCACAGAAATCATTTTACACTTTTGATCAATTAAATGCTTCCCTGCTAAATAAAAGTATTAATTCTCTCTCTCTCTCTCTCTCTCTCTCTCTCTCTCTCTCATACACACACACACCTTGGGTTTTCATGTTTTATGGGGACAGAGACATAATGATTTTTTTTATACTGTTCAAACTGTATATTATATCCCCTAACTAAATCTACCCATCACAGAAAACTTTCTACATTTTTACATTTTCAAAAAATATCACTTATTTTTTGACTGATTTATAAGCTGTTTCCTCACACACACACACACACACACACACACACACACACACACACACACACACACACACACACACACACAGTAAAGGCACATTATGTAAGTTTTGTTTCTGGTTGCTTATTCAAATCAAAGGCGTAGCTTGATGACGCCGTGAATAAGCCACAGCCGATGGAAAGCAATCCGAGAGGACTCAGGCAGAAAACATATTCATGGATGAGCTAATGTATTTAAGTTTTATTAATGTTACTGTGGTATGAAGCAGGACGGGCCGAGAGCCTGGTACATTTTTCGTTGTTTTTATTACGCTTATTTGCCGCAGTTGGCCTCTGCCACTCCTTTCATTTAGTTGTTTATGTTTATTTTACGATTGAAGTTACGTTTAAAGTTTGCCTTCTTCCCTGATCTTGAACATTGTTACAGTTACGTTTGATCATTTAAATTCACATTATTTTGTTTAATTCGAATGAAACAGCCACACGTGCTGAATTACTACTCATACAGGTCACTTTATATGACATATTAATATTGTGGGGTAACCCAGCACTGTTTTGCTTGGTCAAAACAATCATACTAAAAATACATTTGAGTGTGTTGAAAGTTATGTTATAATGTTACTCTGTGCGTTTGCTCAGTGGCTGGTATGAGACACTTGTTGACATTGCAGTAAGCTAGATATTAATAAAAGCTGGATGACTTGTGTTGATACAGTGCATCCGGAAAGTACTGACAGCGCTTCACTTTTTTCACATTTTGTTATGTTACAGCCTTATTTGGAATATTCATTCAATTCATTATTTTCCTCAAAATTCTACAAACAAATACCCCATAATGACAACATGAAAGAAGTTTGTTTGAAATCTTTGAAAATGTATTAAAAATAAAAAATGAAAAAATTACATGTAGCCTACATAAGTATTCACAGCCTTTGCCATGACACTCAAAATTGAGCTTAGGTGCATCCCGTTTCCACCGATCATCCTTGAGATGTTTCTACAACTTGATTGGAGTCCACCTGTGGTTAATTCAGTTGATCCGTCCTTCGGATGAGACGTTAAACCGAGGTCCTGACTCTCTGTGGTCATTAAAAATCCCATGGCATTTCTCGTAAAAGAGTAGGGGTGTAGCCCCGGTGTCCTGGCCACATTCCACCCATTGGCCCTTACCAATCATGGCCTCCTAATAATCCCCTTACATTGAATTGGCTCTATCACTCTCTATCCTCTCTCCACCTATAGCTGGTGTGTGGTGAGCGCACTGGCGCCGTTGTACTGTGGCTGCCGTCGCATCATCCAAGTGGATGCTGCACACTGGTGGTGGTTGAGGAGAGATCCCCTGATATGATTGTAAAAGCGCTTTGGGTGTACAGTCGTACACGTGAAAGCGATATATAAATGCACGATTGATTGGACATGATTCGGAAAGGCACACACTTGTCTATATAAGGTCCCACAGTTAACAGTGCATGTCAGAGCACAAACCAAGCCATGAAGTACAAGGAATTGTCTGTAGACCTCAGAGACAGGATTGTATCAAGGCACAGATCTGGGGAAGGGTACAGAAACATTTCTGCTGCATTGAAGGTCCCAGTGAGCACAGTGGCCTCCATCATCCGTAAATGGAAGTAGTTTGGAACCACCAGGACTCTTCCTATAGCTGGCCGCCTGGCCAAACTGAGCGATCTGGGGAGAAGGGCCTTAGTCAGGGAGGTTACCAAGAACCCGATGGTCACTCTGACAGAGCTCCAGTGTTTCTCTGTGGAGAGAGGAGAACCTTCCAGAAGAACAGTCATCTCTGCAGCACTCAACCAATCAGGCCTGTATGGTAGAGGGGCCAGACGGAAGCCAGTCCTCAGTAAAAGGCAAAATTCTCTGGTCTGATGAAACAGAGATTGAACTCTTTGGCCAAGCGTCATGTCTGGAGGAAACCAGGCACTGCTCATCACCTGGCCAATACCATCCCTACAGTGAAGCAATGTGGTGGCAGCATCATGCTGTGGGAAAGTTTTTCAGCGGCAGGAACTGGGAGACTAGTCAGGATCGAGGGAAAGATGAATGCAGCAATGTACAGAGACATCCTTGATGAAAACCTGCTCCAGAGCGCTCTGGACCTCAGACTGGGGCGAAGGTTAATTTTCCAACAGGACAACAAGCCTAAGCACACAGCCAAGATAACAAATGAGTGACTACGGGACAACTCTGTGAATGTCCTTGAGTGGCCCAGCCAGAGCCCGAACTTGAGCCCAATTGAACATCTCTGGAGAGATCTGAAAATGGCTGTGCACCGACGCTCCCCATCCAACCTGATGGAGCTTGAGAGGTTCTGCAAAGAAGAATGGGAGAAACTGACCAAAAATATGTTTGCTTATGTGTGCTTGGAGCATCATACTCAAAAAGACTTGAGACAGTAATTGGTGCCAAAGGTGCTTCAACAAAGTATTGAGCAAAAGCTGTGAATACTTATGTACATGTGTTTTTTGTTTTTTTTGATTATTATTATTATTATTTTAATTTGCAAAGATTTCGCATTGTTATTATGGGGAATCGTTTGTAGAATTAAGGAAAATAATGAATTCAATCCATTTTGGAATAAGGCTATAACATCACAAAATGTGGAAAAAGTGAAGCGCTGTGAATACTTTCCGGATGCACTGTATGGCATGCAGTTCATTTTAAAATGTATTGTTTGGTGGAGAAAATGCTGTATTGCTGTTACTAAAAACGATTTTTTTTTTTTTTCTGATTATGCTAAAATATAGTCTGAGGCATGGTACAAACATGTTGCAGTAAATCAAGAAAACAGGAGATTCAAACCTAAGACTAACCCGATAAAGGTATCTAAACAGTTGCTCACCTGTCTAATAAAACACATATATTAAAGTGTGTTTGGTTAAAATAGCTGATTTTTCTAGATTTAAACATTGTTGGAAACATTTGGGATAATGTAAGTAGCCTACACAAGTCTACAAAATATATAACATTGTTCTAGTGGTTTTGTTTATTTTAATCCAAAAATCTCACATCTTGTGCCTTTAACAAGATAAATCTTAATTGCAAAATTAATATTTATTTTGTTGTATTTTCCCAAAAAGTTTAATTGATTTTAACATTTTCTTTACCAATAATAAAATGCATAATACAGTCTTTTCTGTTACAATTCTTCTATGGGAATCTCTTCAAGAGAATGGAACAGTTCTTAAAATTGAATATTTTATTATCAATGAAAAATATGCCCTCTATTATATTCATAAAGAATGGTGATTAGATTAATTAAATATTTATAAAAGAGGGCAAGAATAGATGTCCTCATTTATTCAAATCATCTATAAGATTTTTTACAATACTCTGAGTATGATAAATGTGACTGTAGTTTAAAAAATGTAAGACTCTGCTCTATTTTTGTCCATTCCATTCCATCTGATGTAGGATATCACCTTTACATACACTGTCATATTATACTGTTGACAAATAACTGAATCAATTGAGAGGCTCCATGGGTTGGGTTAGTGTTCTGCCTTTGAATACAGTCTGACAGCTGTCTAAAAGGTATTCATTGTTTTCTGTCAACATAACAGCATCATCATTTATCCCATATGAGAGTCAGAGACCTAGCCGTGTTTGCTGTCTGTGTTTGTGTGTCCTGCTGCTTGGTTATAAGGACATGTGAAGTCACTGACAGATCTATGGTGCATGGCTGAGAGGGGTTTAGCTCCAAGTAAGGGTTTCCAGGCCTGGATGGGAATACTGATGTCACTCAGTGACACTCCAGGCTTGAAAACAGACCAGGACGCATGGAAAAAGTGACTGTACTCCAGTGACATCATTAGGTCTGGGTGAGCTGTGGAAAACAAAAACAGAATACACAGATGTGACATTGTTTAGGATCATATTATTGATTGGCAATCTGAGCTAATATGATTTGGTTTTTTTCAATATGTTTTATTAACAACTATAATACATTTTGATTATGTTATAGATCTGCATGAGTCTGAGTACAATATGGTGCTTTTGAAGAAATATGTTCTTAGAGCTGTGCACTGTTTGTTTATGGGCAGGTTATGGAGTCAGTCACAGCATCTTTCGGCAATGAGTGAAACGTAGAGCGGCGGTCTGAAGTTAAGCAGTTTCCACGCCGAACACGAGCCCAGCTCCCGCAAGAGATCCAGCACCAGTAGGTACCGTGGAAACGGGAGAACAGAGACCGGTTGATTAAAGTTGAATTGCTTTTAAAGGTTTAACTTTTGATTTTAAAATGTTTGTTAAACGAGTTTAAATGTAGGCGGTATTGTAGGCCTAACGTTACATGTTAAAACAAAATAAAATATATCTATGCTGTATTAAGAAATGTTCTCATCTGAAATAAAGGAAGATATCATGTAGCATAAACGAGTAATTTTCGTGTATTTTACAAAGGTTTTTTAGATGATTACGTTAATAGTGTTTTTTTTGTTTTGTTTTTTTACAGTAAGTTTGAGTCAGAATTTTATAATTCTTTATTAATTACTAATGGGTTCCCTATATTTTCACTTTAGAATACTGTTTCAGGTTCTAAGTAATTCCTGCTGAATTATTTGATAATTATTTAATAATTACTAATAAGTTCCCTATATTTTTTGTTTCCCTCAGTCGGTGCCTCAAATACATGAATTTACTCAATGGCATTCTATGCTGAGGAATACAGACACACAGTACTACTGTATATAAAATATAAAAACTAATATAAGGTTAGTTATGGCAAGGCACTTGAGTGGGTTTCCTTTCTGAAGTTGATTTCTTACAGAACACACTCACAAAACCACACAGGCGAAAACCGTACTTTCACTGACTAACATTGCTCAGTCTTCAAGGTAAAGAGGCGAAACTCTGCTTCATCTCTATATTTCATCTTTCAATTTTAAAATCACGGTTTGCTGGGGTTTTGTCATTAGTAGGCCTATTTGAATGAATGAATGAATGAATGAATGAATGAATGAATGAATGAATGAATTAATGAATTAATGAATGAATGAATGAATGAATGAATGAATGAGGCATTTACATATGAATGAATATTGGCTATAGTGTTTCTCAAAAATGCATGCTGATGCTTCAGGAACAAAACTTCAGTAGCATTTAATTCTCTTGTAAATGTCACCAATATGTCACTGAATATAATTTTAAAACAATAGCTCTGTGGAAATGGATCAAATGATTAGGAGACTGCAGTAATTGTCAGTCCAGCTGTAACTCAGTAGGCATCAGGGATTTCTAGACGTCCTGTACTCATTAAAAAGGAGGGCATGATTTATTGTCTATAATTGCAATACTGAATCATAAACGATTTTTCATTGCTTGTGCATGTTAAATTTGAGTCCTCTTTTGTCCTGTTTCCAGTCATGTAATACTGTCTATGTAATGTAAGATTGATGATCCTGCTAGATTATTGATCGTAAAAACAAACAGAGAAAGGATCAGCCCGATACAAATTGTCAAAATGTACGTACAGTAACTAAGCGAAAAGAGGAAGAAAGATGCTCTGACTATCTATCACTAATAAATACTGTCTGCCTACCAGACCAAAGTTTGAAAGCTAATTTCATTCACCATTGATGCTTTAAATGAATAGTAATGACAAGTGTAACAGCAGGTCTTGCTTTTAGAGCTTATTGTTTCTACTATAGCTCTAAAAGAGGCTTCAAAAGTATTTAAACATTAAGATGGATCCTAATTGCCCTTATCATATAGTTTCTTTTTGAATCTTAAACTACAGATGTTAAAGACACGGTTCACTGTCTATAATATCTCACGCCTTGGCACATTCAGATGCCGTGTATACGTAAAGGGAGTTAACGTATATCTCCGCCATCATTTGCTAGAGGCCTTCAAATCTGATAAAACAATGTTAACAATGTCACTGTTTTTAAAATACATTTAATGCATTTGAAGTATTTTTGTATTTCTCTGGGGGTAAATGACAGTTTTGCTTCATTTGAAAGCAATGACAGTATGACTAAATGAATGTTGGACTGAGAATCTTGAGGGATTTAGAGCGCGTGATCTCATTTCCTAGTGTATTTTTAAAGCCCAGATGATCCATCTTGGGTCCATAAATCTCTCTTGCATTGGGAAGAACCATGAAGCACCTTGCGAAAGCTTGACGTGAGGAGTGCAGCGCTGGTAATGAACTTTGAAATGGGAGTGAGCGGCAAGGGCTATCAATTATAATAACAGCCTTCCCCTCTTCCAGACATAGCAACATCCGTCCCCATTTTGGTCCATCACCTCTTCCATGTTTAGCCTCATTAAGCAACTCTCTTCAATAAAAACAAGGGTCAAAGGCCTCATCACGTGGTTGCACTGCTTCAAGTCAATAGATTCACATTTTGGCAAAGTCACATATTTATATACCTTGGCATATTTTAATATTTTTATGATAAATGTCCTTAAACTCCTGTAACTGAATTGAATCCGAATTGCATGTTCAACCATAGATTCGACATAAATAAGTGTTTACGATTAAATTAGTTTGTGCTTTAAACTTTAAACTAAACTTTAAATAGTTCTTAGAAATATACACTTTGAAGTCATGTTGATTTCATATATTTATTTCAAAAGTAAAAGTTTTATACAATTTTATACACTTTTCATTTAATGACTTTAAAAATGTCATGTGGAGCAAACAATAAAAAACATATAACAGATGTACCTTAACACCTTGATAACACATAATAATAATAATCATTTTCAAAAAAAAAAAAAAATACTTTAATTTATTTTTTCGTACAAATATCATGGCCTAATTGAATATCATTAATTCATAAATATTTTAAATACGTTTTTGTTTTTGTTTGCACCACAAGACATTTTACAATCTGAACTAATATGTCTTTATAAACAAATTTAAATGATCTGATATTGTAAGGGACTTGTTAACATTTACACCTGGCAAAAGGTTTGCATAGGTTCTCTCTATGATATTATTCCCTCTTTTATATGTATATATTATTTTATATTTCTGCATGTTGGTTCGATCACATGACTTAAATACATCATATGACTTCGATTTGGCAAACAAAAGATTTTCCAATAAGCAATATAATGAAGCAGTTGTTTTCTAAGAAATAACAAATTATTAAAAGAACAAATTATTTTAATAAGGCTTTGTTTTATATGATAATAGGACAGTTGTATCATTGCACACACATTTTTATTACATACATTACATGCGTTTTAATTGAGAATTAAGTGTTATATTAATATTATTGTACAGTTGTAATCAAATTATTCAACCCCTATTGAAAATCAGGTTTATTGGCAAAATGTACAGACTTTCAGCAGTTTGCAATGAACAAATCAAACAAAAGTAATTGAAATTGCTCAACACAACAAATGTTTCAAAGTGGTTTCCCAAAATTCAACTGAAAATGCAACTTTTAATGACTTCTGCAGTGACAAAATTATTCAACCCCTTCATGGCAAGCATCTTTAGTACTGGGTAGAACACCCTTTTGCTATTATGACCTTCTGCAAACGAGATACATAACCAGACACCAGCTTCTGGCAGCGTTTCTGAGGAATCTTAGTCCATTCCTCATGACCAATGGCGTTCAGTTCAGTAATATTCTTGGGGTTGCGTGCTCCAACCGCCTTCTTCAAATCCCACCAGAGATTTTCTATGGGGTTCAAGTCAGGTGACTGTGAATCCACTGTAGAATCTTCCAGGACTTCTTTTGCAACCAAGCCTTGATGGAGGTATGCTTGGAATCATTATCCTATTGGAAGGGTCCAATGATGCCCAAGCTTCAGCTTCCTCACTGACGGCATGACGTTTTCTCCTAGGATTTCCTGATACTTCAATGAATCCATCTTGCCTTCCACACACTGCAGGTTTCCAGTGCCAGAGGATGCAAAGCAGCTCCAGAGCATCACCGAGCCGTCACCATGCTTAACTGTAGACAGTGTTCTTTTCAGCATATGCTTCATTCTTCTTCCTCCAGACATACCGCTGTTTAGTACGTGCCTTACTTTGCAAGCTGAAACCTCATTGCCTGTTGCCATCAAGTCTTGCTGTCTTTTGCAGGTCTTTTGCAGTCACTCAAGTGTTTTTCTGAATCTGCCTTCTCATAAATCTGGTTGCAGTCGTTGATAACAGTAGCTTCCTTTTTCTGCCCTGTCCATGTAGTGTAACCACTGTTGTTCCTTTAACTTTGAACTTGTGAACTATGCTTCCAACAGTGTCTCTAGGAACATTTAGTGCCTTCACTATCTTTTTGTATCATGTTCCTTGTTTGTGAAGGGTGATGATATTGTCTCTTAACTTTTTGGACCATTCTTTTGACTTCATGTGTTCTAGCTCAACACACCTGGTGCAACTAATGAAGTCCTTGATTTTGAATTTTCAGTTGAATTTGGGGAAACCACTTGAAACATTTGTTGTGTTGAGCTATTTCAATTACATTTGTATGATTTGTATGATCAAATCAAACAGCTGGAAGTCTGTAAATTTTGCCAATAAACCTGATTTGCAATGGGGATCGAATAATTTCGATTACAACTGTATATGCATTGCATTTTTCATGTATTTTTGAATAAATCAATAGATAGAACAAGAAAAAGGCCATCACGTCAGTGACCCTTCTTCTTCTACAAATTTCAACAATTGAAGCAAAGCAGAAACACACAGAAGTCCCATCTTTGCTCCATTCTGATAACTGAAGGAGTCTTTGCTGTCCCTGAGGACTCACAAGCCTCTACATGTTGCTGTGATAAAGAGACAAAATTGGACAGACAATTAGTCAAGATTAGTCCTTAGCAACCAGCAATTAATTATGGGGTGACACATTTGTAGGCCTGCTTCAAGATTTAAGAAAACTTTTTAAGACCAGAGCAAGCAGTATTTGACACTGCATTGAGAGCATGAATACACTCTATGCTGAGAAACAGAGATACTTTAAACATGGACAGAGGAACACTCTGTATATGGAGTCTAATCTACATGATAAATTGTCATGCCGAGACGACATTCTTTATTACAGCCGCTGAGGAACAAAAGCCCACTGCTGAGGTGAAAGGGATCTGAAAATAAGATATTACAGTACATGTTACATGAAACATTACATGAAATATATTACAAATAGCACTGAATAATTAAAAACGATGTGTGAGCCTAGTTGAAGTCTGTTGGTGTGTTGCCAACTGTGGAATTAATTTCGGAGAGTTTGCTGTAGACCTTTCCAGTGTTGTGACTACAAAGCAATGGCTAGGCCTCAAGGGACAAAGCTTTTCGCTTAGCCAATGGTTCAGCAAATTTGTTACCGGTTTGTTTCTGTCAAAAAGTCCTGTCAAAAGTTGCTTCCTGGAAATCCTTTGTGTGGTTTTTGCCTCTGATGAGGTGTTTGTTTGTAAAGATAGGGGTTATGTCAACATTAAGCAGAGCTATTTTTAGGAGAGGCATTGGAATGGGCCCATGAGGACCTTTCAGAACATCATGACAAAAAATAGCCATTCTCAGGGGCCACACTTAGACTGAAGTGACAGGACATGATCTCCTGATTCACAAAACATGAGATCAGCTGCTTTCTTGAGCCAAATCTTTATCTCCACCATCTGCCAGTGAGATTCAGCTTATCCAAATTAGAATTGTATGCTCATTCTCTCTTAAAGGGATGGTTTGGAGTAATTTCAACCTAGGGTCCTTTGCACCATGACCTTGAGCCAAACACCCCACCAGAAGCTTTTTTTTCCCTTGGTCGAACATTATTAAAGTTAGAGCTTATTTAGAGATAACAGCCGAATGGCTTAGTGCAGGCGCTAATGGATCCAAGGTTGTATCTTGTAAATTATCCCACTAATAATGCCCAGAATGATACCAAACTTCTACAGTAGTACAAATAGGTTCTGTACTCATAAAACGAGGCATTGGAAAGTTTGTAAGTACATCAGGAGTTTATTTAAATAACACTTGCCTGATGGCTTATGCTACCGCTAACCCGGACGTCGAGGTCACTTTCGTGATTTGGGAAAAGCCTGTAAAAGTCCTGACAGAAAGCGATGCATAAGGATGTAGTGTAACGACGCCCAGTTCCATGAATGCACTTATATTTTGTTGGTAATACCAGTTTGCAACAATTATTAGTTAACACTAAGTTGTCAACACTTCACATAAAAATATTCACTAGCTTTTTCCTTACACTTGTGAGTTTTACAAAGGACTTTTACGGGCTTTTCCCAAATCACAAATAATAATGTTCGACCAAGGGAAAAAAAGCTTCTGGGGGGGTGTTTGGCTCGAGGTCATGGTGCAAATGACTCTAGGTTGAAATTACTCTGAACCATCCCTTTAAAGGATGTAACAAAGTAGACTCAGAGACAGACTCACAATCCATAGGCAAAGTTGAATTAGGTCAGGCAGGCACAGGTCAAAACCAGACAGTAGCAGAGCAAGGATAACAAGTCCAAAACACAGGCAGAGAGGGTAAAGGCAAAAATACAAAGCACAGGTCAAATACCAGAAAAGTAAGTAGCGAGATTCACAAAGAAGTTATTTGAAGACCTGGGCTGCATCCAAAATCGCATACTTCCCTACTATATATTAGGCAAAAAGATGTGACAAAAGAAGCATGTCTGAATTCACAGTTCTCATAAAAGAGTAGGAAAAAAGTACCCGGATGACATACTTCTTCAGGTGAGATTCTGAAGTGTGCATGTGTCTGTATTCAAGAGATGCAGAACTGGGCATGGATATGGTAGAAATTGTGATACAGGAACAGTTCAAGCTAAAGTAAAAGTGTCAAGTTTTGTTGCTCCACACCTGTATGGCTTTACTCTCTGGAATACAAAATGAGAATTTTACCACAGTTACTCTTTTCCATATAAAGAAAGTTATTGGAAAATCATAAAATTGGCCCATATGTGCGCTGTATCTCTAGTCTTCTGTAACCATAAAAAAGAAACAAGCTAAGATTATATCCTAATAGAAAGTCTTTTAATATCTACCCAAGCTCTCTTCGGCACCGTCATGAAAGCTGCCGCAATATTAAATTCATAAACAAATTTTTTCAATCATTTTTTTCAAAACAAATCAGCACAAAACTAAATGATTAATTCACAGCTAGGTACGACATAGCTGTGTATAAGAGGTAAAAACGATATAAATACTGTTCGTTTTCTCACACAAACCGCTCGTTTCGTGTCTTAGGCCATCAATGTGTACTTACGATGGGGAATTGTTTAATTTGGACGACGGGGAATGGTTTTAATTTGGACTCTGTGCATGCTCTTTGAGACAGTGACCATAGACCTGCATTATATGACTGACAGACAAGAACGGTTTGACCTAAAAATATCAAAATTGAAACTACTGCGGAAAAAAGGACACCTACATCTTGGATGCCCTTGAGGTAAGCTAAAACATACCAAAAATGTATTTCAAAGTGAACTATCCCTTTAAGTTCAACTCATTGACTCAATGATCCGATCACTGAAGTTTAGAATCCATTTGCTGGGAAGACTTTACGTGAACAAGGATTTGAATTCTGGTCTGTTTGTCAATCAAAGCTATAATTTTACTTCAGAAAACTTAAAATATTTTAAAGCTTGAAATATCCCATTCATTGTAATTGTCAGTGCAGTCAAATCAATAATATCACTGAATTTTAAGTGTCCCCAACTAAGCAAACGAAAGGTGACAGTGGAAGTCACACGAGTTTGGGGTACACTAAATTATGTCAAAATCTGTTCATTTAAAGCATTTCCAACAAACAGATAAGTGGAAGCAATGCGATTCAACATCACTATGACCTCCCCTGTCAGGTGATCCAAGCCATGTAAAATTAACACACACCAAGCTGTCTTGAACAGCTGTGTGCTGTCCATGTAAATTAAGACAAGATTTGTTGAAGTGTTACTCCATCAGCTTTAATTTTAGTGCTTGAATGCAGACGTATGTTACACAATCGCACCATAGACTTGGGGCAGAAAATAACAAGGGAATGTTCTCATTAGTGAAGCGGTAGAGGGAGCCAGAAGGTGGCTCAATTAGAATACCTACAACTGACAAAAAAAGAGAGCGACAATATCGTAATGCACTTGAACTGTGCAAAGCTTTTGACTGCCTCTTACTCTGTCTGACTGCCTCTTAATCGCTGTTTCTGTAATAATGCCTTGCCCTTTTTTTACATGGCTTTGACATTCCCAAGAGTATTGCATCTTTCTCACTCTGATGCAGTGTAATACCCTTGACGAGGAGACTCAGTCTCAGGCCCTGAAAACTGACCAATTAGAACTGCATTATTGCCTTCTGCAGTATATACTGGCTGTGGTCTGCTGTTGTTTGGAGAAGATTGTACACCGTGGCTATTCAGTTATAAATAGATACAAAATAATTCTGATAAAATAAGCCTAAAGATATAATATGCACTGATAGCATAGCAATGAATGCTTTATGTTCAATTAAACGTTTTCTTGTGTTTATTTGAATAATCATGTCATTGCGTCCATGATGAAATATGCCACTGTATCATTTGCATAAAGAAAATGTCATTTGGAGCAGATGCGATGGAATGTATGGAGGCCCAAACCTGCAGAATTTTTTTAAATAAATAAATAAAAGTAGGCCCCTAATACAAATCATTTTATCAAGTCATAGATTCCCTTATTTATTTTTTTATTGTCACATTTATTTATTTATTTATTTATTTACATATCTGCAGGTTTGAGCCTCCATACAAATATGAGTTTGTATAAATGGCGCTGGTTCATGTTTGGAGCAGAAAAGTAGGTTAATTATTGGACCCAGTATAACTGTGAATCGGTTTGTGAGTACATTTACTGAGGTGTTCTTTAATTTTGAAACCACAAGTGTGAAATGGTGAGCGGGGTTTATTGGGGTTCAAGTCGGACTTTTGAGGCCTGTCCAGTTCTTCCATAAAATTCTTTATCAGATTCGGTAAACCGTTTGTATTTGGACTTCGCTTTGTGAGGGGCTCTGTCATGGTGGAACAGTTAAGGGTCTTCCTCAAACTGTTGCCATAAATTTAGAAACCATAATTTTCTAAAATATGAATCCATGCCATAGTATTAGCTCTTTACCTGAATTAAGTGGCCTATAGTCAATTAGAAGTGACTGTCCACATACATTTGACCATATTGTGTATGTATCTAAAATGTCCTTGTCCTGTCAAAGCAAGCATTTTTGGTTATAATGGAGGTCCATTTATCTAACCCTGAGGATATCATCAAGGAAGAAATGACTCCGACAGGAACAATGCTTGTTGAATCTACAATGTTCTGTTTGAAATTAATCTGCTGTAACTTTCTTTAGCTATATAGCTTTATAAAGCTGTGATGTGTATAAATTAATGACCAAAAGAATAAAGAATAATAATAAATAAGCAATGAGATATCATGTACACTTCATGGTTCATAAAAAGTACATTTATTTTGGATGGAAATGACAACAATAACCAAAAACACTAGCTAAAGCACTGAATAAATTATTTATTTCTAACATGTCAATATTACAGAGAATATCTAACACGTTTTATTGTTTAATGAGGAGCGGTTTAATATTTAGTTGGTATCAAGAGATGAATTCAGAAATTAACAACAATAGTCTATTAAAGCTGCAAAAGCTTTCAGGCAATTGCAAAACAAAAAGTTTGAATGACATGAAAATGTAAATAATGTGTAAGTAATGAGAAAATAATACATTTTGCAGTGAACTAACCCTTTAATGTATATGGTTGGGCTCTTCTTGTTTTCCACTTGGAAATAATATCAGATCATTCTGCAGTGTTTTGTGCATTTCTGAAGGGTTCCACACTGACAACTATAAAAGTTAACCTACTTAACCTCCACAAATTGAATAAGCAGTGAATTATTGAAGTCTTCCTTCACACCTACCCCTGTAATGTGCATTACTGACTGCATTACTGTACTCTGTGTGCGGATGGTTTCTCATTCTTCTCCTTCAGTGACTCAGCATCACAAGCATAATTGGAATTATTGCACAATCAGTTGATCCTTTATAGCACAATCCATAAATTAGAATGCTGCACAGGGTGAATGAGCATCCACTTAATGCTAATTATGGTCAAGTTATGCCCTGGCAACTCTAGTGCTTATCAGTCACCATTCCAGGCGACTTCTCTCAACCTTCCAATGGGACCACTTGGTTCAAACGGAGGGTTTTACACGGTGATGCAGAATAACACAGAGATTTAACTGATTGCATTTTGATTTCCTTTACTTGGTTTCCCAATTAGATTGAGTAAGTTCTGATGGTTTTGAACAACAGATTTAAAAGCTTTAGCTAAGTATTGGAGTTTGGAATGCAAGTGTCTGAGCACTTGTATAATGTAGAGCAAGGCGAATAAACCCTGACAGGCTGATCAGGATCCCAACGCGAAGCAGAGGGGTCTTGAATCAGCCTGGGGTTGTATTCGCTATAACAACTGCCTCGCTCTACATTATCCCACTTATTATATGGCTACCTACCAAATAAATCAATAATTTGACAAAATATGGCATTCTACATTAGAATTCAACCAAGCCATGTAATAAAAAAAAAAAATATATATATATATATATATATATATATATATATTCATTCAAGTCTAGCTTAGCTCTGTTGAAGATTATTAATCATCATAAAGTGATTGTTAAGTTATTTCCCTCCTCTGACCTCATTAGACTGAGACTCAGCTTTAGCAGTACAGCAGCGAGATGGTTCATATAAGAGATGTCAACTCACGTATCGGACTGAGTCCATCAAGCCTAAAGGTTCAACTCTTACAATGATACACAATTCTGACCTCTGCAGTGCTACCATGCAGTTAGAACAGACAAATGTCCACTGACACAGCACTAAAATAGAAAACTGAAATAACTGTGACCAGGGCTAATTCTTTTCATGGTGTCCCTTTAACTTTAACCAAAAAAAGAGTCCCTGTCTAGGAGAAGGACCTCTTGGGACCACTGTTGTCTCAACTATTATAGAATAAAAGGAACTTTGATTAAATATGCAGAGAAATGTGTTGTACAGCCTTAAGAAGAGCACTGAAGAGCTATAAAGTCCATTTGAGGTTGTGTTTTCTGAAAGAGTGTCCATTTAAACTGAACGTAAGTTAAATAATTTAATCATTGTCTCTCTAGATTTTCAGCTTTGAGTTTATTCACAAATAATCTTCAGGCTGCTGTGCCCGAGACTTCTTCAAATTTCTCAAAAGGCAAAAAAGTATTAGATACTCTCTGCTGTGAGAGCATCGGGTTTGAGGTGCATGTCATGATTGCATGCATTCAGCTCTCTCAGAAGGAGTCTAAAGTGCCAGGAAGCATTTATGCATGTGGGAACAGTCTGTTATGAATATCCAAATGAAATTTTAGAGGTTTTGAAATAAAAAATTCTTAAGGGAGCTAATGTAAGCTAATCTCAGCTCAAGCACACCGTTTCTTTCATTTCTGCCTCTTATGAAGCTGTTTTAGTTTTGATACAAATGTGTACACACAACATGAAGATGCTTGGATGAACGCTCGCACAAGTATATATAAATAGCTTAATGTGCTCTAAATGCCTCATGGATTTTTAATAAAGAAATAATGAAATAATTTTAGGTCGCATCCAAATGTTTTTGCGGTTGGTTCTGTTCTCTGAGACTGTATGTGAACTTTTAGTGTTGTAATTCATCAAAAAGCAATAAGCCTTAATATGAAAACAGAGAGAGTTGGTTATAAACCCACTGTCAATAGACCCTTCTCTAAAGACTTACAATTATATTGGGAGAAGTAAGCTTGTGATTATTGTGCATAAAAAATTTCAATTCAATCGGGAGATCAAATTATGTATACAAAACAATAATCACATAAATATGTTCAGCATTTCATTGCCATAAAATGTCACAGTAGAAGCCATAAATCTGAACTAATCATATTGGCAACTATGTTGTGTGTTATTTATTCCACATGTAATGGGATTGAGTAATTGTTTTCCATCTTTACCGATCTCTAAGTTGAAGTATCCCATTTACATTTATATTGCCACTTATAGTAATACTGCTCAGCGGGGTCAACCCTGAGTTTATAATGTGTCGTGGTGACTGCTTCACTGGCTAATATGCTTCTCAGCCCTCATCCATAAACCTTGGTTAAAGCTTGTGGCTCAAAGCTCCAAATCTATGGATGAAGTTGGAAGTTGGATCTGTTTCCTTGGCATGGATTGAATAACTGTATATTGCTAAACTTATTTTAGTTTTTACTATGTGTGTTTTAGGTATTGGAATTATCTGAAAATTGTATGGGACACAGTTTAAATGAGTTTGGTTGATGTGAGATAAGAGGGAGATGCACTAGACTGAACTTTTACGATCTTAGGGAACAAAAATATATGGGAATATACTGCAAAATATAATGCAATAATACATTTCCGTATATGGGAAACTAGTGCTTATATTTTTCAATATACTGCAATGTATGCATTGACCATGTATGGCTATATATACGAATACATATACAATATTTATAAATGAAGACAAAAATAGCATTACATGTAATATTCACAAAGTTTTATCCTTTATTGTGTACATATATTGCACATACATGTTCCCATATAAATGTAAATGTATGTTCACATATATATACACGCATTCACAGAATGAGTAACAACAGATTTCTAGTTCACAGCATGCTTTGACTGTTAAAGGAGAGCAAATGTTAAAATGAAGTGTTATTTAATGTTTTGCTCAATATTAATATAGAGGGAGATCTGTTAGTGTTTAATGTTCTATTATTTTGGAATTTAAAAGGGTTTTTGGTAGGTATGAGTTTTTGGGTTACCATTGTGCTGAAGAGTAGAGCCTGTGGTTAGGTTGACGATTGGCCAAAAACCTTTAAGATTATAATTACTAAATTTTATAAGTAATGACTGAGCCCTCCTTAGCACAATGATAGTCTCTTGGCTAAATACTTTACTATATGCAGGTGTGCATATGTTTTTGATAATTTGCTTGAAAATGTGAAACATTTATAATGTAAATAATTAAAACAATAAATAAATATATTACATTATATATTTTTCTTTGTATGTGTGTTTATGCTGCATGAGTAAATATATCTGCAATATATTACACGTATCTGATCACGTATCTGATATATATATATATATATATATATATATCATGAAGTGTATTACTGAATATAAAATTACACACATTATGATATATTAGTAAATATATTGTCACATATTTTTTCACTACCATTTAATATATTGATCATTCATATAAATAAGGAAATATATGGGCATATAAGGGCAGCTGGGATCTAAATTAATGGAACTTTCAGACATTAACCTTTCAGTGTTGTTATATTGTAAACACATAATATAGAAGTATGTAGAAACTCTGTGCACCAAAATGTTGACACATCAATGCATATCAACATTGTGATTAAAGTTGTGTTTCCTTTTGTGTCCTGGATCTGAGATCTGAAAGGTTGATTGATGAAAAAGAGAAAAAGAAGGAATGTGGATATTTGTTTAATCGGAAACCATTTAAGGAGATTACATTATCAACACATAAGAATCATTTGCTTTATATATGCTACACACTATTCATATTCTCTGATCTTTCAAACAATGTTTCTTCTTAAAATCAATTCATGCAATTGTCTGAAACAGCTATCCAACTTGCCTTCATGCATGAATGATTTGTAAGCTCTAAAGGGCAAACAGGACATACTGTATTGATTATAACTTTGCTTACTTCAGAAACCTGTGATTTCCAGCTTGATCATATCTTTTGAATTTCCACTCAGGCATGCGTTCAGTTGACTCACATCATCAGTGGGTATACATCGTAAAAGTCCTGCCAAACTCTTTAAGGCCTCATGAGCTGCATGAATAGTCTGCTATTATGACTGTATAGTGCTAGCATGCTTTCCATTTCCAGAAGAGAGCTTCTTGCCAATGGACCTTTTTCAAAGCAGACCCATGACAGGTATGAAAGTGAGGCTGTGAGGGATATGTTTTCAATGGCATTCGCTGTAAAAAGCTATATAAATCTCCCAGATCACTTATAATTTTCCTCAACTCATGTTTTTGCAGTGTTTCGTCAGCAGAACAATCTAAAAACACATTAAATAACAGTACAGCCCACTGAATCAAATAATATGCCAATCAAAGATGGTGCTGCTGTGAATAAGGTCTATTGAGTTCAATTGAGTTCAGTTTAAATTGGTGCGGAGTTTAAAATGTCATTGAAATATTTTATATAATACATAATTTGAAGGCAAACATTTAGAACGAGGTGTACAGTTAAAACTGAACTGGAAACATTTTTAAGTAGGCCTAACAAAGTAAATTGAAATGTTAAGTAAATAAGGGGCTTGATCTCCATTTGAAAGAGCATTTTCTTTTTCATCACAGTGCCTAACAACTCACTATCCGCGGCAAAAAAAAAAAAAAGCACAAACACTGTAAAACGTGAGCATGCAAAACCTGGCGTGTCAGCGGGAAATGAAAGCAGGAGAAAAATAAATACATTTGCACAGGTGTCAGTGAACGGTCGCTTTAGTTGTGTAAAAAGAATGACCTCCATCACTCAGACCAAAATATTTCATCTCAAAGTGCAGCAAGGATGTACATGGATTATTATATCTGACAACACTGGGCTTAAAATAGCACAGAGAACACAAACAAACAAATATTGCCTTCATGGGAAATCAGTTTATAGTTTGATAGAAAAGTTTTAGCACAGCCGTTATTTCTTTGTACACAACATTTTTTTCCATTATGTTTCCAAAAGTATTCTACACGGATGTAAACACTAGAGGAAAGTATAAAAAAAGAAAAGTTGAGCGTTGAAGCAAAGGGGAGAGCCCTAAATCTGTTCTGTATTGAAGCCTGTTTCACTGAGTAAGGAAATTGCAAATCATTGTGATGTCACAATGTGACTACATATCACTCAATTGCAACTTTATTTCTCATAACTACGACTTTATTTCTTAACAATTGTGACTTTATACTTCACAATTGTGACTTTGTGTCTCAAAATGTGATGTTATATCACACCAATTTTATATCTCAAAATGTGACTATTTCTTATTTAAAATTTATTTTGGCTTATCAAAATTAAATGAAACAGGCTTACATATATATCTTTTTTAAACATGGTGTTAGCATGTAAAGAAATGGCATCAGAAGAACAGAGACTTGGACGATTGGCCCCCAAAAAAAGCACTCCTGTGGTTTTTCTTCCACTTCTAATAAATCACAATCACTTCAAGTCTCTCAAAAAGGCTTTTTTATTAATTCTATAAAAGGATCAAATGCTATCTTGTCTTCATTTCAGTTTTGACTGTTAAACTTGACATAACAGATATTCCTAATGTTTCACCTTTGATTTTAAAATATATCATTGGATGTACGTACCAAATGTGTGGTTAGTGCCCTGATAGTGAAAATATTTTGGCCTCTCATAATGCATTTAGGATAACAACTGCCATTAGTTTGCTGGCAAAGCTCTGGTATGCTTTATCGTGGTAAAGCAATGAATAGTTCAGCTTAGCAAAGAATGGGCTGGTGTGGTCATGCAGAACAGCATAGTCAGAGACTAATGGGGATTTTAAAGAATTGCCTAAGGGACAGACAGGGTCACACTCCCCATTTCCTTTAGCCAAGGTGGATATGTGTGCGGAGATTGCTTGTCTGTAATGTCGCCTCTTCGTCTTAAGTGCCATTTGACATAAATGAAAAGTAGGAAATACAAAGTATGAACATGATAAATAACTATGGCTTAACAATATTACCTAATTTTACTTAAAACCATTACTGTTCAATATTTAAGTAATACTAATACTGGGAAGAAATGCTGAATATTTGTTTTAATGGTTGACTTTCACTAATGCTGACATGTGGAAAAGAACAGAAGAGTTTGCAAAGGTGAATCAATCATCTTTATACTCTATATTTCCATTGCAGGTGAGTGAATATTTCAACAGCATGACATTCATAATATAAACTCATCTTCATATACAAGCCAAGAAACATTTGTCTGATGTCTCAAACCAGTCAAAGAAATAAAATAAAAGACCTTGCTGTGATTTTAATATCATAATGTTCTCTGAGAACCCAATTATATTTATATCATATAAACAACAATCCTTCATCATCTGGACTTTTGGAGAAACTTCTTGGCCCTTGTTTGAATTTTCATAATGTTATGGGAACTAAATTGCGCATAAGAGGATAGAGATAATTTACTGGAGGAGGAGGGCTGCTGGAAGAATTTGTCAATGAGATGACGTGGTGTCTGCTGCTTATATAGTATGCTCGTAATGATGATTGACAGGACTGAATGTTTAGGCTCCTCCCGAACCTATTTTGAACTTCATTTCAGGGGAAATAGTTGTTCAGATTTGAAATAACTAATATTGTTTTACTTATACAGCACTGGGACCTCTGGGAACCCAAAATTAAAGAAAGTAAAGAATGCATAGACCTGTAAATGAGCATAAAATATTCTACAGGCCAAACTGTCTGTTTCTGTGCAGCCTTATGAGCAAAAATGCAGTCTTAGCAAAGCCGTGAGCAGCATTAGCTTTGACCAGATGTTGACCCCTAAGGACAAAATTCACTTGGGATGAGACTTTACCCAAACTACAGCCTCTTTTTAATCTTGCATGAGTTCTGTCTGCTGACGAGTGGCGAGACATTGCCAGCTGCATTGCATAATCTGTTGTGTAATGCCTCGAGAGGTTGAACCATCTATGTCTTCTTGTGATCCCTTTTTAAGGGCAAAGAGCTATATTCTTCTACATGTTTATAACTGCCTTTGTGCTTCTGCTAAAGCACTTCTCATTTTCATCTCTCTTAAATGTCCATTATCCAGACTTTTGGCAAAAATCCTTAGTAATAGGCTTTTCAGACTTGAATTTGTTAACCTATGTCCCATTTAGACACAATAAACTTAATCCTGGACATATTATATCACTGTTCATACTTTACCCTGGGTTAATAAGTAGGCCTAAACTTGGACAATAAACTTTTTTAAGGGGGTTACTGGGTTAACATTCTTATTTCCATTTGTATGTGCTCAATAACACTGATTAGGCGAATACACATTGTAACAGGCAATTTCTTATCTGAAAATTACACTATAATTCCACTCGTACTGTAAGTCATCTGAAACAAAGGTAAAAACGAATAATACAATCTCTTCTTTGCCGCCACTGTTGAACATTTTTATGTTTCTGTGACTGTAATAAATATTTAAATAATATAAAAAAAAACTGTTGTTTTTTTATTAACAATTTGCAATACATTTGCTCTGTTCTATGCCATTGAAAAATCTTTGTGGAATGTTGGCATGTCTTAATGAATTATGTGGAACACTTGGATAAGATTGAGCCAAAATTAATTGATGTCCATGAAGATGTATAAAATGTAGACCTTTCATGCAAGAATCATGCCACACTGATAAAAATGATTTTGTGGTAAAGTAAATACTACAGAAAAAAACAATGTAATTTACATGAAAAAGTTAGTTCAGGCAAGAGTTAAAAAAAAAAAAAGTAAATTCTATATTAGTACTCAATTCAAGCGTGTAGAAATGAAAGCGTAAATATCAACGTTATAAAATTAAGTAAAATTACTCAACTTTTCTGATACTGGTGTTCCCATCATGCACTGGGCCTTGAATAATTAATTAGGTTGATTTTTCACTGTCTTCCAGCTGTATTTACACTGTTTTATCATTGCTTTTGTTGTTAGGATTAGTAACTTGCCATTTTGTGACATTTGGAGTTCATTTTCTACTCAAAATGACACATTCAAACACAAAAACGATCCATCAAATGTTACCGTCATTGTGTATTGTCTACCAAGTATTGAGGTCTCTGCGTTCACATGACACTTAACGTCTGATATGTAGATATGCTGTCTTACACAATATCTATTGTATTAATTACTTAAGCATTTTTAAGTAAAGCATATGCTTAATTCAATATTATATTGTTTGAGTGAAATGTATTGCAAAGGAAACTTCCACTAAATAAATATTACTCAACCTTTTACTAACCAAGTTAAAATGACTTATTTTCTTTACTACTTTCACTTAACTTAGTTAAGTAGAGTTTACTTAATTCCATATGTGAAATTTACTTTAAAAATATTCGTGCAAAAACTTGCCAAAGAAAAATGGAGTAAATTTTACTTATTGTTTTTTTTCAGTGCAGCAGCTGCTGTGGGAAAGAAAAAGAAGAAAAAAAAGATGTGATTTACTCGTGACAAACATGGCTATATTTCCATTACTTTAACTCATCAAAATAATTTAATCAATATCAACTTAATTTTTTAGTTATACAAAATTAATCTAGGCAAGTTGAAATTGTACAGCCAATTTGATTATAAAATTTAAGGCAGCAACTGATTGTCATTTAGATTGTTAATGATTGTAACATGTATGTTCAGTTTTGGTTTCGTGTTTGGTTTGGTTTGGTTTCGTTTCGTTTCTCTGTGTTCTGTTCCTGTTTTACCTGCCCGTGTTCCTCAGTTCTGTTTAACCAGTGTTCCGTGTCGTCATTAGTTGGTTGTGTTTACTCCCTATGCTTGCTACAGTGTCTAATATTGAGTTCATGTTTGTTGTGCAATTACAACAGCCACAGCCGTTTGTAACACTGATCTGAAGTTTTTAAGTTTAATTAGGATTTAAAAAAAATGTATAGTGAGTGTGAAAAAAACAACAACAAGAAAAGACAAAGATGAGAGCAAAGTGCAGCAATTATCGCTCTGCCCTTCTCAAATTTAAATTAAAATGGCTTAAATCAACCTCACTCCACTGGTGGAGTTCTTCTTTCATCAATCACTGTTTCAGCCCACTTAGTATAAAAGCCTTTTGCAAGGACTTGCTATTAAAAGGACCATTTCAAGATAAGACAAACCAGAAGAAGGTTTTCAGGAAGATCTCTCACCTCTCACAAACAAAGCATTTGTCTCCATGGATACATTTAATGGACCCTAAACAGGCACTGATTGTGTGATGACTGAGAAACACTAATGCTAAAATGTATTCACATCTGCACCTAATGATTTACCTCTGCAGTACAATGGAAACACAGCGCTGAGGAAATACAACTGCAAGAAAACATAACCATGAAACTTAGCAGATCTGCTTATATGGCTTAACCTATCAGATCACAGTGAGCAAATCAGATTATTCTGATCCAGATCCCATAAGTGTTTTAGCTTTTATCTGGCAGATAGGAGTATAAAAGACAAAACATACCTGGCTCCAGGTAGACAGAAAAAAAATTGCAATAGCACTACCCCAGCCAGCCACCACAATGCCATCCGTGTGAAGTGCATTGTGCTAGGAAGTGGTTTTTCAGGATTAATCTATAATGTGATCCACAAGAATCGTTTAAGGGGCCATTCATACAGAACGTATTTTTCCATTCCACTGTGCTACTTTTCCATTATTTCTTTATGTAAGCACATGCTTTATGTGCTTGACCGTTGTGTTGGTGTCTCGCTTTTTTTATTATTATTGTTGTTTTTTTAAAACTGGTGAATGGCCAATACAACGAAAAACGCATTGTGGGGTATTAAAGGCTACTTTAAAGGCTGATACTGCTACCTTCAAAAATGGATCAGATGAAGGTATTAGGAGACATGAGGTGAAGCTAACATTGGATATCGGACATGCCTTGGTGCAGTCCTACTTTGGAATGCATCCTGCAAAGGCAGCATTTTAAATTTTTCAGATGCAGCCTAGTCGGAAAATTCATAAACCTTTTTCACATTTCAGGGTTTCTCAGAAGCAGAAGTCGTCATAGTTGGGTAAAGTTCTATAGTGGTGAATGAGAGAATACAATATATTTTTTGTTCCTATTTGCTTTAAATAGCAAAAGAAAAACTCCACAATAGTGTTTTCACAAATTTCAAAAAGAGGGAAAAATAGAGAGGGACAGAAGAGAGAAAGATGTCAATTTTAACAGTAGTCCTTATACTATGGCTTGTGTCAAAATGATTTACGACTTTGACCTTTGACCTTTTGGCAGGTTGAACTTCCGGTGACCTTTATGATTGACGGGTTGAACTTCCGGAATGCGGTCATGGGATTAACCTATTGACCCTGCTAGCCTATCGATCATGGGTTTTGACAGTTGCTTTTGCCCCGGTGACCTATGTAGGACTAAATCATAATTTTGACGGTTAGTTTTGACCTATTTAACTAGAACAGATGTTTGAACTTTGTCCCAGTTATGTGTGTGCCTGCAGTTATTTCATATATGTGACATTCAGTTATTTCACATTTATATATAAAACATTCTATAATTTATATAACCTAAAACAATTAAAGGTTGAAAAAACATTTAGTTATTTCACATTCATATGTAAAACATCCTATCCTTTATATAATTTATATAATATAAATTATCATGCTAAAGTTCTTTTTAAAAGTGTATAATATATCATCTAAAGCAATTTAACTAAGGTTGAAAACATTCTGCTCTTTTTTAAAATTATATAATGAAATACTTATAAAATCTACATAATGTTGCATATCACACTAGCAATAGTTTGAAAAAACATGCTGTTCTTTTAAAAGCTTACTAAAACCAATTGGTTTAGATGAATAAAATCATCTTACCTTATTTTAGAAAGTTGAAGTATACCATTGATGTCCACAAAAATGCAATGTATGAATGGATTCAAAATTGTTTTACACAACTGAATTCACATAGTCATTCCTGAATGACCTCACACTGTCTCAAAACATAAGGAGCGCGCGCGTGTCTGTGTGTCTGTGTGTCTATGCGCGCGTCCTCTTCCTGCGAGCTCTGACCCCCCTCCTTACAGTGTAACTGTCAAGTGAATCTCACACTAACAAAAGTTGAAAACATGCCTTTAAAAGTATAATATAAATATCTTATTGATCCAATTGTTTTAGTTTTAGATGAATAAAAAATGACTGAGTTAAAATGAACTCATCAATGTCCATACCACTGATGCCCACAAAAATAATTAAACTAAAGTTGAAAAACATACCTTTAAAAGTGTATAATATAAAATAAAATATCTTGCTAAAGTTGAAAAACATACCGTTCCTTAAAAGTATAATATAAATATCTTATTGATCCAACTATTTTAGTTTTAGATGAATAAAAAATGACTGAGTTAAAATTAACACATCAATGTCCATACCACTGATGCCCACAAAAATAATTAAACTAAAGTTGATAAACATACCTTTAAAACTGTATAAATGTAATGGTTATAAAATAATTTTACTAAGGTTGAAAAAATATTCAGTTCTTTTAAAAGAATATAACATAAAAAGCTTACTAAAACCAATTGTTTTAGTTAAAAGTAAATAAAATCATCTTACCTTATTTTAGAGAGAAAGTTGAAGAAGTGGCTCCTAACACATCATTGTCCATTGATGTCCACAAAAAATGCAATGTATGAATGGATTCAAAATTGTTTTACACAACTGAATTCATATAGTCATTCCTGAATGTCTCTCAAAGCACCGTCTCAAAACATAGGGAGGCGCCCGGTATGTGTGTCAAAAAGTAAAACACACGTGTCTGTGTCTGTGTGTGTGTGTGTGTGTGTGTGTGTGTGTGTGTGCGCGCCCCTTCACATGTGAGCTTTGACCCCTCTCCTTCGCATACCAGAGCACAGTGAAAGTGAGGAAGGGGTTTCCTAATATCACACTCACAAAAGTTGAAAAACATACTGTTCCTTAAAAGTGTATAAATAAAATGGTTATATAAATATACTGAAACCAATTATTTTAGATGAATAAATAAAATTCATCTTACATGTTTAGAGTTACAACTCTTGAACTTACATGTTCAAGAAGCTGTTGAGAGCTATAAATCACAGAGTGGTTCTCTCTCACACCAGCGTCTCTGACTCAGAGGGGTGTATTCAGTGATGGGATGAGACATTTTGAATGGTGTGTTAAACTTATAATCCTAAATGTTTAAATGACATCTTTTAAAAATAAAAGATGTTTTAAAAAAATTATTAAAAGTCTTAATAAAAACAAATATTTTACAACGATGGTCTGTGGAAAAATTTGACTTGAACAAAGTATTTTTATTTATTTATCATGGGTATGTCAAATCACTTGAAAATTGAAGCGTCACAAGTCATCTCACGCCTGTGAAATATTCAGTAATTTCTTAAGTTGTATCTGTGAGAAAATGACAACCACATAGGCCTATCTTCAGAGAGAGCAACCATGAAAACATTTAGAAACTGGGAATCTTCCAGAAATAAGGTCCTTCCGATCAGCGCTGAGAAAGAAGTTACTGGACAATAATGATAGCTTCAGAATATCGGATGACAGATGAGTCTCTGTGCATCGTGTCAGAGCGTATGTCATGTTAGTCTGCTAACGCCTTTACAGAGCCAAAAGTTTTGTACACACAAAATTTATTTCAAATCATAATCGTAAAAGTTTACATTAGATATTTTAAAAGATTGTTTAAATTATATCTTTAAAGTTTGAATACATACTCATCTTCTATTTATCTTTTAGAAGACTTATGTATGATATAAATTATTTTGTTTAACGGTGACCTAAAGTATAATTGTTATTAAACAATGTCTGTTCAAAACTTTAGGTGGTCGTCTTAAATCTAATTTATATGAAAAAGATTCAATCAGCATATTTTTTTCCATGCTGGGTTTCAATTTTTAGGGCTTTCCATAGCTATCCCGTACACCTAAAAACGACCATCACAGAAAACTACATTAAAAATGAAATAAATAAATCATTTTATAAAATGTAAACAAAGTTTTAGCTAAATAAAAACACCTTACATTTCCAGAGAGGTGAAGTAGTTCTTTATGCAATGATAAAAACGATCCAAAAAAGCAAATAGTTTAAGTTGTCATAAACAGAACAAAACAAAACAAATCCTTCAGTGATAAACTACAGTGTGAACTGAAGCTTCAGGATATAGGGCGACAGAACAGATGAGTCTCGGCGGACAATGTCGCAGTAAATCTAGTCTGCTAACGCCTTTCCAGAGTACATCCAGAGTTTACACTAATTTCATTTAAAAGCATAACCTTAAAAGTTTAAATCAAATCTTTAAAATCATATCTTCTTAGAAGATTTATGTATTATTGTTACTAAGCAGCGTCTGTCCAAAAACTTTAGATTGTTACATACAACATACAACATGAAACATGTTGTCAAGGTTTGTCACAATGTTTTTTAAGAAATCCTAGGACTTCACATTGCTCTTATTTAGTCAAAGTTGTATCATTTGGAAAATCAAAGTAAGTGAGTATAAGTATAAGATCGTATAAGATCATTTTTACTCGTATCTCCCGAACTAGGGTGAAACCCTTTACTGAGAATATACCACCGGTCATCTACTCAAAATATATGTAGAAGTTTCAAATGTTAGCATTTGTTGATGGTGGCCGCATGAACAGACTTTGGGGAGAGCTATAGCAGAAAGCATGCCCTTTGACCTCCTCGATTTTGGAGGCTTTTTTGTTAAAGATTTCTCCCATCTAGCGGTTCTCCCATCTACTCGCTTTTTGCAACTTTGGTAAATGTGCCAAGAAGCTATGACAACGTGTCTTCCAATAGCACATCATCGAGTTTAACTATACATGTTCTACCGTTATGCTGCCTATATAATGATTTACACAACCAAGCTCGTCATTTAGACCGTAACTTTGACTTACCTGTCGAGAAGAAAGCAGGCAACTTCCCTTTCAAAGTCTTTCTCCTTCATTAGCTCTTTCCACCTGGGAAATTTATTTATTTACATACCGATAAATAAAATTTTTGCTTTTTGGCGACGACCAGTGCAGCCTTTCAAATGTGCCAGGGGCAGTATTTTCAAATTTTCATCCAGGCTGCCCCGGGTTCGACTCCCGGTATGGGAAGACAATTTTTTTACATCGCCAACAAAATTCAAGTTATTCAAGTTCATCAATAATCATTTTTAGTTATGCATAGTCTTAGAGGCCTACACGAACTGCAGAAACAAGCAGTTTCTTGAAGATTCGGTACTGAATCATTTTCACAAATACAATTATTGAATTCAGAAAATTTCACTATGGAATATTTACTTTATCTATCATAATTTCAATTTAGTACGTCATCATTTAAACTTTTCATCTCATAATTATGACGCATAGTCATAATTTTTATTTCAACTTTTTAATTCAGAATTACAATTTTTGTCAATTACGCCTTTTTAATGTAATACTTCAAACGGTTTTAAGTCATCATTTGGTTGTTGACTATAGTAGTGCTGATGATGAAATGTGTCGAGTTAGGCTAGCGCTTTTTGTACCTCTCTGGTCTTTTTCAAGATGGCGGAACGACACGGAAGCTTCCTTGGACATACCCGCCCCATGTAAATAAAGATAAGAAATGATCTGATTTTAAGAAAGATCATTTTACACCCATGAGGACATATTTTATGAATACAGACAATGATTTTAGCTAATAAAATAAAAAATTTCAACCCGAGCGAATCTACACATGAGAGGCCTTCAGAAGTCATAACTTCAGCGGCTTAGGCCCATTGGTGTAGGTATTTGTAAAAATCAAATACTCTATTACACTTTTTAAAGTTAGAATAAAAAGACCTGTAGTGTTGTCTGACACAAGGCCATTAACTTGTTTTATAAATGTACTTTGCTTATTTCTACAAATATCAACCTGATAAATGAAAATCAGAAAAAAGAAAAAACAGTGTTTTAAAATACAACTAAACCATGATAATGTTTAGTTTAGATGTTGATGACTCAGGCATAGTGCAACCAGATTTCTCTAACATCTCACTCACAACGCAAAACGTTGTAAATAAACATTTTCAAAAACTGTAATTTAACCATATTTTATTAATATTATGTTGATTTAAAGTTTTTGTTATTAACTAATACCTTTATCTTTTAACATCCGGCACAAAATGAAAGAGATGAATTATTTGAAAAAAGGAATATTCACAATCTACAGTTAGATTTTCTCCTACTTAGTATCTGTGGGTGTATTTTTACACATTCTTGTAAAGACTATGGACTAACTTTAAAACAATCTTTATACAGGAATGAAACGTGTCCATGTAAGATTCAAAAGACCAAATCACTAAGAAAAGAGCCGTTTATAATAAATACACAAAAGGTTCCAAATGATGATGGTTTTATTACTCCGCTAGATTTAGTCATCTTGTTCAGATAGTAGGCGACACTGTTTCACATGTTGTATGTTGGACCGTATGTGTTTTAGATGAAAACGTTTCTTTGAGAGCCGTCTATAGAAATAAATGACGCTTAAGAATTTAAGCGATAGTCTTTCTGTTTGACTAAATTGATATCAATCACACAAATACGAATCACACAAAAGTACATGCTGTTTTACACTTAAACTATTGCACCGAGAGAGGCATATTCATCAAAGTTCCACACTTTGGTAAAACCTGCAGATAAAATTGCACGAATAGTAAATTCTAATTCTTCATCACCATGAGCCATTTAAAAACATACACAGAAAAAGCCACTATAGTGATCAGTTTTGACTTTTGGGGGTTTTGTCATTGACATTTTTTGCTTCTTTTTGTTTTTGTACAGTTTGCAAAAAGTATATAGTCTCAGAGCGTGGTCAAACATGTTCATATAGGAATGTATCCTATACTTTATAGGTCCTTCTAGTATGAGAGTGTTTAGTATGAGAGTGAATCTTTCTGCTATGTCTACGAAACATCGACGTGAAAGATGAGTATTGCTGTTTTTTCTGTTACCTATTACAGTTTAAACTCGTCTAACTATTACACTTATTTTGTTATTATACACAGTTAAGCTAATGAATTACGGTTGATAAGTTTTATATTCATGTGAAAGGGGGGATGATTCATTTTTTATTCCGTCCACACCAGAGTTTTAGGCATCCGTCTTTTAGGCCCGATCCAGAAAACAGACGTTGTGTCTTAATAATTGCTCTTCTTTTTATGATCTTCTTTTTATTCTGCATAATGCTGAAATATTTTAACCTATCGTCAATTTCAAGCGTTAGATAAATCGTCTAACTATTATATCTTGTTTATACCTGGATTCTTGTTTAACAGCGCTATTGTTCTCGGCCTCATCAAAGTTCACATAGTTTTCACCGACTCTGAAACAAGACCAAATATTAGTTGCTCTTATTTAATTTTGGTTACATTGTTTTTATGCATCATGTTAAATGTAAATTTTATGATAGGAAAGTACGGACAGCGCCTTTGACCAATCCTCTACATATGGGGCACTTGCTCAGAGAAGGCGCACATTCTTTGCACACAACTAGGTGACCACAGGGGATGAAGACAATGTTCACTTCCTTATCCATGCAAACTTTGCAGATGCGCTCCTCTTGAAGTCTTCTTAACTGTTCCTCCATAGGCAAGTCTGAAAGATCTTGACTCGGTGATGCAGCTTCATTTGTCTGGGCCGTCAGGCCACACTCAAATTCCATCTCTAAAGCAGACGTCACCACAGGATTGTTCTCTTGTTCTCTCACAAATTCTCTCGAGTTGCTGTCTCCATTAGTCAATAGCCGCTCAAATAGTCTTGGAAATCTTGCTTGAATCTGATGGACAAACTCTTGGCCCTTTTCTTGCAGAAGGTATTCACATCTTGGAAACCACTTGGCATGTTCTACCCATGGATCATCACCAGACTCCCAACATCTGAGTCCACCATCGCAACAAAAGCACTTCACGTCATCATTACGACCAACATAGTAAAAACCAGCCTTAGCCAATTGGTCTGGTCGAACAGTTATTCTTGAGGGCCAGTAGACAAATGTGAGCAATCGGTCTTCACACTGTTGCATTGCCGATCCATTGGAAAGGATAGATAAAGGTACATTATCTGCACGGTCATCTCGAACGAAGCGGCAGTGGGGGTAATGCCTCTGGTGTTCTGATACTGCCAGATCTCCCGGTTCCCAGTTGCTAAGCTGGCCTCCACAACTGAAGCAAGCCACTCTGTCGCCCTGGCCAAGGTAGTAGAAACCACTTTTGGCAAGCTCGGCCGGAGCTACTGGTGCAAGAGTCCAATTCTGAAAGGTGTCAAGGCGTTCCTGTTCCCGACGCATGTCAGGATTCTGACAAGCCGGAGGGCGCTGGTGAGACATATCCATGTTTAAGTAAACTCCTCCGTTTGGCCTGATACGGATGCCGTGGTGGTCGATGTAACGGGTGTCGCAGGGGTGGAAAGAGGATGGCTTCGTTGCGAAGCGGGGAAAGGGCACTTTTGATGAAGACATAAAAATGGGACCACAGGGCGTATCCACTCAAGCCCTTCTCTCTGCCGGACATCCCATGACTAGTGTCTAGTCGTCCATGACAGAACACATCATCTTATTAAAAAATGTAATGCGAACAAAGAACAACACCACAAAATGTCCTTTCTTCTGTACACGGCGGGCAATACAGTTGTATCATTTGATATGATACAACTGTATTGCCGCCTCGGGAATACGGTAATTAAAATGCAGAAAACAAATATGTAAATATGTAAATATTCTAAATATTACTCTAAATATTATTATTATAATACTATTTTTATGAGCTCAGACATTTTTTAACCAGAAATTTTTATTTCAACATTATACTTTCATACATTGAAGAAGAAATTTGAGTGAAAGACATTTACAGATGGTCTAACCAGAATAGAAAATCTCTGCAGGCTATCATGTTTTGCTCCAGGGTATAGTTGACCAGACTTTCAACTAATTCACCAACGTCAGTTTTTGCATTTTTTGACACCAGTGACACACAGAGATCCGTTACAAATGTCCATATAGCGAGAATTTCTGTGATTTCGAATTCGTCGCAACATCCACCCAACACATCCAGAACTTTTCTGAGGATTACGCCGATCGGCTCTTTGCCGTTAAAAAACATGGGCGTTACATCAGGCCATGGCTTTGTCAAGCCTCTTACGACGTCCATTTCATTTTTGAGATTTGTCACACGTTTGGTATCCTGCGCACAATCTTTTTTCATATCACACGCAGCGTCGATGATCCTGTGCATCAAGCCAACCATTTGGCCTCTAAAATGATCTTTAAACATACAGTCCAACGCCTCTCTTAAACGACACTCTTTGCCCGTGGCGCACTCACACGGTGGATGATACTTGTGACCCGCATCGCCAGAACTCGACAGGGAGTCGCTCTCCTTTAGGTTTTGCGTCGCCATTTTTTCAGCTTTTCGACGAGTCTCCTGAATCTCCTGGAATGTTCCTGGAATCTCCCTTGCGGTGCAATCGTGCGTTAATGCTCGGAAGTTTGTGGGTCAGAAGTTTGCGTCAGGCTCAGACAAACAGGACTTTCAACTTTTGTTGCAGTGGCGCAGCAGTCCGAGGCTAGTAGAGCTAGAGTAGAGCGTGCAATGTTCTGAAATATTTATCAGGCTGGGGTCCACCCACCCGCTGGACGGGCTGAATAGGGGTTGTCATCAGGAAAGCCATAAATAACTAGGTCCTGCATAAACAACAAGTCCTGGGTCCAAGTCCTATCCAAGTCCTCCAGAGAGAAGAATAGAATAGAAGAATAGAATAGAATCGGGCATTTATATAGCGCTTTCATATGTACTACTGTACACCCAAAGCGCTTTACAATCATATCAGGGGATCTCTCCTCAACACCACCAGTGTGCAGCATCCACTTGGATGATGCGACGGCAGCCACAGTACAACGGCGCCAGTGCGCTCACCACACACCGGATATAGGTGGAGAGAGGAGAGAGAGTGATAGAGCCAATTCAATGTAAGGGGATTATTAGGAGAGAAGTTTATTATTTTCACTCAATCCAGTTACAAAATCTGATTAAACATTACATGGGTGAATTGTTCAACATAAGTTCTGTAACACACATTTAGAAAGTAGGATGTATTTCATTTTAGTTTTTCTTCAAACAATGAGACAAAAGTAGCTTTGTATGCACAGATTTTGAGAAAGAGACATCCTTGTCTTTATTTTTAAAAACATAGAACCAGAGAACAGAGAACCTTGTGCGGCATATCCGCATAAAGGGTTAACATATACATTTTAGCATTATTTAAAAACTAGGATGATATAATAATATAATGTAAATGTTTCACGTGAAGATTTTATCAAATCAAGCCAATTCATGCGAATACTGTCGTATATGACCAAAGAGATATATAACAAATATGATATCCGGGGGGAAAGTGTAAAGAAAACGCCATACAAAACATTACATTCACACTCGGCAATTCGATAAGTGTTAAAAGTGTAAGGAAAATAGACAGGCTACAATAGATTGAGAATGGTGATGTTAAAAATTGTTAAACAGGGTGTTTCAGAAGAAATGCAAAGATGTGCTTTTTACGAACGCCCGCTCTACACGTGACGTCACATCTCCGCGTTGCTGTTTTGGCACGCTTTATGCAAGTTTGAATCGTTCAGTCATACACACAAGTGCAGCGATGGAGCGCGTGAACACGAGCAGTGTGAGAGGATTCCTGAGATCTTGTGACGATCTGACTGAGAAAATTCGCTGTTTAATACAGAAGAAACTCATCAAGAAGTACTTGAGCAGGTAATATTATGCGCTTACGATGCAATGTGTGGGAGTGATGCAGTATCCAGAGGTTGAATTGTAAAAAAAACGAAAAAAAACCTATTTTATGCGTGGATTAAAGAATAGAATAAAAACAAATAGGCATTTATTGAAGACATATTTTTTATATCATTGTAGAATGTATTTCTCTCTCACTAGCCTATGGACAAACAATCCCATGCATGCCAAACTATCATTTGGCATAACTAATCATTATCAACATATTTTTTGATAAAAGAGTTCCAAATGATAATTTTAAGCGCTCCAAAGTTCACTTTGTCCACAAAAAGGAACTTAGCCTTAATTTACTGAAGGCTATGGATGTTAGGTAAATATGTTTATTAAATTGTACACATTCATTCATGTACACGTTATGTGTTTCTTCTCCTCTCACATTAAATCACAATTTAGAAAAAAAGAAATTAGAAAAAAGTTGATTAGTTTGATTATTTTTGTCATTGTTTAACATTTCTCAAAACATTTCTGTCAAATATGAAATGTTTAGTTTAGCTACTTGCACCTTATCTCACACTTTAACCGTTATCAGCTATTATCAGATAGTATTGTCCTAACATAGACTATTATTGTTATTGGCCTAACATAGACTATTGTTTTAACTCTGGTTTAACTTGCTGTGCGTCTGTTCACCGGCCAGCATGTGCTCTAACACTGCAGCATCAGCCGCTTCATTGACTTTGAACTGGTGTATGAATGTGTTTATTTTATGTTAACTTTATTTTTGCTATTGTACATACATTTTATTCTTCTAACTGTTTGTCTTTGGTTAACACAGTTGGAGAAGAACAACAGGGAGGTTGGAAGACACAGTAGAGGAACTACAGAATAAATATGGAGAGAAAACAGCATTAAAAAGGATCAAGTCCATAGTGAAAAAAATCAGAAAAAAGAATATCAAACGTAGGAAAAGATTTATAATTTACTTTGTTAGTAGTCAATATGGTTCTCAATAAGCTTTACTATAATGTTTACATGGTTTTGGTTGTGTATTTAATTGTTAATTTTTTAACAGATGGTGACATTCAAACGCTGAGCGTTCAAACACATTCTGGAAACATGACAAATCAACAGCCTAACAACCTTCCACAACGACGGCATAATAATACTACATCATTCGGACAGCCATTAATTCAGAACCCTAATCAGCTTAACTTCACAATTGCCCAGAAGAATGGTGGGACAATAGTTACTACAATTATGGTAGAAAACACAATATATGGTGATGTTAACATCGATGCGGTGAGTGTCTGATAATTTAAGAAACAGTTGCTTAGTTAAGAAATGATGTGTATGTGTTTTTTCACAAATTTTGTTTTGTTTTTTAAAGTTAGTCCATAGTCTTTACAAGAGTGTGTAAAAATACACCCACAGATACTAAGTAGGAGAAAATCTAACTGTAGATTGTGAATATTCCTTTTTTCAAATAATTCATCTCTTTCATTTTGTGCCGGATGTTAAAAGATAAAGGTATTAGTTAATAACAAAAACTTTAAATATTAATAAAATATGGTTAAATTACAGTTTGAAAATGTTTATTTACAACGTTTTGCGTTGTGAGTGAGATGTTAGAGAAATCTGGTTGCACTATGCCTGAGTCATCAACATCTAAACTAAACATTATCATGGTTTAGTTGTATTTTAAAACACTGTTTTTTCTTTTTTCTGATTTTCATTTATCAGGTTGATATTTGTAGAAATTTATAAAACAAGTTAATGGCCTTGTGTCAGACAACACCACAGGTCTTTTTATTCTAACTTTAAAAAGTGTAATAGAGTATTTGATTTTTTACAAATACCTACACCAATGGGCCTAAGCCGCTGAAGTTATGACTTCTGAAGGCCTCTCGTGTGTAGATTCGCTCGGGTTGAAAAATTGTATTTTATTAGCTAAAATCATTGTCTGTATTCATAAAATATGTCCTCATGGGTGTAAAATGATCTTTCTTAAAATCAGATCATTTCTTATCTTTATTTACATGGGGCGGGTATGTCCAAGGAAGCTTCCGTGTCGTTCCGCCATCTTGAAAAAGACCAGAGAGGTACAAAAAGCGCTAGCCTAACTCGACACATTTCATCATCAGCACTACTATAGTCAACAACCAAATGATGACTTAAAACCGTTTGAAGTATTACATTAAAAAGGCGTAATTGACAAAAATTGTAATTCTGAATTAAAAAGTTGAAATAAAAATTATGACTATGCGTCATAATTATGAGATGAAAAGTTTAAATGATGACGTACTAAATTGAAATTATGATAGATAAAGTAAATATTCCATAGTGAAATTTTCTGAATTCAATAATTGTATTTGTGAAAATGATTCAGTACCGAATCTTCAAGAAACTGCTTGTTTCTGCAGTTCGTGTAGGCCTCTAAGACTATAAATGATTATTGATGAACTTGAATAACTTGAATTTTGTTGGCGATGTAAAAAAATTGTCTTCCCATACCGGGAGTCGAACCCGGGGCAGCCTGGATGAAAATTTGAAAATACTGCCCCAGGCACATTTGAAAGGCTGCACTGGTCGTCGCCAAAAAGCAAAAATGTTATTTATCGGTATGTAAATAAATAAATTTCCCAGGTGGAAAGAGCTAATGAAGGAGAAAGACTTTGAAAGGGAAGTTGCCTGCTTTCTTCTCGACAGGTAAGTCAAAGTTACGGTCTAAATGACGAGCTTGGTTGTGTAAATCATTATATAGGCAGCATAACGGTAGAACATGTACAGTTAAACTCGATGATGTGCTATTGGAAGACATGTTGTCATAGCTTCTTGGCACATTTACCAAAGTTGCAAAAAGCGAGTAGATGGGAGAACCGCTAGATGGGAGAAATCTTTAACAAAAAAGCCTCCAAAATCGAGGAGGTCAAAGGGCATGCTTTCTGCTATAGCTCTCCCCAAAGTCTGTTCATGCGGCCACCATCAACAAATGCTAACATTTGAAACTTCTACATATATTTTGAGTAGATGACCGGTGGTATATTCTCAGTAAAGGGTTTCACCCTAGTTCGGGAGATACGAGTAAAAATGATCTTATACGATCTTATACTTATACTCACTTACTTTGATTTTCCAAATGATACAACTTTGACTAAATAAGAGCAATGTGAAGTCCTAGGATTTCTTAAAAAACATTGTGACAAACCTTGACAACATGTTTCATGTTGTATGTTGTATGTAACAATCTAAAGTTTTTGGACAGACGCTGCTTAGTAACAATAATACATAAATCTTCTAAGAAGATATGATTTTAAAGATTTGATTTAAACTTTTAAGGTTATGCTTTTAAATGAAATTAGTGTAAACTCTGGATGTACTCTGGAAAGGCGTTAGCAGACTAGATTTACTGCGACATTGTCCGCCGAGACTCATCTGTTCTGTCGCCCTATATCCTGAAGCTTCAGTTCACACTGTAGTTTATCACTGAAGGATTTGTTTTGTTTTGTTCTGTTTATGACAACTTAAACTATTTTGCTTTTTTGGATCGTTTTTATCATTGCATAAAGAACTACTTCACCTCTCTGGAAATGTAAGGAGTTTTTATTTAGCTAAAACTTTGTTTACATTTTATAAAATGATTTATTTATTTCATTTTTAATGTAGTTTTCTGTGATGGTCGTTTTTAGGTGTACGGGATAGCTATGGAAAGCCCTAAAAATTGAAACCCAGCATGGAAAAAAATATGCTGATTGAATCTTTTTCATATAAATTAGATTTAAGACGACCACCTAAAGTTTTTGAACAGACGCTGTTTAGTAACAATAATACCTAAGTCTTCTAAGAAGATAAATAGAAGATATGGTTTTAATAAAACTTTAAAGATTTGATTTAAACTTTTACGGTTATGCTTTTAAATGAATTTAGTGTGTACAAAACTTTTGGCTCTGTAAAGGCGTTAGCAGACTAACATGACATACGCTCTGACACGATGCACAGAGACTCATCTGTCATCCGATATTCTGAAGCTATCATTATTGTCCAGTAACTTCTTTCTCAGCGCTGATCGGAAGGACCTTATTTCTGGAAGATTCCCAGTTTCTAAATGTTTTCATGGTTGCTCTCTCTGAAGATAGGCCTATGTGGTTGTCATTTTCTCACAGATACAACTTAAGAAATTACTGAATATTTCACAGGCGTGAGATGACTTGTGACGCTTCAATTTTCAAGTGATTTGACATACCCATGATAAATAAATAAAAATACTTTGTTCAAGTCAAATTTTTCCACAGACCATCGTTGTAAAATATTTGTTTTTATTAAGACTTTTAATAATTTATTTAAAACATCTTTTATTTTTAAAAGATGTCATTTAAACATTTAGGATTATAAGTTTAACACACCATTCAAAATGTCTCATCCCATCACTGAATACACCCCTCTGAGTCAGAGACGCTGGTGTGAGAGAGAACCACGCTGTGATTTATAGCTCTCAACAGCTTCTTGAACATGTAAGTTCAAGAGTTGTAACTCTAAACATGTAAGATGAATTTTATTTATTCATCTAAAATAATTGGTTTCAGTATATTTATATAACCATTTTATTTATACACTTTTAAGGAACAGTATGTTTTTCAACTTTTGTGAGTGTGATATTAGGAAACCCCTTCCTCACTTTCACTGTGCTCTGGTATGCGAAGGAGAGGGGTCAAAGCTCACATGTGAAGGGGCGCGCGCACACACACACACACACACACACACACACACACACACAGACACGTGTGTTTTACTTTTTGACACACATACCGGGCGCCTCCCTATGTTTTGAGACGGTGCTTTGAGAGACATTCAGGAATGACTATATGAATTCAGTTGTGTAAAACAATTTTGAATCCATTCATACATTGCATTTTTTGTGGACATCAATGGACAATGATGTGTTAGGAGCCACTTCTTCAACTTTCTCTCTAAAATAAGGTAAGATGATTTTATTTACTTTTAACTAAAACAATTGGTTTTAGTAAGCTTTTTATGTTATATTCTTTTAAAAGAACTGAATATTTTTTCAACCTTAGTAAAATTATTTTATAACCATTACATTTATACAGTTTTAAAGGTATGTTTATCAACTTTAGTTTAATTATTTTTGTGGGCATCAGTGGTATGGACATTGATGTGTTAATTTTAACTCAGTCATTTTTTATTCATCTAAAACTAAAATAGTTGGATCAATAAGATATTTATATTATACTTTTAAGGAACGGTATGTTTTTCAACTTTAGCAAGATATTTTATTTTATATTATACACTTTTAAAGGTATGTTTTTCAACTTTAGTTTAATTATTTTTGTGGGCATCAGTGGTATGGACATTGATGAGTTCATTTTAACTCAGTCATTTTTTATTCATCTAAAACTAAAACAATTGGATCAATAAGATATTTATATTATACTTTTAAAGGCATGTTTTCAACTTTTGTTAGTGTGAGATTCACTTGACAGTTACACTGTAAGGAGGGGGGTCAGAGCTCGCAGGAAGAGGACGCGCGCATAGACACACAGACACGCGCGCGCTCCTTATGTTTTGAGACAGTGTGAGGTCATTCAGGAATGACTATATGAATTCAGTAAACTGAAATACTTGGTTCGGTAGATTTTATAAGTATTTCATTATATACTTTTAAAAAAACAGAATATTTTTTCAACTTTAGCTTAATTATTTTTGTGACCCATTCGTATGGACAATGATGTGTTAGGAGCTACTTCTTCAACTTTCTAAAATAAGGTAAGACAATTTTATTCATCTAAACCAATTGGTTTTAGTAAGCTTTTAAAAGAACAGAATGTTTTTTCAAACTATTGCTAGTGTGATATGCAACATTATGTAGATTTTATAAGTATTTCATTATATAATTTTAAAAAAGAGCAGAATGTTTTCAACCTTAGTTAAATTGCTTTAGATGATATGTTATACACTTTTAAAAAGAACTTTAGCATGAAAATTTATATTATATAAAGGATGTTTTACATATGAATGTGAAATAACTAAATGTTTTTTCAACCTTTAATTGTTTTAGATTATATAAATTATAGAATGTTTTATATTTAAAATGTGAAATAACTGAATGTCACATATATGAAATAACCACACACGCACACACATAACTGGGACAAAGTTCAAACATCTGTTCTAGTTAAATAGGTCAAAACTAACCGTCAAAATTATGATTTAGTCCTACATAGGTCACCGGGGCAAAAGCAACTGTCAAAACCCATGATCGATAGGCTAGCAGGGTCAATAGGTTAATCCCATGACCGCATTCCGGAAGTTCAACCCGTCAATCATAAAGGTCACCGGAAGTTCAACCTGCCAAAAGGTCAAAGGTCAAAGTCGTAAATCATTTTGACACAAGCCATGTGGTGAATGAGAGAATACAATATATTTTTTGTTCCTATTTGCTTTAAATAGCAAAAGAAAAACTCCACAATAGTGTTTTCACAAATTTCAAAAAGAGGGAAAAATAGAGAGGGACAGAAGAGAGAAAGATGTCAATTTTAACGTAACACTCCCACAGCCGCTGTATTAGAAACACCCTCACAGCAGCGTTAACAATTTTTTTGTAATTTGATGCAAAGATACAATACAAAAGTATAGTGTTATAAATGTAGCTATAGATTAAAAAAAAATGTAAATTTTTTTTTAGAAATTTGCAGGATTTCCGATGCTGATCTCGTTAAATCACGCTGTCACAGTCGGTGAAAAGGGTCCGTGGTGGGGAAAGAGTAAAGTATATTTGAAGTAAATTCCTATGTACACTACCAGTGGACAAGCCTTCACAAAGATTAGAGATAATCGGAATTAGGAACATAAATATAAATATTTTCAAACAATGTAAATTTATAAGACAGTATGTACAATTCGTGAAAAAAGTATTTAATAGACTACTCAATCAAAAGAGTAAATACAACAACAAGCCACTTATAATATTAATTATGCTTTCAAGTATATCATATTTTAAGTATATTACTTGTATATACAAGTATAGGCCAAATACTCTTAGGCTATACTTTTCTGTCAATATAAAGTATAGGCCTACAATTTTAAGATATTTCTGAGATGTGCATACATTATATTTCTGAGAAGTACATTAACAATTAGACAAAGTATAATAGCACACTTGAATAAACTTCTTTTTCGTAGGGTGGTTCATATAACCTAGTTTAGATTTAATACTATCTGATTCATTCATTGGGACCTCAATACACCATCATTGGGCCCTTTATTAGAATGCAATTCCCTCCGCAAACGTGAGTCATTGTTTCCTGCTCCTGTTCCCATGTCTCTCAAGACATCAACAATTCTACAAAACCTTTGGGAGGTTATTATTACAGACTAATACTGATACCCGTTTCGGTACATGACCGGAGGAAAATCAAAATGATTGTTTTCTCAAATTAAATCAGCATTTTTGCTGCGGTCACATATTTGATGGTGATTATTACACAGTATTGGATCAGGAATGTTGGGCTGATTTGTTATCTTCAGTTTTCATTTACTTCATCTGGATCACAGCACGTGCTCTTGCCATTCAAAGACAGGTGGATGTGCTTGAGGCTCAAGCTATATTCAAATAGCTGCAAAGTAACTCATTGTAACTGTAATTATTCTTCTTTCTGTCATGACAGGAATGGATCACCACCACTCTAACAAATTACACAACAAAATAAATTGCACTTCAGCGACAGTTTCTGAAAGCTCACTCTAATTTACTTCAATACGTTCAGTATTATTTGGAAAACAATTTGCATGTCTTGCAATGAAATAATAATGAGATTCCTTTGTGTATTTCAATATTTTATGAAATCTCTGATCAGTTTATAGACTTTCCAATCCATTTAATTTATTTTATGTTAAATTGAAAGGCACTAATTATAGTAATGGAATTAGTGTCAGAGAAAATACATCTTATGTATATATAAATGTGTTTAGTTGCTGTGTTTAAATAGTTGTATGTTGTAGTAAAATTCCGAAAGAAAAGTTCTCTGTGTGTACAAATAACATGCAAAGGAGAGTCAACCTATAACAAACCTCCCATAATGTGTTCATGATCTCAAGTAACATTAGAGGTAATGATAACCGACTCTTTGAAGTGAATAAGCACTTCTTCCATTATTGTTCCATTACAGGGAATTATTCAAGTGGACTGCACCTTTATCAAACTAAGCATGGCTGGCTGGGACAAAGATGAATGAGAATGTAACATAATTTAGTAAATGACTCTTAAAGTGAGCTATTGCATTGACAATGAGAGATGTATAAAGGCTCTCATGGTTAAGATTGCCACCACGTTAAGACCAAGGCTTTTTGATTTTAATATAAAAACTGGCCAGCAATAGTGAGGCAATGACAGTTCCATTTCCTATAATGTAAATTATTATAGCCTATAGCATGCCCCCTAAAAAATGGATCATCCGATGGGAGTATGCTTTTTTTTATTATTATTTATTAATGTTTAATATACAAATGAATTGCATCCACTGTATATTCACACATTCTGGTTGTTTGGTGCCTGAATCGCTAAATAATTATGCAAATCGCTATTTCAGGGCATTTAGCACCTGCTTAAAGCTGGATTGTGGGTGGTTGGTGAATAAGATGCAGAAATATACTGAAATATCCTTTGCACAAAGTGGCACAACTCTTCAATAAATTCACACCATAATTTGTAGAAAGTGGTGAAACCCTGCATGAAAGAAATGTTTTTCCTTTTTCGCTAAAAGCGTGCACTGTCACAATCAAATGATTTCTATTTATTTCTATATAGCCTATGTAGCTGTGAGAATTGATCTCCATATATATATGCTACATACTGCATGTAAAACATCCAGAAATGTAATGTCATTATCCCATTCAGACATGTTCTGAGAAGAAGCTCTTCATCTGTGGCCTTCTGCTGTTGTTTTACGTGCATGCATGATATCATGCTATTGCTATGGCAAGAATAACAAAGGTTGCTGACTGTTTTATAAATCACCCCAGTATGGCACTTCCAAAAGATTAATTGATTACAAGGGCCAAACATAGTAAAAACAAGAAGCTCATCAAGTATGCATGTTGTTTGTTTGAAAAAAAAAAAAAGTCTTTGGCTGAACTTAATTCATTTGGAATGTTGAATTTTCATAATATTATATTAAAACAACTAATATCTTGTGTCGTGGAAACCTTAATGAATTCAGTCTCAATAGAAATTACATTAAATTATATTTTAGTTTACCATAAATGCTTGTACATTAAACAGTACACTTTTTGCATAGACAATAGATTCAATTATGAAATTACATATAAAGATAATTAGGAACACTTCGTATACTGTTCCGTCATTAATCAGGTACAAATGAGTAACGCAATATTAGAACCCTAGTATTAACTAATAAGAAACTCTGTTTAATGAATTTAATAAGTAATATTAAATAATAGCAAGTAATAGTGCTCAGTTGAATGTGGTAGTTTACTATTAGCTTATCAATAACTTCTCTTTTTTTCATTCCTACCAGAGTGGTTCATAATTAACATGAATAATGCATAATGTATAATTGATTCTAAAGTGAAACCGAATTACCTAATTAAATTAAGTAATTAATAAGCCTATCTGTATCAGTATTCTAAAGTAAAAAAACAAAACATAACTCTGAGTAATAATGGAAGTTGTTGTAAGATTTTAAGGTTTTTGTAATGTTTTGGGATAGTAATCCCAAAAGTAAAAAGTTTTGGAAAGTTTGCTTCTGATGGATATGAGTCATTACTTCTGAGTCATTACTAGTGGGTTACCATCATCTTCACTTTAGAATACTGATCCAAATAATCAGTAATTCCTTTAGTAATATGAAAGTGAGTCATTACTATCCAAAATGAAAAACCTCAGAAGCTTACAATGACTTCAGTCAATATTAGGGAGTTATCAAGCTTTTCACGTTATAATACTGATCCAAATAATTAGTAATTCCTTCTGAAGGATTTGGTAATACTCGAGTCATTACTAGGTTACCATGATCTTCACTTTAGAATAAATTATACATTATGCATTATTCATATCAATCATGAACCAGTAGTTAGAGGTCATCTGGGAGGTATGCAAAAAAAAAGTAGTTATTGATTAGCTAATAGTGTACTACCTCATTCAACTGAGCTCTACTAATTTGTTAATAGTTACTTGAGTGTTAATATTGTGTTAGTTATTCATTAATGACAGAACAGTATTCTGAAGTTTTACCGATAATTTATGCGTGTCAAAAAAGTCTTAAGTTCAACTAACTGCATTTAATATAAATGTATACAATAATACATTTTCATTTCATTGTAAATAACATGCAGTTAAGTGTATAAATCCTTGCATTCAGTTCACAGTATATTCTTATAATTGTTTCCATAATAATTACTCTCTTTTTTTAAGTATGCTAAAGACTATTTCTTTTTCACAAGAGCAGTTAATGTCAATGACAATTATTCATGTTGTCCCAATATAAATAGTTCATAAAACTTGTACTTGACAGTGGTTTGCACGCAATTAAATGCTGTGGCCAAATGTTTGTGTGCATTAGCTGATTGTAATGAAGTAAAAAGAGCAGAAGCAAAAATATTTTGTGTATCCTTAAAACCCACTGACTTCCTCTTCATCCTTTGCCCATTATAAATGAGGAACTTACTCATTTTCACAGAGGCTTTTCGTTGACCTTTATCAAAGCTACAGCTGAGAGTCTGAAGACATGTTAAATACTGCAGTTTTCACAGCTCAGCCCTGACTCTGCTGACCTTTTAATAAGAATGTGAAATCTCCCTCCAGCACTCATTTCTAAATGGCCTGTTCACCCATATTTGACAATAGCTTTGACTAGGAAATTCTGCCCTTGTTCGTATGTATGATTAGGTCCTTAAAATAACCTCAAATTAACCCAGATGTGAAGTTGTCTGACAGACAGTGCTCTGTGTTCCTAGGATGTCAAAGTAATGTTCAGAGCCATACCTCTCATTCACAGCTGATAAATTACAATGGCTGCGTTTGAAGTATAAAAGCATCAAAAGCAATCTGGGTGATTAAATTGCAAGGCTTAGAGGATGTGAAACACACACAAACAAAAACGTCTGAATGCTGACAGATGTTGTGATCCAGAGCTATATCTGTAATTCACACTGGCACCAAGCCTCTGTTTCTGTTATTTCCCACCACGGAGCGGATAGACAATCGGCAGCTGGCTGGAATTTGAACATAAAGCAGACATTAGGTGGATTTTGCTGATAAAGCAGATTTTCAGATGCTTTTTCTTATCCAACCGTTCCACAGAAACTGTGGTAAGAACACAGTCATTAAGAACACTGCATTTCCAATAGTGGTTTCTTTATGGAAAAATCTTGAGTAATGATAAAACAATGAATGTTGCCACATTTGCACTGAACAACAATGACATTTGTTCACATTATTTATTTATATTCTAGTCATATTCTCTTATACAGAAATGTTTCCATTTTGATAACTTCCTGGATGCTGAGACTTCTCTCTCTCTACCACTGCAAGAGCTAACATTAGAAGCGAACGCTAAATGTGGATCACTGGGTTCTTTGTCTGTCTGTCTGTCTGTCTATCTATCTATCTAGACAAAATTTTAATTTCCTAGTTATTGTTAATAATGAAAGCACTGATATTAACTTTCTGGCCATACCTAGAAGCTACCTACAGTATATTATAGTTTTTTGCTTTGGCTACCTTTTTGAAATAGTATTGATATTCTCTAAACTGTAAGTGCAATTGTCACAACTATTTTATGAGGCGTCACTGCTCTATTGCATGTGTGCAAAGCATGCATACAAAATATATGTAACTCACCCAAAAAAATGTATTTAAAACTTATTGTGCCATTAAATTGGCCAGTGTCACCAAAATGATTTTTGAATGAAAAAAATAATAATAAAAAAAAACGTATAAAAGACGACATAAAATCCAGGCCTGGCCTCTCTCGATCTTCACTGTCGTCGCTGTTTCATTCCATTCTTTACTATACATAGAATGGACGGTTAACGCCAATATTGCGTACACTTAACACAACAAACCCGGCCAAAATTAGAGAGGTAGTCAACAGTGATCAGGTAGTTTCTGTTGTGAATATATCTGTCCCCACCTTAGACAATGGGCTACTAGGTAGTTCGTGAGACCACAGAGTCTCCTTGTGCTGTTTCACATCCATAGACCTGGAGATGTCACATTTTTCTAGGAATGTCTTTCTGTTTATATTTATCCCCGGCCAATAAACACATTCTCTTGCCCTTCTTTGGCCGTGTGTCCACCAAAGCGTTTTTTTCAAGCAGCTGGTGTGTTTTTTCAATTGTTTTCAATGGGAGTGCCACGTTTTTAAAACGCCATGATCGTAACGAGGCTCTGAGCATTTTTTTCACGCTGAAGCCCTGAGCGCTCGCCGTTTTTTACAGGTCGCCGAGAGTTGAAGAATGTTCGACTTAATGTAAAACGAAGCGCTCATCACTGTCACTTTTTACCCAACCGTCTAATCACAATGGAGGAGGGGCGGGACTAATACCTCACCGATCAACCGCCACATTCTGCTTGTACAACGTCAACAGATGACAACAACAAGCATAATAACGGAACAAAATGATTTAAAACAAGAGCCAGAGAAAATACGTTACATTGTATTGACATTTTAATATAGAATCAACACAGAAACAAAATATGTGTGAAATTAGATACCAGTAACACTTTCGTGCATATTCCGTATCATAACAAGCAAAGCTCTCAACTGAAAAAAATGCTGCGCTGCCAAAACGCTCTCAAGCGCCCACAGCTAGGCGTTTTCAGCAGAGCGCCTAGCATTTTCAGCTGGCTAAAAACGCTTTGGTGGACACACGGCCTTAGACAACCCTCTATGCCCAAATGTGAGGAGTGAATGCGCTGAACAATGTCACCTTTGAGTGCGTCTGGGATTGCAACTCTCTCCCACTGAAGACAATGCCACTCTGGGCACTCAGTTCTTCTTGAAAGGAGTGGTAGTGCGCAATGTCGCTCGGCAGGTCTGTCTTGTTCATTGGCCAACCTTCTTGGATTAATTTAATCAATGACTGCAATTTCCTATCTTTGCCTGTTTCCTCTCTGATGGCCTAGAGTCTTTCTTCCGCAATATGTATGTGCTGGACCATGTTTATGCTCTCAATCTCCATTTCTACTGAACCCTCTGATGCATGTTCAGGTAAGTATGAGCGGCTCAGCGTATCAGCTAGCAACATGCTCTTCCCTGGGATATACTTGACTTCAATGTCATATCTCTACAGTCTAAGTAACATTCTTTGCAGGCATTTTTGGGTGTTCAGTAAGGGTTTTCTTATTATATTTTCCAGTGGCTTATGATCGGAATGTACAGTAACTTTTCGACCGTATGTATACTGATGGATGAATTTTTCCATACTGAAGACGATGGCCAAACATTCCTTCTCTATTTGGGCATAACCCCTGTCTATGCCCGGCTTCCATAAGCAACTGGCGCCCCCTCCTGAAGTAAAGCGGCCCCTAACCCAGTCTCTGATGTGTCGCACTGAATTGTCAGTGGTTCATCTGGGTTGTAATATTTGAGAATCGGGGCTTTGGTGATGGCATTCTTGGCCCTGTGAATGCTTGCTCCTGCACATCTGACCATTCCCAGATACCGTCTTTATGGGTTAACTGCCTCAGTATCTCACAGCCATCTGACAGGTGATCACAGAATTTCGAGATAAAGTTTACCATGCCCAGGAACCTTTGGACACCCTTAACATCTGTTGGACATGGCATGTCTCTGACCGCTCGTGCCTTTTTGGGGTCGACTCTGAGCCCGTCAGTGGTAAGTAAATGTCTGACACAGTGAAGACTTTTGCCCTTGACAAGTCTGGAAGTATTTCGTCTATTGTCGGCAATGGAAAGTGACATCTTTTCTGAGCTCTGTTGAGTGGTCTTGGATCTATGCATATCCTGAGGTTTCCTGATGGCTTCTTGACAATGACAAGACTGCTAATCCACTCTGTGCTGCAGTCCACTGGTGTGATGATCCCTCTTCGTTGAAGATCACTCAGCTCTGCTATGAGTGGTGCCATCATCGCAACAGGGACCCTTCTCTTTGGCAGTTTCTCTGGCATTACTGTAGGGTCTGCTTCTATCTTGTACGTGCCCTCCAGACATCCATATCACTGGAACACATCAGCATAGTCTTTCTTGATATTATCTGTGCTCCACATTTAATCTTTTGTCTCCTCAGTGACGATGCTATCCACAGCCATGATGTTTTCATACTGGACTTTCACTAGATTCATGGCTTGTACTGCCCAGCTGCCCAGTAGTGGCACTGTGGACCCCTCATCTACAACCATGAATTCTAATCGGTACAGTTTCTTATTTCTTGGATTCCTCAGTTTAGCTATACATTTCCCTAATGGCTGCAGTGTGCTTTTATTGTACATCAAAAGCACTTGCTCAGTCTTTTCAATTTGTGTGGCTGGGTTTAACAGGTTGACAGGTATCATATTACAGCTGGCTCCACAATCTAACTGAAACTTCACCTGTTCTTTTCTCAGGAGCATCGCAGCAAACAGTTTTGAGGGCGGCCGCTGTGTCTCTACTGTTACACACAAGATGTCCTCATAACTTCCATCATCTGACTCCGTAATGGTATGCACTGTCTTTCCTGTTCTGCACATTGTGGCAAACTGATTATCTTTTCCACAGATTCTGCACTTTTTTTTCCACATGCAGGACATTTTTGTTTATTTCTCTTGTGCATTTTCCCACAAAACTTACAGTTTACAGTGCTCTTACTTTTCTCTTTTCTCACAGCCTGTTTTACTGCGTGCACTTCCTCTGTCACTCGTCCTTCAATTGTTCTGTTGTTGTCCCGCGACAACTCTGTTGCTCTGCAGATTTGCACACATTTTTCCAAAGTCAAATCTTGCTCCCTCAGAAGTCTCTCTCTCAAAACAGAACTGGATATGCCGCAAACAATTCTATCGCGGATCAGAGAGTCTTTGATCTGGCCAAAATTACACATACTAGCAAGCATTTTCTAAGTCCTTTACATATCTGTCAATGTTCTCATCAGAGGCCTGATTCCTGACAATAAAACGGTACCTTTCAACTGTCTTGTTCACTTTTTGACTGCAATGATCATCCAAGTCTCTCATTCTCCCAAGGTTTTTTTTCTCCATTAGGTCACCTGATGGAGTTTTAGGACACCATTAGGTCACTTGATGGAGTTTTTCGGTTCCTTGCCACTGTTGCCTTTGGCTTGCTCAGTTGGGGATATTTTGGGGATATTTAATTTAATTTTATCAATCAATAAATTCCTCTTGAAAAAAAAAAACTTTGTTGTATTATTTTAATTTAATACTGTGAAGCTGCTTTGATTCAATCTGTATTGTGAAAAGCGCTATACAAATAAACTTGACTTGACTTGACTTGACGTATTAATCTGCTTACTGTCCGATCCGGAGACGAGGCAGGAACCAGGGTCTCGCACAGTTCTCTTCCCATCTCCCCAATGAGATAACTAAACACTTTCAGTTTCACGGCTTCGCCAGCGTCCGCCAAAGTGAGATCCATAATGTTGTATTACAAATTTATTAAATGTTTAATTTAGGTTTCAACATTAAAAGTTAAGACTTTGATTTTAGTAGGCTCAGTTTCTATCTAAAGACTCCGGCCAGTTCTGTTTTCTCTATTGTATTTTAAATGAGTCAGATCACTGAGATTCTCACCTTTAAGCCTAGACGTTGAATCGTTAGGTTGATTGGCTTAGCTGTAGGGGAGACTTTCACCTTTTGTCTTTAATGGCTCTGGGATGGCCCTTGGAACCGGAGTTCCTGGCCAGTATCAGCATTTGAATAGTTATGCTGATTCAATTGGACTGGTAGTGCTCTCAGAGTAGGGTGTGTTGCTACTTCATTTGCATGCTTTGTTCAGAGTCTCCACCTCTATGTAATCCCTCCCCCTTGGAATGTATATAACTACAATACATACTGTATTAGCTTTAGACTTTTGAAGAACTGCAGCCACGTCAACGCGAAGTCCTCAATAAAGAAATAAATTCTTGAACGTGATCCCAAAGTCTCCTGGTCTTCGATTCTGAGTTTACAACAATATACAGCATGAACTCTTCTTTCCACAATTTCCATGATTTCGCCAGATTAGCTGAGTCCAGGCAAAGGGATGGTGGTGGTCTCAGCCCCAGTGAATTCTCCATCCGTGCTGTGCCTGAGCTCTCCACTCTCTCGACCATGCTTTTTCAGCCAGCGTCTCTCATTGTTTGTTAAATCTCTGTGCTTTTACTCTTCACAAAGCACCGCTGCCACCATGTTTCATTCTATTCTTTACTATGCATAGAATGGACGGTTAACACCAATATATTTGCGTACACTTACTTTATTGAACACAACAAAGGCCTGTAGCCTACTATCAGGTGTAAACAACGGAAGTCAACAGGTGTTAAACTGAATACAGTCTGTGCTGCAACAACAACCATCCCAACAGTCGCTCCTCCTTTTATGCTGCCGCTCCTCCGTGAGAGACACAAGACCGGTGCGTCGCGCAGGTGTCGCTCATCATCAATCACGCCACCGGCTTCGCGCCGTTCTCTCACGGCCCTCACCTCCTCCTGCTCGCCACAGTCATCATATGAGCTGTAATGGTCAAATTTATTTTCTGGGAAAAGTCAATACTGTAGTACAAAGAAAAATAATATGCACATTTGTATGTATACAAAATATAATAATTATTGTAGCAATGTCTTACATGTAAACAGGAAATGTTCTTTGTCAAAGATATTTATGGAATATACACATATGTTAGCTGTGAAGACTGAATGACAATTTCACTGAGAATTATACTCACCGGGTTTGATCAGCAAGCCATGTGCATTTAGTTTTTGAGCAAATTATAAACAATTGCACTTCTTTTTCACACTTGCCAAATTAAACACATGCAATTTGCTTAAATTCATAATAAATAAAAAGTCTAATGTGAACTAGAAACTAATTGTTCACAGATCTGAACTTGTTGTTTTGAGAAAAAATCTAATTCAAGAATTGAGCCAAAACAACTTAATACAACTAAGAATTTCTTTCCACTGGCAAAATCAGGACTAATATACCAGCTAATGTAGTCTGATGAGCAACTGGAATAAAGACAATAATTCTAACTGTAACGCTGGATGGGACTTGCATGGGGAAGGAGGACAAAAATAGTTCTGATGAAAAATCAATGTGCCTGTTTTGATGAAAAAGCTTTCTATTCTGATTAGTAATGGTTAGCTGCCTGACAAATGGGGTATTTATCAATATTACTGTCATCACAGTGGTTAGATTCAAATATAAATCAGCAAATAGCTTTTCAAAGTTTCACAGGCCAAATGTAATGCTTCATAGTGGCAAAAATTCTTGAAGTAGTGGTAAACTATGATATGCTGAATGTCTCATTTGCACCCTCCACAGGAAGATGTTCAGTAGCTTTAACAGTGTCTCTGTTTCTAAGTCTTTGTGGACACTAATCTATCTTCTCTTTTAGACTATAATAGCTGCATGCAATATGGTTGGTCTTTGCTGCTCGATAACTCCAGGTAACGAGCTGTCTAATAGAGAAGTCACATCTGCTTATCTTCCAGCTGCAACACCCTCTTTTAATGAGCTTTACCTAATTTCCTGCTTTTTTATGCGCTCTCCCATTTAGCCACTGCAAGCCCTTTCACACACTCTATTTCCTGTTCAGCTCCATTTCCAGACAACATTAGAGCTAATTCTAGCGTCATTTCTCCCTGGAAGAGAGAAGCTTAAATGATAATGGATAATTTGGTCATTTTTTCCGGCAATAACTAACCCAAATTTATATAATAAGTTGTATACTAAGATACAGGAAAAATGTTGAGAATTGTTGAGTTGCCTTGGATGTGACACCTGGACCTTTTGCTCAGGATTCTAACAGTCACAATGGACTCACACTGGCCGTCCGCTGAAGTGAGAGCTGTTATTCAGCATTCCCTCATACAGCCTGAATAGTCTTTATTCTCCATTCGCTCAAAAAGAAAATGATTCATGGGGTGAATAGCAAAAAGGCACACGTGTGTGCAATTGACTGGGTGATTTCTTATTAAAATGTCCATATTTTTTGTTGTTTATCGGGCATAACAGTCAAATATTAGAGCAGTTGCATATTATGTTTAACAAGATAAAAAAAAAGTTTGCCAAGACAAGCTTTGATGCTGGCTTGAAAAAGCCTGGCCAGAAAGTTTGAAGTTGTTTTTAAATAAAAAGCTTGAAGTTTTAAGGCTTTAAGGCCATGCAGTCTTACAGACAATGTTTATGAGAGCATCGCTATGAGGGCCCATGTGGGTATGAAATGAGCTGAAAAAAATGGGCCTTATTTATATAGGAATGTCTGCAGGTTTCATAATGGCCCCATGCTCATTTTCAATATGAATTTTTCACGAGCCGGGTGAATCTCCTGAATTTTGTGGGGTTTAACTCGGAGCTCGAGCCAAGCCTCAGGTTCAGGCCTCCTCCGAGGACAGCAGGCCAAGTTCGTTTAAGGCTAAATCAGGCAAACTCGTGAAATAAATAAATAAAATAATGTACCCCAATATTACTATATAATATAATATATCAACTATAATATAATATAATATAATATAATATAATATAATATAATTTAATATAATTTAATATAATATAATATAATATAATATAATATAATATAATATAATATAATATAATATAATCTGTGAGTTTAGCATCATCACGTAGTAGTACATCAAAAGAATAAATTCTTAGGCTATAGGGTCAGATTTTCTGAGATTTTAACAGAAGTATGTGTGTTGAACATCATTGAACATAAAACTGGTTAATTTTGAGTTGGGTTTAAAATCTACATCGTGTCTATAGTAGCAGTGTATAGTACTTTGATGACGCCTCAGTGTCTCATAATTATTCATGAGACTGAGTTTTCTTATCCTATGAGAAGATACTGTCTCTTAATTATTCATGACACCACGTGGTGCTTTCCAATGACAGATGTGTCAAACTGTGAGATCGAGTAATAGATGAGAGAGACGTTCATGGGTCGCAAAGTGTTTGTTTCCGTGGTGTAAAAGTACGAGTGTGTGTTGTATAGCTTTCCCCGCAATGTTGCCAGGGCAAGACTCTGGCTGCGGGCGGTTGGTTGGCTGAAAATCTTTTCAGCTTGGCACTATAAATCGGTATTTTTCTGCACTAAACTAGTGAATTTTGCCAAGATATATTCAGAGATGAGAGACAAGATGTTATAGAATAATAATTTAATGAAAAACCAATTTTGACAAAAAAAAAAAAAAAACTGACATTCGACCTATTTTTAGACCTTAGGCCTAGCCTACTGAAAACTGGTAGCGCGACATGATCCGACGTTTTTTTCCATGAACGCATCACAGATAGATAGATAGATAGATAGATAGATAGATAGATAGATAGATAGATAGATAGATAGATAGATAGATAGATAGATAGATAGATAGATAGATAGATTCATTCATTCATTCATTCATTCATTCATTCATTCATTCATTCATTCATTCATTCATTCATTCATTCATTCATTCATTCATTCATTCATTCATTCTCTTCAATCTTGTGTGATGTTTTACCACATTGAACAACGAGGTGCAAAATATTGCAGTTTCCCAGGAACTGGTAATGTGATTTTTGTCTTATGTCTACTTTTATGTTGTTTTTCTAAGAAATTATTTGAACAGCTGCAGCTCTGACATCATCAAATAGCATTACATGTGTGAGGCTGGATTGAGCACTGTCTTTTATGTAATGACCTCACTGCCCAGGGCTGTCACAATTACAACCACACAAGCAACTCTTAGTTTAAAGAACTGGAATAACATTAACTTTAAATGAAACACATGCAATTAAAACAGCAGATGATGAAATTTACTGAATATAATACTTAAAATGGTGTTGTTTAAAATTAGATCAGTTAGTCAGTGCAAATATGTAGTACAACATGCATAAAATGTATGAAGTGTATAGAGGCTGAAAGTGGGCCAGTGCCTTTTTACTAAAGAAAACAAAAAAACTGGGAAATATAAGAAAAAAAAGAGTGGTACGTCAGTGCCTGGGCCATGCTTTCTCATCATACCACCTTTGATATGAGACCTAATCATGCATTAAAGATGAGGTGAAAGGTGTAATTATTAATTGAACAGCTCAAGTCCAAGTTTGTCTCTTCTCTGGAAAAGTAATTCGAAGTGATGAGTTTGTGGTGTTGGAGGATCTCTGCTCCTGTCTTTCACATGACATCATTCTCCATCACTGCTTCAACTGACAGTGTAGCCAGAAAAGCGTCTCTGGGTATGCATAAGAAAAACTGGGTGTGCCATGCACATTTATTGTCAGATTAATGTGCAAAAAAAAAACTCAACCCGGCATATCACTAACTTTAATAGATTGGGCTGATGTGTAAAACTATTCTCAGGCTCGCCACATAACCATAATACTAGGCCTATATATAACTCAGGGCTCAACATTAAGCCTTTTCATGTGCTTGTCCTTCGAACAAGTAAATCGGTCATTCACTTAATTCACTTAAAAATAGGATTTTTTGTGTGTGTGTTGTAAAAGTAATTTATTCTGAAGCAATATTCTCATCAGTATTCAGTCAGCTTTTACATCTTTAAATCTGCATATTTATGATAGTTTAACCTTTATAAAGAGCATGTTTCCCTAATCATTTTATGCTTCATCTTTCATTTTGAATTCTTAAATTTCATCAATAAATTCAATTGGAATAATAAGACTCTATATGGCTGTTACCAATCAAATTAATTAATTTACACTGAAAAATTACAACTGCATTAAATAATGTTACGAGATTGTTTTAAATATTTTTTGAATATAAAAAATCGGAAAGAATGATAGCCTACTTTTAAACACGAAACTAAACCACCAGGAGCAGCAGATTATCGTCTTAATGAGTGAGTTATTGAGTAATTTATTCAAATGATTCGTTCAAACGGCTGAATCGTTCAGGAATGAGGCAGTTGTTTGATGGGTCATTGAATCTTTGACTCAACCGATTCGTTCAAAGGTGCTGAATCATTCAGTAATGCGGTTATGTTATGTGTTCCGGTAAGATGAGCTGTGGTTCTGCTGTGATCTTTGTTTGGAACTATTTTCACTGCACAAATTGAACAAAAACAGTCAATATTGTGTCTGAAGTGACTTGATATTAATTACTTGTTTATTGAACTGTCATATGAAATCAGTGTCACATTTTCAATCTTAATGGTATTCAGCACTTGTGTGATGTTGCTTAACTGTATCATATCATAGGCTTATGCTATAAAAACTCCACATAAATTTTTTAACCGCTGTATGTTCATTAAGTTTCTTTGTGTGAACTGCGCTCATTTGTTTCAATTTCTCCTCTGCGCAAGCCTCAACAGCACAACAACAATCAGCGGCTGTTTGCGGATTGGTTGGCAGTCCAAATGTTGGCAGATATTCTTTTAACGAAAATAATTAAAAAATTATATTACATTTTATATTTACAAATATTGTAAGTAAACAACACTAGTCCAAGTTTAGAAAAATATTTTTATTAAGACTTAAAAAAATTATTCTGCATCTATTTTTAGGTGGCACCGGCACACCCTGGCACACCCTTGACCACGCCTATACCAAAAATGCAAAAAAATGAATCTGGACAGAACATGAGTGATTTAACATTTGATTTAAATCTCAGCCTATATTCAAAACAAATATATATATTTTCTTTTCGGGCATATCTAATTGAAAGATTTTTCCTTTTTCATTTGGCATGTCTTTTTTTTTTCTTTTTTTTTTACCATCAAAAAATACTTTTTTAAAACGTATCCATCCATCATTTTACACATAGTGCTGGTGTAATTATGCCAATTGAAATTCAGAGAACATAGATCTTTAAATGCAATTCACATTGCTTTTTATTCGTGCAGTCTAACTGAAGGTTGCAATGTCATTTTTTTTTTTTTTTTTTGTAAAGGAAAAAAATGAAATCCATGCACAAGTATATTTCAAGTTGCAAGGAGGAGCAGCAATTTATGAAATAGATTGCATTGGATTTTGCAGACTACTGCAGAGACATAAGATTTACTGTTAATATAAGGGCTTTCTCCTCCCAGTTTTTCATCCTTTTACTCTCAGCTGTGACATCTCAGAAATAGCAGAGTGGTGTTTGATGAAGTATCATATATTTCCTTAGGCTGTAGAATCACCACACTGCTGGTGCTTGAATTTGTTGAGGTATTGCTGTGAATGATCAGGTGTCCATGAACATTTTCCCATTTTCTGTTACTTAGTTTATTATTATTATTTCCAAAATAAAATGTTCAATTCACAATATTACCATGTGTAGGCCTATTTCTTTCAAATACATGTAATGAGTGGAATGAGTAGGCCCTGAAAATGTAAGGTTATTTTCTTTGCTTGTAGTATCACACCGCCCCTTGGTTGTACTCTGCCATTGCAGGTCTTCTCTCCATGAAAAAAAGGTGGAAAAAAAGTAGATAAATAATTATTTATTTTTTATGTATTTTTTTTTAAATAAAACAAAACGCTTCTTTTATAATATAAACGGCATGCTTGCAGAGAAGTGCAGAGTGGGGCAGAGACCTACTTTCTGTAACACAGAGCTCTGTGGTTTTTACATGACCACACTTTTCTGGACACTTCAAAGGAGAACATTTTGAGACGTGTTCATAAATTGCACAAATATAGCTATCATTATTTCCCATGCTGGTTTTCGCTTAGCCACAGGGCTTATTTTAGACATATAATTTCGTCTGCTAGGCTACATAATAGGCTATATTTATATGCTATTTTATATGTAAAGTGGTACACTAGGCTACTTGCCTCTGCTACTTTACAAGCATACGATTTCTATTAAAATTAGTGTTTTTAATGTAATAGCCTACAGCCTAATTATTTGGAAAAATATAACTTAAAGAAAAATATTCATTTTTATTTTGAAATCTAAAAATGGAATGTATACAAATAAAAGATGGTTAAACCAATGTTCCAACATCTTTTTATATGAACTAGCCACATGTTTGCAATCGACTAATATCCAAAACAATTTTCATAATGAAAAAAATGTTTACGTCCACACACCAGCCTCGTTTTAGTCCACTATCCATATAAAAATCAGTATTCATCTGCGCAGTATATGTTATTCCCTGTAAGATCCATAGTTTTGCCATAGGAAATAATGTACAGACAACTTTTTGTCTCACACGCGCTTCCGTTCAAGCTTCGTTAGAAGGACGTTTGAGGGGTTGCCATCGGTGACGCGTCCCTACGCAACCAGCCCCCGCCCTATTTCTTGCATCTCCTCTTTGATTGGTGCATTTAATCCGGGCCTTCAAAAACTCGCTAGATGATTGGTCGAATCAGCTGTCAATCTCCCACAAAAATCTATTTACAGTAGGTTGTGAGCGGATCAAGTGTATCCGTTCAGATTAAAGCTGCATCTCACTGTAACTAAAAGCTTTTTCGAGCTGGATTTTGTTTAATTAACAGATATTGTGCCTAGTATTTATTAGTTATTCCTCGGTGGAACGTTTTAATTCGTCTTTTTTCATCTGCTGAAGCGGAAGATCCAGGAAAAAGATGTCTTCGGACGAAGACAGGGCGAAGGAGATTCTGAAGGGGTTTAAACTGTATCCTTAAGTGATGATGGGGCAGATTAGCCTGCTTGCTGCAAACCTCAAACTTACAGAACTTTACATCATAGCTAGCAATCTGACTTCGGGCGTAAATCTGTATCCGGCAAATTATCTAACGGTTTTGAAACCAGGACTCTAATATTGATGATGCTGTAATTTGTATATGTTGATTACAGTTAGCAAACTGGAAGGTGAAGTAGTTACATATTATGTTATGCTTTTTAGTCATAATGTTCAATACGTGCCTGATTTCAATTGGGACAATCTCCATCTATAAACCCAAATGCTTTTTATTAGATCAAACAAACTAACGTTACCGGCTATATTTGCGTCTTTGGAGTCAGACTGTAAATTGACAGTTCATTTTGGATGTACTAACACTTTTAAGCACTCAATCAAGTGTTGTATCATGTATCCTATGCAGTCTTTAGGCATTATGTACGGTATGACAGTATTATATTTGCTATGTAATGTGCGAGATTAATCGGTGTAATTTCTCTAATCCAGAGATTATGTCTGCGTTATTCGATAAATTGTATGATTAAGCTTGTTTTTGGTCATGTGCATACCTGGATTATTGAGTTACTGGGATATGAATTGCAACTCTCTAGTGAGAGTTATGATGCAATTATCATATCGTCCTTTCAAAGCAGTTTTACTTTTATTTGAGCATATTAGCATCAGTAACTAACTGGGATGCTGTTATTTGCTTTAGCTGGAAGTTTTGTTAATGAGGATACTATGAGACTGACAGGCACCTGATTCTTGGGATCAGGTGCATTAGCAAGGTGAAATCTCCTCACACAGTTTGTGCCTGCCATCACGATTACATAACATTGGCTAGTGTTTCTATAATAGGCTCTGTAAATCTGACAAGAATAATCACACAAGCACCAGAACATTCTGATGGCGTGAAAGTGGTCTGAGAAATGGCTGCCCCGTCAGACACTGTTTTTCTGATATATCTTCAAGTAGACTTGGGTCTACCTACCCTGTGTGACCTTCTTTGTGAAAGCAAGGGTGTGTCTTACAGGCTGGTAATTCTTAAATCCTTGATTTGAAAGGACAGGGATTTGCTGCCTTATGCTCCTCACATCCAACTGTGTGCCGCATGAGGCAAAGCTGTGGAAAATGATAGTTGACCAAAACTTATGTGAACATGCATCTTTTAATGAAAGGTCTGTGAAATGAGCGAAAGTTGTACAAGTCTGTAAGGAAATATTTTGAACTTGCCCTACTGTTCAAAAGTTTGGGGTCAGAAAGATTTTTAAATAGATAAATTAATACTTTTAATCACTAAAGACGCATTAAATTGACACAGTAAAAGTGACAGTAAAGACATTTATAATGTTACATCTATTTCAAATAAAATTGGACTTTCTATTTATCAAAGAATCTTTCAGCGGAAAAATGGTTGCTTATTGAGCACCAAATCGCCATATTAGAATGATTTCTGAAGCATTATGTGAAACTGAAGACTGGAATAATGGCTGCTGAAAATTCAGCTTTTCCATCACAGGAATAAATTACAAAAACTGTTACTTTAGATTGTAATAACATTTCATAATATTACTGTTTTTACTATAGTTTTGAACAAATACTAGTAGCCTTGATGAGCATAAGATACTTAATGTTCTAAAACATTAAAAATATTACCGACACCAAACTTTTGAATGGTAGTGTATGTATGGATAAGACATTCAGATATTGTTTTATGTAAAATAATGAAATTAATACTGAAGTTGTTCATAGTAAGCTGGACCATGGGCTGGTATGCCATAGATATCACCACCTATGATTTGATCTTTAATAGGATAGAATTAGAATAATGTTTTTATGCATAATATATTGTATTGGTCCAGTTTTGAGCTCAGCTGTTTTCACAGAATATGTGTCATCTTAGTATAGCACAGCTCTTTTTAGCAGTGTGAATCTGGTACAATGTAGTTATGCAGCACAGACCAATTTCCAAAGGTTGTTTCAAAGTTTCATGCAATTTTACCTCCCAGGCTTCATCATATCTGCCTTGTGTTTTTTTTACCCAGTGTGCCCCAGAGGTGACTACCGTGTGCAAAGCACCATCCCTTGAGTAGCTACAAAAAACACTGACTTAAATAATGAAAAAGAGAGATATTGTATCGTGTGCCAAATTATGTTTTTTAGAAGTGTTAGAGCAATGTAACAATGAAAGCAGTGCTGCTGCAGCACAAGTATTGAGTATCTTAGTGCATCTAGAATTTTGAAGGAGTTTGTATTTCGTTTGCTCACCGTGTCTTTCAAGGCTGGTTTTATGTTCCTGTGTCTTTGTTTATTTGGTAAAGCGTTAGTAGTACTAACACAGCCCTCCACCGCCATTATTTTTAATAAGGCAAGTGTTTTTTTTTTTTTAAATACTCTCTTTTGCACCAATAACAACAGACTGGAAATGGCAACAATGGATGACTTTTTAAAAATGAATGTGGCTTCCATGAAAGCTTTGGCGCCGAGGGGACTAATTACTTTGACAGTGACAGTGTTTGTGAGTAAAATGGTCTCTCCCCAGTGTGCTCAGCAGGTGAGATCCAACAGACATCTGTCTCCAATAATCTCGAATGCAGTCGCCTGGTTCATCAGAAACAGAGCCGATCACTTTAGTGAATAGTTACTCATTTTTAGTGACTTCAGCTGTTGGCATCTAAATTCAGGGTGAAATATATCACAGGAGACAGCACATAAAAGAGCTTGGAAAGATGTATATCTTGATTTTTGCCTTTTCCACCAGAATGGTTTGCGTTCTGGAGCCAGAGCCTGTTTTGGCCAGGCGAACTGGTGCCTGTCGCGAAACGACCACGTGTTTCCACATACTTGAGAACCCCCTTTTCTGCAGTGGAAATGCGTGGAACGGTTCGAGAGTGGACAAAAGCCCGGATCCCACCCGGAATAGTGTCGGTGGGAAAGGGGTACTTGAGTCCCCCTTGGAAGTTTGTTGAGACTCCCTCGCTGAGAACCACTGGTCTAAATGACGTTTAAGCAATAAGCACATAGGTAATATCTCCAGCTTTTGTTATTTTTGAACATAGTGCATGAAGATATGGGATGTATTCAGTCAAATTACTACTGCATAATTTCATTTGGTTCTGTTTGGTTCTTTGGTAAAGGGAGAATAAATCATCTCTCAGGGCTGGACTGAAAATGAATCCTGGGTCATGCTTCTGGTTATTTGTGTCTCAGGATTCATTTAAAGTATATTAATGCCTTAGGCTACGTCTACATTAATCCGGATATATTTGAAAACTGTGTTTCCGTTTAAAAACACTCTTCATCCACACTAGCGTTTTCAGGCGTTTTCCGATGTTTCAGTGTGGATGAGAAACCTTTGGATTTATCGCGAGTTACTGCGAGTTATCGCGCAGTTCTTCTGACAGGATAATTTTATTTAGCAAAATATCTCACCATTCACTGATTTCACTGATTCACTGACCAGGTCGCACTCACTCACCATATATGTTTGGTCTAAAACGCAAGTGCTCTCATGTATTGCTGCAGGACAGCACATCATCTTTGCAGGACTGTGAGATGAAGAGTGTGCAAAGTAACATATTTTAGCAACAGTGTGAAAGTAAATAACACATAACAGGCACAAAACCGGTATACTCTGTTTTGACAGTCCGCACAGTACAACGCGAAAATTTTCATATTTATACACTTTGGAGAGCGTTTTCATTTATAAAAACGCTGTCTCAGTGTGGACGGAAGAACAAAATGGAGAGAAAAAAAATGCGTTTTGAAACAAAAACGTATTAGTGTGGACAAGGATAGTCATATATAAAATTGAGTCTCCATAAAAAAAACATAATATATATGATAATATAAAAATATGATTATGCAAATTATAAATAATTATTATAAATATAAAATATTTCATTAATATAATTAACATAATACAAATTATATAATTAATATAAATATTATATATTTATATAATTAAAACATTTTATTATGGCTGCAGTGCAGTGTCACTAATATTGTAAATTCTTCTGTACAAAGTAACACTACAGTGTCCTTGTTACTTATGTTATACGTACTTACTATAATAAGAGTAGATAATGCATATTTCATGCAACTAACCCTAATCTAAACCATATAGTAAATACATTTTATTGTTAATTAATATTATTCAGTACTTTAATGTTACACTGTTACAAAGGCACCTTAAAATAAAGTATAACACATTTTTATGATGAGCCCTTTTCATTCCAACGGGAACAGATTTGGATTTTGGATTTAATGCTTGAAAGATAGATTAGGATTAGTGATACATGTAGCACTCTTGTGCAGCCTTGACTGAGATCTCATGGGGTTGGTGACTAGGGCCTGTTCTGTACACCTGTAATGACACATGCAGCCTCGTGTGAGTGTGCTCGACCTGCCTGAAAGACTCCTACAGGTGGCCTGAAGATGAAGAGGTCTGATGTCTTTGACACAGAGTACAGGACATTGTCACAAACCATTGTTTAGCAGACAGATCAGGATGTTTTTAGACCTCAAGTGTGGTCTGCTTCAGTTAGCTCTTACCTTATTTGCTGTGATTTAAAACTAAAAGCTGCTCAATGTAATGATCTGATACTCTTAAATTTAGGCATAATTTAATGGATTAGTTCACCCATCACTACTTTCGCAAACCCATAATACCCACTTTCCTCTGTGGAGCACAAACATAATTGTAGCTAAATGCTTATATGTGAAGATACTCTTTTCCATTGGTGGTCGAACAAGATATTCAGTGAATTAAACTTAAAACTTAAAGTTTGTTCCTCACACAAATCTATCACATGGCTTTAGAGAAGTTTTAATATAGTGCAAGTGTCTTATGGACTGCTTTTATGGTGCTGTTTTGTTCTTTTTTTAATCTTGACAGTGCCTTGAACATTCTGATAAACATCTCTTTTGTTGAAAGAAAGTCATACCGGTTTGAAATGACAATGAGGTAAATGATGACATTATCTTCATTTCTTAGGTGAACTGTCCCTTTAAGCCCAATGAGCCAAACCCTAAGTCTGATTATTGATTGTGTCTTCATGTGAATTTATCTTCCTCTTAAATGTAATTTACAAAAATGTTGGCCCTGAAATCAGAAGACATTTTTTCATTGTCAGTCTGGTCAGCACAAAGACTATATATAGAAAGACGGTCCACTCGTATTACTATGAATGGGAGAACACGCAATATGGCAGAATAAGTAATAAGTGCACTTAGGACTGCACATGCGCATTGGCCGGTCTAGCCTGAAAAAAAAAATGCTTTTTTAACACTATTTTAATGTAAGAAACCATATTTATGGGACAGTTGTTGTCAGATTTCATTGGTGATTTCAAATATGAAATTTAATCATAAACCTGCTGAACAGCTTTGGAGAATTTGATGTTTCCCCATTCAGAGAGATAAGCGCTGCACTTGCAAGACTGAAATAGATGCCCGAGAGGCATTTCAAAGATGGCCGCCGAGAGAAATGACTTGCCTGAAAGGGACTTTGGTTCAGCATGCCTTAACTTGTCTTCAGAAACTGGATGAATCTTAGAGATGCAGAGACAGGGAAGGTTCTCTGGCAGGGAACTGAAGACCTCTCCCTTCCTGGGGTAGAACATGAAGGTTTGTGGTTCTCAGCATTACCTTGCATTAAAGATTAAACTATTGACTAGATTGGGCTACACCAATTCTTCTCTTATGTCCACTACTTCACAGCTCTTTTTAATGATGTCAAAGTGAGGTCGAGATCAGTTTTCAGTACTGAATTTGGTACAGAATGTGCCATGTCTGGTAACTAACAGATTTGATTTTGTTTTCCAGCTCGGGTTCCTAAGAAGATCCTGAAATGTAAAGCAGTCTCCAGAGAGCTGAATTTCTCTTCAGTAGAAAAACTGGAAAAATTCCGACTGGAGCAAAAAGTTTTCTTTAAAGGCCAGTGCCTAGAAGGTTGTTCTGATTCTTTCTTGCACATTGCACTCTTGTAATAACAAATAGCAATGGTTTTAAATGGAAATTTAGAGGTCTCTTTAGCAAGATGTCTCTAGTTCTGAAATATCTATGCTAGTCTTCTCAAGCAAGGAGCTCCTGTTAAAATGTGTAAAATATAAATGTTGCTAAAAATACAATTTGATCATAATATTTTACTCATAAGCCCCTTTTACACAGCAGTCCTGGTAATTTATCGTAAAATTATCAGAATGACTTTTTCAGTAAATACACAAATGTGCTGTTCACACAAGCAACTGCATTCTGTCTTTTTACCAGTAAGATACCATTCACACATCATTACCAGTACTGGTAAACTCTGTGATGCAAGTCATTGGAAAAACACTAAGCGATTTTCTTCATCCACCTGGATGAGGAGAAGCGCTTTAGTTTCATTTTAGTTCGTTTTTTTTTTTACTTCTGAGTGACAGGCCTAAAGGGATAGTTCACCTAAAAATGAAAATTCTGTCATCATTTACTCACCCTCAAGTTGTTTCAAACCTGTATGAATTTCTTTTTTCTGCTGAACACAAAAGAAAATATTTTGAAAAATGTCTGTAACCAAACAGTTGATGGACCCCATTGACTTCCATAGTATTTTTTTTCCTACTATGGAAGTCATTGGGGTCCATCAACTGTTTGGTTATCGACATTTTTCAAAATATCTTCTTTTGTGTTCAGCAGAAAAAAGAAATTCATACAGGTTTGAAACAACTTGAGGGTGAGTAAATGATGACAGAATTTTCATTTTTGGGTGAACTATCCCTTTAAGGGGATGATCACGCAGAATGCGCTTTTGCTCTTAAAGGGGTCATCGGATGCCAATTTTCCACAAGTTAGTATAATTCTTTAGGGTCTTCATGTAAAGTTTGTAACATACTTTGGTTAAAATTCCTCCTCAAAAACAGCTCTGTTCACAGCGCTCCGTTTCGGTGCATGTCTCTTTAAATGATAATGAGCAACTGCTCACCCCACCCCTCTCTTCCATGGGGGGTGTCGACACAAGACACGTAAAGTGATGCCTTGGCAGACAGTATACAAATGGCTGAGGGCGGAAAAATGCTAATACGGGAAATATGCTAATACGGGACAGTGCGTCAATGGTCGTGGGCGGAGCATGAGCAATATGACAGAAATATTAGAAAATCAGAAAATCCAAACGGCTTTATTATTGAGAGTCTTTAGGCTTTTTGAGAATTAAAAAAAAAAGTGAATGGATTTTTTTCATTGAATGGTGGTTGTGTCCACACACTGCAAAGACACATTTAAATGCAAACACCATGTAAAAGTGAATTTTGCATCCGATGACCCATTTAAAAACACGAGACGCACAATAGTTACTATTGTATTGCAGTATGCTCCGACAGAGCAAACTTCTTACGTCTGTGCGTTCTGACCTCGTACGTGCTCACACCGGTAATCTTCATTCTCTGTTCACACAAAGCATCATACCATTAATTTACTGGTTATCTTACAACTTGTCATGCTAGTAAATTGCCAGAACTGTTTTTTTGAAAAGGTCCTGTTCACATATGATCTCTTAATGGCAGTTTACCAGTAATTTAGCAGTAAAGTTTGTATGTGTTAAAGGGGCTACTGTTAGCAAGTGACCTTTATATGAGTGTCAATAGTAGCCATCTTAGGTCATTGCTTTGGTGGATTTAGATTTAGTGTAATCCAAATCAGGCACAAGTACATTTGAACATTTCCGTATATACTAGGCCTAAGATTCTTGAATAACCTGATCAGTATATTTTTAATGCAGTGTTTCTTTCGATTCAATTATCCTATTTGTAGCCAAAATTATTTTCAAAGAATTTATTATGCATTCAACACTAATTCACGATGCAACTGTCAGCCATTATAAGTTTCATCTATGCTTGTCTTCATGGTATTGTGGACTTATACTGATATTATTAGTAGCACAACTACAGTAAGGTTCCATTTGTTAACATTAGTTATTCGTGATTGTTAACAAGAACTAACAATGAACAATACTTCTACAGCATTTATTAATATTAGTTAATGTTAATTTAATTCAGTTAAATTAGTTCATGTTAATTTCAACATTCAAACAAAACTAACTATAAAGAATGAACAACTATATTTTTTACTAACTAACTAACATTAACAAAAACTAATAAATGCTTTAAAACATATTGCTTGTTAGTTCATGTTAGCTAACGCATTAACTAATGTTAACAAACAGCCTTATTGTAAAGTTTTACCAATATTAATATTGAATATCAATTTCCATTTTCTAATTCTAGACTTTACTTGTCAGGTTACTTTGTGTAATTGTGTAATAAAAGTGCTTGTGCATACAAATTCCTATGAGCCAAGATGCAAAAGATTTACAATCTTGGAATAAGGATTTGTATGCACAAGCACTTTTGAAACATGTTAAATTAAATAACTTGGACACATGCATAGATGAGATTTTTGAAAGCTTGTTTGTGAAAATGTTTTTCCTCTTCTTGGCCTACTAGATTTAAAGTGTGTAAAGATTATTTACACCACAAAATGCTTACACGTGTATCTTTTGTGTCTTTTCAGAGTGGTTTTTTGAGTTTGGCTTTGTGATTCCTAATTCTACAAACACGTGGCAGTCTTTGATAGAAGCTGCACCAGAGTCACAAATGATGCCTGCAAATGTCTTAACGTAAGAGTTTCCTTAAATAAAAAAAATATTTTATGATAGTCAACATATTAGATATTCATAAAAGTTACTCATGGAGTAATTATGAGTCAAATGTCTTCTCTTGCAGGGGTAATGTTGTTATAGAGACCAAGTTTTATGATGACGACCTTCATGTCAGCACGTCCCGGGTACGACTCTTCTACGTCTGAGACATGGAACCTTTATTTTATATAATTTTTTTTTTTTTTTTACTGTCAGTCCAGAGGATGGACCCATTACTACAAGTTTCAATGTACAGAGGAGACACTCTACATACTGAGTATTTCTTCTGAGGCGCTGTGACAACAACATTAAAGGGAACATTTTAGAACAAAACAGTTTCAAGACAAATGATTACACCAGTTTTATGGCAGATAAGGACTTGTACATAAGAGTTATCATGCTCATGACAACCTGGTTGTGTAAATTACCTGTTTGTATATTTTTCTTCTTCTACAATTCAATCCTGCAATGTACACTGCTTCCTTATCAGATGTTTTTAAAAGGGTTTCTCCCAGTCTGTGTGGTCATTCATGGTCTCATTGTTTTGTTCTGTTTAGGTTTTTTTTGTTAAACTGTAAGATAGGCTGTGTTTTCAAATAAATTATGTAATTATGGATTAAAATATTGATATTGATGCTTTCTCTCTCACATTTTTCCCTTAACAAACTATTTCTAATAATATTTTTATGTCTCACATTGCATGTACAGGAATATGGCACATTTAACATAAAATAAGTGGAATATAAGAACAAATCAGAATTACTTCAAAATGTTTAAAACATCTAGTATATTTTGCTCTTTACATGGATCCCATTAATGAATCCCACAGAATAAATTAGTTTTTACAAAAGAGAATATTTATGTCCAGTTAAAATATCTTAATATCGTCGTCATAAAGTTTGTTTTAACTGAACATATAAAACTTGGAATTAGCCTATAATTATTTTCTAAAGGGTGCCTGTCCAATTTGTAGAAATGTCCAAAACATGGAAATAACCAAGAGTACTACATTACCCAGAATTCCTTCCGGTAGGAGCGGAAGTTGTTCGTGACGACCTTGGGTAGCTCTTGCAAGCATGGCGAATAAAGAGCCTAACGTGAGTATAATGTCTTAATTCTTTAAATTTTTGTAAAAATAAAAATCTAAAATTATATTTGTATACATACTAGGTAATGTAAATCCCTACTTTTTACACAGTGTAATATTCAGCTTCAAGCTTGGCAACAGAAATTTGAACAGAAAGAGTGTTACATGTGCATTAAATGACCAGTAAGCCGGTTCTGCTCTCAAACGCTAAAGCACATTTTAAGATTAGATCTGTTGTCTGGCCTCTTAATTAATGTGTTCTTGAAGTAGAAATTTTAATATTAATGTTTACTGATTCTCAATAGCATGCTCTGATGCTGAAATCCTGACTCCTGATGCCGGCTGGTCTAATAGACTGTTGGGAATTTGACGTTTAATATCACCTGTAACATATTTCTTTTGGTCTGAAGTTGACATGATACAAACGGTAGTTTATGAAAGAATTCAAACTGATTGTGATTCTACTTGTAAGTAAAAAAAAAAATGTATTACAGTTCTAATGCACTTCCATAATCAGAATGTCAGCTCATGAAGTAATTTCTCAGATACTGGTTATTACACTTGAATATTGCAGCTTTAAATATGTGTGAGTGTCAAAGGATGTCACTGTTGTTGGAATTTACGGGATTTAACCCGTTGGAAAAAGCTTAAAGGCTTAGTTTACCCCAAAATGAAAATAATAATAATAATAATAATAATGTCATCAATTACTCATCCTCATGGCGTTCCAAACCCGTAACACTTTCGTTCATATTTTAAACATATTAAACAAATATTTTAAATCTTTAAGATTTCTGTCCCTCCATTGACAGTCCACGCAACTACCACTTCAAAATTTCATAAACAGATAGTAAAACTAATCCATATAAATCGAGAAGTTTACTCCAAATTTTTTGCAGAGACTGATTGCTTTATATGATGAACAGATTGAATTTAGGCTTTTATTCACATATAAACATTGATCAGCGAAAATAAACAGAAGCTCAACCATACTTGCATACAAATCTCAGTGTTTCCCCTACCATTATATAAGGGGGGCGAGATTTCATTTAAATATATTAATTTGTGTTTCGAAGATGAACGAAAGTCTTACTGGTTTGGAATGGCATAAGGGTGAGTAAATTACAGAATTTTCATTTTTTGAGTGAACTAACCTTTTTAAATATTTTACTGTTAATGTTACAGTCATATTGTCATATATAATTTCCAATGAAAATGAATGTTTTGTTGTTTTTGTTATTGTGGTGTTGTTGTTGTTGCTTTTTTGTACTCTCACAGAGGTTCCTCCAGCACCTGAGAGATCTCGCCGGACGCATGTCCTCTGGCTCAAGGGGTGCTGGGATCGGACTAAAGATATTAATTGGAGCAGGTGCACTCGCTTATGGAGTCAAAGAGGCAACATATACAGGTACATCCAGTATTGCATTAGAAAACGTCTTAGAAACAGCAAATTTCTAGTGCAGTGCATTTATGCACTACCATTCAAAAGATTGTAATAATAATAAGAAGAAAATGAATACCTTTATTTAGCAAGGACGCATTAAATAGATCAAAAGTGACAGTAAAGACATTCACACAATTTTTTTTAAATAAATGCTGTTCTTTTGAACTTCCTATTCATCAAAGAATCCTAAAAGAAAATGTCATGGTTTATACAAAAATATTAAGCAGCACAACTGTTTTCCACATTTTGATGATAATAATTCCAAATGAATGATTTCTGAAAGATCATGTGACACTGAAGAGTAATGGCTGCTGAAAATGTAGCTTTGACATCACAGGAATAAATTACAGTTTAAACTATGTAAAAAAATTATTTAAAAAAAATCAGTTTACATTGTAATAATATCTGTTTACTGTATTTTTGATCAAATAAATGCAGCCTGGGTTAGCATAAGGGACTTCTTTCAAAAACATTACAAAATCTCACTGACCCCAAACGTTTGAATGATTGTGTATTTGTGCAAATATGTACCTTTCAAGTTAATATTAAAAGTAGATGATTGGTAATGTCATCTCTCACACTAATGGTCTTGTCTTTAGTGGAGGGTGGTCAGCGAGCAATCATCTTTAATAGAATTGGAGGGATGCAGATGGACACAGTCCTTGCTGAGGGTCTCCACTTCAGGTGAGCTTTTTAATGACTTGTTGAACAGTTTTCTTTATGAAAGCAAACCCCATGTTTGATCTTTCCATAACAAAAAAGGAAAGTTGTAGTTCTAAAAAAATAATTTTTAGTGACATTCTTCTTATAGGATACCGTGGATTCAGTATCCAATCATATATGACATTAGAGCCAAACCAAGAAAAATATCATCTTTAACTGGAAGCAAAGGTAAAAAAAATGTTTTATTTCATTTAATTTTGTTGGCCTTTCTTTGTTTACTTCCATTTTGAACATGGTCATAATATGTTCACTGTATTGATTATAGTTTATTTAAATATGGCTGCCCAATCTGAAGTTGTTCTTTATTTTACTTGGAGGAGTAATGTTGTTTGTAATGTGGTCAGACCTGCAGATGGTGAACATTGCGTTGCGTGTGCTGTCCCGTCCGGTGGCTTCCAGCCTTCCCGTCTTGTACCAGCAGCTGGGGAAGGACTATGATGAGCGTGTGTTGCCGTCCATTGTAAATGAAGTTCTGAAGAGTGTGGTAGCCAAATTCAATGCCTCCCAGCTAATTACACAAAGAGCCCAGGTTGGTATTCTCTCACAATCTGGCTTCCACAAATGAGTTCTAGAACCTACCGTAATATCCAGGATGTATATTTAAAGGAAGGGAATATCCAGATCACTATACTAAATGATTGTCTTTTTAATATTTATTCTCCATTGATTGCATGTAGGTCTCAATGCTCATCCGACGGGAGCTCTTTGAACGTGCTAAAGACTTCAACATTATTCTTGATGATGTGGCTGTCACAGAGTTGAGCTTCAGCAGGGAGTACACAGCAGCTGTGGAGGCCAAACAAGTTGGTAGGTAAAATTCGGTTCTTGAGTGCTGTAGCACAAAATATGTACATAGTTACTGTACTAAAAAAATATAATCTTTCAGCCCAGCAGGAGGCCCAAAGAGCTCAGTTCTATGTGGAGAAAGCAAAACAAGATCAGAGGCAGAAGATCATTCAAGCTGAAGGAGAGGCCCAGGCAGCCAAAATGGTATGAGCTTCTTATCTAAAAATATTTACTTTTGCCAAAGCTCATGGGTATTTTAAATATTTAAATCTCAAGTTGACCGTTTAACAGTTGAGCCTAAGCCTCCATTACTAATTCTAAAACATTACTTTAGAACTAGTCACGAATGAATGTTGAGTCGCTTCATTGAAGCCTATTAGATGGTATTATGAGAGGGAGATCGACCAAACGAGTGTGTTACATGCATCTGATATAGCATTCATTCTTCAGGTCGATGTCCATAATATTATATCCATTATAAAAAATCAGATGTCCGCTGTGGAAAGCGATGTCTTCGTCTTTGTCCTTTTAAAAGTTAAGGGGATTTCCATGACAGCGCTAAAACAACTACCTTGTTCTCACTCATAAAGACTTTGTCGCCATCTAATAGGGTAAATAATTTAACTTTCACTGAAGTCCATATCACGATCCTTTCTCAATAACAAATACAGCATATTATTTATAGAAGATATTATTATTGAACAACAATACTTAAATTAACAACAATAGAACGCAATATAAAACGCAATAGGAAATAAACACAAGCAAACAATTCAGTCAAACGTACAAAAGCAGCGCTCTAGTACTTGTACAGGATTAAATAAGTTAAATATAGCCAGGATGTACTGGATTTAAGTTAAATATAAATAAAGTTATGAAACTTAATTTTCCCCTAAACCAAAATCAATTTGCTTTGGAACAAGTAATAGATTAAAAAGACCAAAGATTGCCCGTTTGATATACTGTACCCCAAATTAATTATATCTTGTTTAACCACTATCTACATAAGAGCCAGCGGCAAATCCCCAAAGGACTGGCCAAGATGAAGCTGTTCTCTGCGGGTACGTGATCGCTGAACGGCCGCTAACGGCCTCGAGCTCGCATTTGCGAAAGTGTTAAAACAAATAGTAAAACATTTGTTTATATATGAGTCACATTTTTTAGGTCCAAATAATTACATTCTCACCTTAAAAACTCTAAAAACACAACAACAGTGGAATTTAAAAAAATAAATGGTGTATTTGCTCGACCGCCATGACAGTCGCTGCAAGCAGATTGATACAAACTGTGAAGCGGTTCGAGTGCTGATACTGGGGGAATAAATCATGGCTGGAAAAGGCTCTCAGCCAATCAGATTCGAGAAACAGATTATATTTTATCATTTTGAATTATGTTATATTATATTTATTGTTTTTATTGTTATTAATATTTAGATTAGTATTCAGGTTAATTTATTTTAAGGTATCCTTGTTACAGTGTAATTGTATATTTAAGCACTGAGTAACGGCCTGGTTTCACAGAAAGGGCTTAGATTAAGCCAGGATTAGGCCTTAATTAGGCCATTTAAGCAGCTTTTATAAAATAGCATGCCTTATAAAAAAAAAACACTGATGTGCATCTTGAGACAAAACAATGGCACTGACATATTCTAAGATATGGCAGTGCAAGTTGCTTTCAGTTAAAACAGTTCAAACATAGGGCTGGGTATCGAGTTCAATACTTTTTAGGTACCGACCGAATTGCCTCGATACTATCGAGAATCGAAACATGTCTTGTCGTTCGGTACCAAATTTCGATACCTAGGTTAATCTCGTCAACGTCAGTGAGCCAATAAGCATGCAGCATGATTGGCTGTGGCGGAAAAACACTAGTTTACGCTGTTGCCCAAAGAGACGTGGCTCGCACGTGAGGCTGTAGTGTAAGCGTCCTAACCCACACAGATGGAAAATATGTGGAAAAGATCAAAAGTGTAGCTACGTTTCACCAGACTCGATGCCAGCAGCCCGCGATGCAATATTTGCGACAAGATAATTGCTGCCAAGACCGGTGTTGTGCCGAATTTCGACTTCCAGACAAATTATTATCCCCCTCGTTGTAGTCAGTACCTGATTGCCTAATCCTAACCCCTCCCCCACAACTAATCCTAAACCTACCAATGCTAGGGGGGTAATAATTTGGCGTGGGTCAGAATTCGGGACAACACCTGTAACACGACAAATCTGATGAAGCACTTAACAGCGCACAGAATAAACTTGAGAGCAGAAAGTTGCTCCTTCTTTGACTGCAAGAAGAACTGGAGCATGTCACAAATGAACCGAAACTCAGCGTATAGGATACTTGCCTCACATACATGAGAATTATGCCTTTATAAGCTTGAAATGTCTTCTTTTAAACAAACCATTTCGAACCGGTTTGATTATGTAATCCAAATAAAAGGTGCATTTCGCTCTATTGGCGCGCGTTCACTATACTGCAGAGATGACGAGTCCACAACGTCATCTTCATCTTCAACTCAGAAAACACTAGTTTATTAATAAACAATTAAAATGTTTCCTTGCTATTTTTTCCCGAAACATTCAAAATCATTAGGCTACTTTTGCCTATGCGAGGCATATATCCCGCTATATAAAGCTAATTTATTTGTATAGCATTTTTCACTGCATTTCAGGGCATTTTTGCCCTGAGGATGGTCGTTTGACCGAAAGCTTGGTGATTAAATTTGCTTAAAGGATTTAAGTGTGCAGACAGTTTATTTATTTATAGCATTTTTCACAAAAATTAAAGCAGCTTTACAGAAAATGCATGTCTAAATTACAATTTAGAGTGATCTGTTATTATCAGAGCCAGAGGTGACTGTAAGTAATGCATTTCAATTCAATTTCATTCAGTTTCATTGTTAAACAATGCAGAAACAAACAAGGAGCTCATTGAAGTAAATAATACATGTTGTTAAACGATTTGGATACATAGAAAACTTTAGCATTGATGCTTTTTTACAGACTCAAAATATGTGTGTAAAAAAGTCAACAAACTGAAATAATAAAACCAACGTTTTTTTGTGGTAATGTAATGTTGTTAAAACGGATTTCATAAAATTGGTATCGAAAAAAGTATCATTCAGGAACCGGTATCGAAGTCAAGGTTTTGGTATCGAAAATGTTTAATTGATACCCAGCCCTACTCAAACATACATTTTAGTCTGGGACTAGCTTAAGCCTTGTCTGTGAATCTGGGGGATCATCAATTAACTTCATGTCCTTGAGAGTTAGGATTAGGTTTTGGTTTAGGGTTAGTTTCATGTAGTTATGCATCATTTATAGTTATTACTTTAGTAGTTACATGTAACGTGTAATAAGGACACTGTAAAATGAAGCATTACATAGTATTTTAGGATATAAATATTATTAATGTGTCTTTTGTGAAAAATGTTATATGAGAAATGTATTTTGGTTTCTAATTCACAGCTAGGAGAGGCCGTCACAAAGAATCCCGGATACCTTAAACTCAGAAGAATCAGGGCCGCGCAGAACATTGCCAAAACGGTACAATGTTATGATTCACTTCTTTCCAAAGCTATGTGGCATTTTGCTTATTCATAATTTTAATGAGTTTTCCTGATGTAAACGCCGGTACTCTTTGGAAAAAGGTGTGTTTTTCACCAATGTAAATATTTGATGTTCACTAGCAGTTCTGCCAAGGTTCGGCTGGTTACATACCAGTCCTTTTGGAAAAAGCTGAATGTTTTATGTCCTTTTTGAAAGCCCTGACCAGATGAAGGTTGTTTTCCAGGTGGCAGTTTCACAGAACAAGGTGTACCTGAACGCAGATAGTCTGGTTCTGAATCTACAGGATGACTATTTGAACAAGTAAGAACTACAGCTATATGCCGCATACATCTAGTCTTCCTGTATGTAGGATAATACCAGTATAGTCTGTATGACCCCTCAAAATTCATTTTTGTCTTTGCTCTGTGCATAATTAAATAATTGCATTTTGTAAAAGTATAATTGATGTTGGCAAAATCTTTTTTGCATTGCAGATTGTCACTCGGAAAGAAGTAACCCGTTCAAATAGCACTCGTTCTCATTGTCAGAGGTTCTATTACAAGAAGCCGTATGTGTGTCCTTTGAGATGGCTTTTTCTGATTGGGTCACAAATGGATATGTCATTCTGGAGAAGACTCCTTAAATATCTAATGGTGTAGACCTGGTTCGTCAGTTAAATTTGACTCCACAATTTGCTGATGATCAAAACACTACAGAGTTGTGTTAATGAATGAAGACAAAGGTACAACTGGACCAGAAAATGTAATTCTTTTCAACATTGATTGTTGCAACAGGAAACATGCATCTTTAAATGATACAATAGATGAAGTCAAGGTTGGTTGAAAAAAATCCATCCATTCTTTTAGGAATGATTTATGTCTTTGCTGAAAAATAATACATACAGTTGTATTTATGTGACACAAAATGACAGCTAATAAAAACTTTCATTTGTTATATAAGTTTCGTGTTTTTTTGACAATTGCCTTAGTCTTTGTATTAACCCTGGAATATTTGAATCCTAAACTATTTATTTTCTTTCTGCATGTTTTTTTTTTATATATATATATATTTCTTGGTATTTTACTATGAAACTTTTGGTACTAAACCAGCTTGACTATATATTTTATATATTTATATATATTTTATAGTAAAAGCATCACTCCACCACTTGCTTCTGGTAACTCTAGCAGTTCAATCCTGCTCAATCTGCCTCTCTACTTACCCTTTGAACTGCCTCTTTCCTCCCCCAAAACTCAGAAGGTAGGGGCTTGTTTGGCTCTTCTATTGGCTCTTGTCTATTTTCATCCTTTGAAATGCACCAATGAACAGATGCTAAGCCTTTTGTCAGGCTGCATACTGCATAGCTAAATATATGCTACCATTTTTGATGACGAAAATGAAAGTTACATAATAAATTCTTGCTTGATCTCTTAGCAAGTTTTTTCTGCAAGTAGATGAATATGGTTGTTTTGTTCTAAGTATATTGGCCAGCCGGCAGATTAATCAACTGACATTTGGCTGTACTGAGAATATCAGTATTGGCTAGTAACCTGCCTTTTTGGCTGTTTACCCGAGGTGTTAGCTTCCCTTGTGTCAGTTCCAAACTCTACACATACCCTTGTCATTTGAAAAGGCACTCTATTTTTATTTGAAATATTTGAATACTTTGAAAAGTGTTAAATCAATTTCAACATAATTTTTTATACAGAATGCGCAGCATTTTAATGCAATATTCTTGTCTTGTGCTCGCTCTGCATTGAAACAGTGTACAAAGTTAAGAAGAGATGGGAGATGGGGTTCCAACGATTTCAGGCATGTCTGTGTGAAGGTCATGCATGAACAAAGATGTTTGGTTTTTGTTGTTGTTGTTTATTAAGGTTATCTTAACCGTTTTTAGGATGTCATTTTTTTTGGGCTATACAAAAGATTCTTTTCAGGTGGCACTGTCTTTCAAAGTAGAAACCTATAGTCAAACCTAATTATATATAGCTAAAATGATATACATTATACACGTTTAAATTATAAGCTATAATTACATTCAATTTGGCTCAAAAAAGTTTTTTTCTTCCAGAATTTGTTCTGAACACAGTTTTTAATAGGTAATATCAGAAAGGAATAAAGAAAACAACAACATATAGTCATGTAGTGGCCAGATGGGACTGAATATGATGTGTATGATGATTTTATATTGAAGTGCAAAAAATAGGGTTCCAGGTGTTCAGAGGGTCTGTATGATTTCTCCAGAAGAATAGAACTGCAGTGGCACATGGGTGGATAAGATATACATGATTTATATTTCCAATTTTGTTGAATGCATTTTTTTTGTGAATATTGAAGAGGTTTTTTTTCAGGGGGGCGCAGTAGGTCAAGGCTGTCCGCGTAATCTTAGACATAATGTTGGGGACAATGGGACAGATTTGAGGATTTGAGTCACTGGATGCAGCCTGAGATTTATGCTGTAAAAATAGGGCACAATGTATAAAAAAAATGTTACGGGTGTTTAACTGTATTTTGAATAACACTTTGTGCTGTTTTAGGGTTAACGGACATTTCTGTAAAATTACTTGATAATGTCCTGGCAGAAAGTTACCAGTACATTTTCTGTTTAATTTTTTTTAACAGTGTATCTTTATTGTAGCTTTATTAGTAATTATTATATTGATGACGCAAAGATTTAATTAACAATTCCAAGAAAAAAGCAGTCCATCCAAACCAGGAGCTTTATAAACCACTGTAGCCTGTTCTTTTATACATATAAACTCCTTTACATTTATTTTTTTAATTTTTTTATTTCAGGATGGAGTGTATGAAATCTGAAAGAAGTGGTTAAATGTAACCATGTGTGTAATGTATTGATTTATCACATATAAATCAATGATATATTGGCATTATATCAGCAATCTGCCAGTTCTAAGAAATGTCAACATTGGCAACTGAAAAGGCCATAAGCCAAACACTGCTCTGATTAAGAAACAAGTTATTCAGTATATCTGTTTAATTTCTTATACACAATTTAACCAGAGCTCAGAGTAAGATTTTTGCAAGCAACCATAAGCAGATGAGAACTGAGAAGTCGCTGACTGTCTGCATGTTTCAGTGGATAATCAGGGGTTGTGTTAAAGCTCTTATATGACTCTGTGTTGTCTCAGTATAATTCGATTATATTAATCCCTTTGTGTACATGTGACTATGGAACTGTAGCTTATTGGTGTCAGACTTGCTAAAGGGCCCCACTAGATGGCACTCAACACCTAATACTGTTCTACATGGCATCACATTACATTCAGCTGCTGAGATTGTCTTCTAAATAAAACTACAAACGTTTGAGCTTGGGCTCAAGTCAAGTCTGTTCTTGTAGTTTTCATAACGTACTGCTGGGTTAAGCGTGACGCCGCACGTGTGTGGCCTCAGGCTTTAAAGCTTGAATTCATTCATAATGGACCCCTATACAATGTCCCTCTTTAAAGTGAAAAGCTCTGTTGAAGGAGAGGGGGTTTGTGCCACATGCTTATTCATGAAGGTGGGCTGTAGGTCAGGCGTCTGTGAGCGAACACTGCTGAAAAAAACATAAACACGGCCCTCCCCAAAGCTCCAGTTGTGGATGACCAACAACAGCCATGTTTTAGTCAAAGACTTCTGAGAGGAAATTATTTATTTATACATTCTGGAACGTTGAAATGCAGTTTAAGTGGTTCAAGCTTGGATGGATGCATTTATACATACCAACCTTTGGTGTGTTTATAAAGCTTTAAAGGGATGGTTTACCCCCATAATAAAAATTCTGTCATTAATTACTCAACCTCGTGTTGTTCTAAACCTGTAAGACTTTCGTTCATCTTCGGAACACAAATGAAGATTTTTTTTTATGAAATCTGAGAGCTTTCTTTTCCTCCATTGACAGCCTACGCTGTCGGTACTGCTCTTGGTAAAAAATCAACCGTACCGTTCTCCACACACGGATCTTATCATCTAGGCCTACAGTATGTCTTGCTGAAAATAACAGTACAACAGACGGACAGAGTTAGGCTAATCAATGTATGTTTCTGATGATGGATACGCATTCTGGCTTCCCCTAAACTTTGTTCAATGCGAATGCCGTACACTCTATATGACCAGTAACTTACACCGTCATCACCCGGGTGTTGATAGCGCAAGAGAGCAGGTGAGACATGAGCTGCACACTATCTGTTTAAAATAAACTCATTTAAGTGCAAGAAGTGTGCAAACTCACGTGCGCACTGCTTAGAATATTTGCCCACAAATGCAGATCTTGGCGAGTGTCCTAGCAAACATAGTAGGTTATGTCTTAAGTGAACGTAAACAGTAGAGAAAAAAACCCACGTGTACAGTATCAACGTACTGGATCCGTGCATTACTTCTTAAAGTGACTGCAGCCTAATATTCCTGCTGTTTTTTTTTGTTTAGTTTTTTATGTTAATCAAACAACAAAAGACGAGGAAATCAATCACTGCTCTTGACTGAATGGCTTTTATAACTTTAATAATGATTAATCTTTATTTAATTTCTACAATGAAGCAATGTTGTTTTACATCTGATTACTTAATGCAGTTTCTGTTCCTGAAAACTACTATTAGATACCTGAAAAGCACTGTTTATTTGATTTGTATCCTTGCTCTATGTATTTATTTGTGCTGTTGCTTGTCGTTAGATTATTTGTATTTATTTTCTTTATTTTTATTTGACAGTAGTCATTTTTTCCTGAACAGCATGCACATACTGAAGCTGTGACCCTAAAACCATGATAAAAACCGATCCATGAGTAATTTGAACCGTTACACCCCTACTACCAGTTTCAAGCCCCTGAAAGGTAGTAAAAATCCATGTGACTCCAGTGGTTTAACCTCAATTTTATGAAGTGACGTATGATGTCTATACCTTTCTGGGGCTTAAAAAGTGGTAGTTGCGTAGGCTGTCAATGGAGGGACAGAGAGCTCTCAGATTTCATTAAAAATATCTTTATTTGTGTTCCGAAGGTGACAGAAAGGTCTTACGGGTTTGGAATGAAATGAGGGTAAGTAATTAATGACAGAATTTTCATTTTAGGGTGAACTAACCTTTTAATACTGTGATCCACTCCATTGGGCATGAACAGTGAAACACCTGCCTGAATAAGCTTAATGTTAATTGTGGGAATGTGCTGGCTGCGGCGGTGCATTTTGCATCACCCTCCCTTCCTTACACACACACACATACACACACTGCAAAAAGACGGCAAGCCCGTTGCTCAGTTGGTGTGTCTCCATGGCAACACTGACCTCATGCTGTGACAGGCAATCTGGGCTGGTTGCTATGGTGAGTCGTTGTGACATCAAACCTGAGCCCCAGTTGCCATGGCACCACACCTACTGGCTCAGCAGCTATTTCTGTGTGATGTCTGGAGCCAACAGGCAACGGAGTTACAATGTCCCATTTTCATTCGTGATGCTTATTCCTTTGTTCTGCTGCTGTTTTATATGCTGCTTATGCAATTTCATAGGATTCCGCCTTTGGCTCTGCGATGTCGAGCACTTGTTTAAGGCGGAATCCTATGATAATATCCTTTTTGTGTGTGTGTGTGTGTGTGTGTGTAAACTACAGCTTTTTAATGATTTTCTTCTCTATCCCTATTTGCACAGAGCAAGTTTAAGTTTATTTTGTGAGATAGATGTGTTTGAGTAAATCCTGGCGTTCAAGGGCAAATGAAAAATTTTGAGCCACATATTTAATCTAAAGATGGCGCTCTGGGTCAACTAATCGCCATCTCCTGCGGCGCATCTGAATGAAGGCATCAGCACGATTTGCATACTTCTTACTAATAATTGCACTTGCATCACACCACAAATTGAATTATGAGGATATTATAAACCAGAACTGGAATTTAATGGCATACCCTATAGGTTTGTAGTGTGTATGTGTGTTTCCTGTTTCTCTGTGACAGATCATAGGTGCTGCCCATGCTTGTTTGGTGTCTTGTGACTCATTAGAGGTGTGTATAGGGTCCCTCGTTGCTGAGGGGTTGGGTACTGCAAAGGCCCCTCACCCATCTTCATTATGGGTGATAAATGTGAGCAAAGGCCCCCAAAAGAGCTCCGCCCTGCTTCCTTCTTCCCTCCCTTCTCTTTTTTCTCTTTCCACCCTTCCCCCCTTCACTCTCACTTTGTTCCTCCCGCCTTCCTTATTGAGTGTACTCACCAATAAGCCTCGTTCTCTGATACAGTTGAGAATTATTAGTATTTAGAGATCCTGTGTCTGTCACATTCCAGTCATTTTTCATCCTGACTTGTTCAGAGAATCAACAGAAACCACATCTGTAAAGTGAGCCATGGACTGGAGCCACACGAGTGTGTATGTGAGTGCATGAAGAGTCTGTCAGGAGTGTGCTCCTCGGCAATATTTTACCCAGCAACCTTCCCCCTCTCTTTCTTTGTAGTCTTTAAAGTGCTAAGTGACATTGGGGAATTGTGTCCTAGTTTGACATGCATCATGTGTAAGACAGTCTGCACACATCATCTGATGCCCTTCAGTTTGATAATGAAGCTGATAATGAACACCGCTGGACCCAACCTAGTCCGGAAGGAAATCGCAACTAAAAGTGTAGAAAGAAAAACCAAACAACCCTTCTGATTCTGCTGTCCCAGCTAACAAAATATGTTTTAAGAACGTTTTGCTAATGTTCCCATTAAGTGAAAACATAATTTACTGGGAATGTTACTTTTGAATGTTCTCTATATCTGTAACAAGGATCTGTAATAAGTGGTAACGTTTAAAACATTAGGCGAACGTACAACTAACATGTTTCAGAAAAACGTTCCATGAATGATTTATGAATAGCATTTTTGTGGTGTAACATTATTGAAGACCAGATAACATTGTACAAACGTTACTGGAAGAACATTTGTTCATAACTTTGAGAGAATCTTGCCAGAATGCATGCATGCCACGTTTCTTGTCCCCTGGTTGCTTAAGTGTTAGTATTTGTTTCCACGTATGTCATGTTTCCGACCATGTTGCTAGTTACCACAGTGCTCTCTTTGACACTTTTGTAGGAAAGACGACTAAGCTGTAAACACCCGTTTTCTGTTTTGCAGTAAAATTTTCCTTTCTCGCACTAGCAGATTAATGCAGAATGTTTTGTGTATTCATAAGGCCACACACTAAGGGGTCGTTCATAGCCTGGTTAAAACCAGACCATTCTCAGTAGTAACTGAGTTATGGTCTGGCAAAGCTTCATTATTAACTCATTTCCAAAGGGGCGTCACCAACGGACGTCACTCAAATGCCTCTGGGCACAATTGGATAGACCTAAAACCAATCAGAGCGATCGTCATCGTGTAAAGCCATATGCTGCGTTTCAATTCGCCTAAGTTACACTACGCCATAAAAGTATGTACTCTTTTTGTGAAGAAAAGGTATTTACTTTTGAATGTGTAGCAAAAAAAGTAGGCAAGCTTTGGGACATACTACTTCGTCATCTTTATCGGACGGATCTGTCGCGTGCATCCTGTCACGTAAACTGTCACTGCTTTTCCGTCGATTTTCTTTGTAAACATGCGTTGGCCACGTACTGGCATTACTAGATAATCCACAACAAAGATGCATGACGCAGAAAGACGATAAACTCTCATTTAATAAACACTAGGAACCATACAGAGAAACACCAGCACGAAACTGTAACACAAGACAAAGAACAGAAGATAACCGAGTATGGTTTATATACACAAGATGACAAGGGGAAGGGGCCAATTGAAGTACAGGTGTAGGTAATATGTTGTCATGGTCAAAAACAAGGGTTGCTATCAATAGAATCTGACAAGACAGCAATGGAAACAAGGGAAACAGGAACTATACCACAGGAAGTGAACACAGGCACAGCAAGACAACAGAATATCAAAATAAGAGTCCATGAAACAGAGACACAGTGAATTGTGACAGCTGTATATGTTTAACAGTTGCACTAGTATCTTATTCTCTTTTTTCCCCCTATGCCGCATAAGTAAAAAAAAGTTCAACATTTTTAAAATGCATCCCTGGACTTTGTGTTTTTTTTTTTTTGCACTCAACTGCCCTGCATCTCACGTTTTAAATGCAAAACTTTATATGATATCATAAATACGATTTACACATTATCGCTCATAACCGTGTGCACAAAAGTCCTTCATCTGCCTTGAGTTTGGTACTGCTATTTTGAGGACCCTTCACCTATGCACAGTAGCTCTTTGATGTATTAGTTCAGGGGAGTTTCCTGTTTTTATGTGGCCTGTCTTCCTGTGGTGAGGGTAAGGAAGGAAGTATACCTCAGGTGACCGGCTGCATAGCCCCTGTCACCTTGTTTCCAACCCCATTTCTGCCTTTCAACTTGATGGCCCCTTCACTGTTCACAAGGGAGAATTTTGTATGTTTGAAACACCACATTAAGAAGATAGCTAATGACCAAGAAGTTAAAATTTGCTAATGACTCCTATTATGTCAGCCCTCCCATAAGATAGCCTAGGTCATCTAAAGTAATTACACGTTGTAGTAATAGTATATTCCTATATAGCAAGCAGGCATTTTTTATAGAAGTTTGAGTGAAATGTCTGTTCAGGTCATGTCTGTTGTGCTGGTCCGTGTGCATTTCTACCATGAGGATTGGTTTAGTTTAGATGGCTTCGTAATATTCAGAGGTTCGCATCAGTGTGGTCATTAATCATGCTGTCTGTAGGAGGTGCCGCTCTCCTTTAGCAGCGGCCCAAACGTGCCCACCGTTATCAGCAGAACTCGCTCATTCAGCCTTTCCACTCTCCCCACCACTGACATTTCTCAATTACACTTCTGATCCTTATGGATGAGGTGTGCCTTTTATATATGTATTTAAAATAGTAGAAGCAGTTTTAGCATTTCTAATCAGGCACTGAATAGTACCTGTAAAAGCTGATTTAGCTGTCAGTATGAACGGGGCTTTACCCATAATTTTGTAAAGACTGTTTTCTTTGTTTTTCGCAATGAAATTTGTCAACAGTCTGTGTATGTACTGCATTTGATGAAGAACTCAACTAGTAAGTATGTAATAAGAAATAAATACATTTTACAGAGTACAATGTACTTACCTAAGAAAGTACAGGGTAATATGAGGTAACTAAATGGGTAAGGTTTAGGGGTAGGTTCAGGGTTACATGTTGGCTTTGTTATAACCTATGCTGTCAGCTGTATCCAGGGTTTGTTAACACTAAACTAAACTAAACATTGTTTACATAATTGAAATAAAGTATAAAGTAAAAATATAAATATTAGATGAAACATTTAAATGAAATAAATAAGTTTCAGTTGAAATACTAAAATGACGGTAACACTTTAGATTAGGTACACATACAGTATTCACTGTTAAGCTAGTTGTTTATTAGCATGCCTATTACTAGCATATTGGCTGTATACTTGTAAAGCACATATTAATGCTGTATTCTGCATGACCCATATCTACACATAACCACTACAATAACTACCTTACTATCAATAATCAGTAATTAGGAGTTTATTGAGGGAACTAACTTCAGCTGAACAATGACACTATTTTCTTTTAGAGCTGCTATACAGCTAAAATGTGACCCTGGACCACAAAACCAGTCTTATGGGTATTTTTTTATTTTTTATTGAGATGTATACATCATCTGAAAGCTGAATACATAATCTTTCCATTGATATATGGTTTGTTAGGATAGGACAATAATTGGCCCGAGATACAACTATTGGAAAATCTGGAATCTGAGGGTGCAAAAAATCGAAACATTGAGAAAATCGCCTTTAAAGTTGTCCATTTCTATTGGCGATAGTACTGCATCCATTCACAAAAAGAAATGTTTTATATATCTAAGGTGGGAAATTTATAAGACAACATAAGACTGGTTTTATGGTTCAAGGTTACAAATGAATTATCTTTGCAACATTGAATCATTTTTCTGTTATTACTGTAAAGCTGCTTTAAAACTATTTGCATTGTATAAAGCACTATATAAATAAAGGTGACTTGACTTGAAAACTGAAAATACAAAAATAAAAGCTATCAAAATATGAATAAATATTTGTACATAAATTGTACTAAAATAACACTGGCCGTATCACTCCACTCCTATAGTATTGTATGTGTGGTATAGACCTTTCCTATATCACTTATAATTTTCCACATCTCAAGTTGTCTGGAGTTTTTCTCAACATATTCTTGGAAAGTTTTTTCATGTAATTATGCATACATGTAACTTACTGTTATTACTATGGTAAGTGCATGTAACATAGGTAACAAGGACACTGTAAAATAAAATTTTACCCATTTTTTGCATACTTTTTAGTACAGAAGTAGGCATATTCAGATGAAGGAACTGTGTTTTAATTGATTAAATAAATAAACTGTCTGAAGTTTATAAACTAGACCAAGTTTTGGAATATTTACTAGTATTTTCTGTTGTGGTGGATAATTAGTAATTCTCTAAAAAACATTTTGGAAAAAAAAATAAGATTATATTTATTTTATTTTATTTTACTTTATTTTGAAGGAATTTAGTATATTTTTGTTTTGAATTAAAAATGAAACAAAGTTGTCCCCTTTGCAATTTAATAATTCATACAAGGTTCAAAGGGAAAACAAAAAAATGATTATATTAATTGATGGCAAAAGAACATGTGAATTCCATTCATAGAATATTTTGTTGTTGTTGTTTTGGTTATTTGTAAGAATTTGGACCTGCGGGAACGTTCTGCGAATGTTTGTAAATCAAACATTGCTGTTGACAGAAGAATGAGCCAGTCTTGTTACGAAATTATTCAACATAATTTGTACAGAAAATGCCACAAGGACATGAAGTCATTTTTAAACGCCCTGGGCATGGTTTAGATCTTCTAATATCTCTCATTCAGTGAGGACTAAAAAACTCAGGGTCTTCTGCCAAGCAACTCATGCACAACAGGAGCAGATGTGGTTCAGATTTTCACCCTCTGGTTCTACTGACTTTGCACCCTACAATCTGCAGCCTTATGTATCTTCAAAGAGCCCTATATAAATATGTGAGTGCACTAAAAACTCTTTGTATCAAACAGACTGGAAAGAAACTCATTATTTAAGAGTCGCTCGTTTGAGACACATTTGAACAAACAATAACGGGCTGTTTCAATTTGAAAGTACATTTTTCTGTGGACCTCCTGATCAGTGGAATCATTCTTCAGGCTTGTAAATGTTCTCATTCCTCCCCCTCTCTGTTCTGCATTGGTATCTCCCACTCACATAGCAAAAGGCTGGAAATTTTGCACACTGCAACCTTTCTGTCGGTGAACATGAATATTTATTCATTGTTTGCATTTGCCCTCTCAGCCTCCTCCCTCTCTCTCCCTCTCTGTGTCAAACTTCCCATTTTCTGTTATTTCTCTTTCATCTTCCTCTCCATTGTTATCTCGCCTTCTCATTTGCCAGGGTTTATACCAGTACAGAACAAGCGGAATTCTTGAGCTCATTTGTGTCTGGATGAGAAAGACTGATGAACGTTTGTGGTCAAAGTTGAGGCTTGTTTGTCATTAATCCACATGCAAGTTCTAAAGTCCACGTTAAGCTAAACATTATTAGGTACTGGCCCAGTTTTGTCTTTAAAGGGGGCGTTCTCTCAGTTTTAGGTTTGACATACCTGTAAGTGGATTTCTGCAGGGGAATTTCCACACGCTCCGTGCTTCACCTCTGTTTCCTGAAAAAGCGTGGTAGCGCAAGGCAGACATCTGTAGCCATAACAAAGTCTTAGTCAGAACAAAAGAATTTGAATGGGGTAATGTGAGGTCGGATGGGTCTGTGTTGTATATTGGAATAGATTCTTTAGTGAAGGAAAAGTACAAGACTTATATTGATAAGGACTTTATCACTATTCACTGTGTGAAAAGGAAACCTGATCATTTTAGGCCCACAGTCTATCCGTACAGTACTGGTGCCTTCAGGGAAACCGTATGCCTAAAATAAAGAATTTCCAGCTAATATGGCGTCTGATGAATTGCTGGATTTTTTTAATGCGATTTTGTAGCATCTTGACACCTTAAATGATACATTTATTTAATAATGAATGTTATTTCCCAGATCCTATAGATACTTATTATGGTGGAAATTGGATTTTTGGTTATAAATGAATGTAAATCATATTTCTGCACTAAAATTCTCCTGTAAAAGCATGATAAGTAGCTCTCTTTCTGCCCTACAGCATTATTATGTGATTTTATTTAATTTTTTTCACCAGCTGTATGTACCTGTATCATTCAGTTTTTAAATGATCTCTTGACTAGATTATTGCTACTCATTCCTCATTGGCTTGCTGTCATTACCCCTTGAGTTCATCCATAATGGTGTGGATCAATTTTGTCTCATATTGGCTTCTCATATAGTTCCCACAATTAGATTAACCCTTGTGCATCAATTACAAAAAGTTACACATAGCTAGGCCTACATAATGGACAAAAATGTCCATTTAAAAAAAACTGTCATAAAAATGTTAAGCCTGGGAGCACAGACTTAAGTTTGGTCTCATTTTAAAGAAGACCCATGGCAGATTATTGCTGAAGTAAAACAATTGTGAAAAGTAAATAAAAATAAATAAAATAAAATAAAAATGATATATAGGTTTAAGTTTATGGAAATTATTTATGAACATTATTTTATATAAAATGTATATTTTATGAAACATGTTAAACTCTAAAATGGCAAAAAAAATCTAAAGTTGTGTTCCAAATTTGAGTTTGATATCTCAAAAAATTAGCTTTCGGTAAGATTTTGTTTGGGCGCAATAACAGATTTTCCTCATTGGATGCCAGCAAAACTCCACTGGTGATTGGATTTTAGATTTGCAGATGAGTTTTTCTCTCTCAAATATTATAAGCACACGCACACGCACACACACACACACACACACACACACACACACACACACACACACACACACACACACACACACACACACACACACACACACACACACACCCACACCCACACAATTATCGTTGCATAATTTATCCAACTGGCTCTATAATATGCCAAAGTAGAAAACGGGAATAAAGCAAGTATTTGCAAACCTGAGAAAATGGCACCATCTGGTAATTTATTTAAAACATTTTAATTTTGAAGCCTTGCCAACAGAATGAAAGCCAACCAGAATAAGGATGCACAACAATGCTGTTGGTTTTTATTTTTCTAAATTTTTTAACCAGAAAGAAAGAAAGAAAAGAAGAAAGTTAAAAAAATTCAACATTTTGTCAGTGCCAGCCCATAAACATAAATTGAATTCTTTTCTTTGGCCATTAACTATAACCAACACAAGTACAGTTTGGGGTTTTTATGACAGCTATTATGACCATCTTTACAGGTATTTAAAACACTGAATGTTTGTTTTTTGTTTTTTTCTATATTTGCACAAACAACAATAAAGTGATGATGGTGAAGTTGGAATTATTGTGTTATACATAAAAAATTAAGTGATGTCTTGGCATAAGAATGTCTTATTGATGGCGAAAAGAAAAAGTATTTCATCTGCAGTATTGTCGGTTAATCAGACCTTTTGTGATCTATGACTGAAGTTGCATGCAGTGTTACTGCAGCTTTTTGTCCATACTACCCTTCTCCTCTTGTTGAACTGGTGCTTATCTTTCTGCTCTCCCAGAGAATGTGTTAATGTTTTTCAGAGCATGAGTAATGTCAAGAATGAGTAGGCTTTCTGACTCGGGTGTTTTACTACTGAAATATTTTCAGTTCACTTTGTCAGTATTTTGCTTAGCATTAAAGGAACAGAAACCTTTAGGTCGTTGGTTCACTTTGTGAAAGTAAATGGTGACCAGGAGCTGTCAAGTTATAGAAATGACAAAATGCAGCATTTATTGTAATTTTTTGGAGTTTGATAAGTCAAGACAAGTCACCTTTATTTATAGCACCTTATACAATACATGATTTCAAAGCAGTGTCACAGTAATAAACAGGTAAACAATGATTAATAATGCAAACTTCATCAAATATGAGAACTATGAAGTCAGTGAAGTCAACTCAGTTTAGTTCAATAACTGGGCCTCATTAATTATGAAATTAGTTCAATTCCGCCAAAAGACAATAATGTCATTATTCAGCTTAATTTAGTTCATTGTTAATTAAATTCAGCTCAATAACAGTGTTTATGTTGCAAAATTTGTCAATCATACAAAGTCAAATCAGCTATAAAGCAGTAGTGTCATCGTCGTGAGTTTTGAGTTTTGCTCTCATCCAATATCCAATAGTGTCAGAGCAGTCAAATCAATAATATTACCGAATATTAAGTGTCTTTTACACCCCAACTAAGCAAGCAAAAGGCGACGGCGGCAAATACCTCAACACCATTTACTCATGGTGTGGAAAAGAGCAGTATCGACGTTATACAAAATATTTCCTTTTGTGTTGAACAGAAATAAAATGATACTGGTGTAAAATGGGTAGTAAGGGAGTGCAAATGATCACAGAATTTTAGTTTTTGGGTGAACTATCCCTTTAATATTACTGAAACAGAGAATGAGGGGTATGCTGGGATGATTGGAGATTTGAGATGTGAGCCCTATTATATCAGACATTTGGGACTGTGAGAATCCACAAGGAATAGCCAGACAGACAGAGAAAGTGCTGCGAGAGACAGAAAAGCAGGAAGTGGGTTGATAAGAATAATTTGATCAGTATTAGTGTTATTATTCATGCCATTTGTGGTTGTTCATGGGTGGATCTAACATTTATCCATTCATCCAGTTTACATTATTTATAAGGCAATGAGGCATAACACACATTTACACAGTCAGGGCCAACGTCATGTTCTGTGTTCATTTCTTTAAGGAGACCAATTATGCCCCTTTTTACAAGATGTAATATTAATCTCAGTTGTCTCCATAATGTGTCTGTGAAATACCCCACATATCATTTATTATACCATGTTTTTCATTTTTATTATTATACCATGTTGTTCATTTTTGAGTAGAAGGAAAAACATGCTGTTTTTGTGCATGTACTGTATCTTTAAATGCAAATGAGCTGCTGCTCCCCGCCTTGTTTTCCAGAAGAGAAGCCTTTACAGCTCGTGCCTCAAATAATCTGCCAAAAACTAAGACATCTGTTTGGTTTTGATTATCATCCCGATCACGGTCACGCTCACGTGACATTGCAGTTCTTCATCATCATGAAAGTTTATTATCTGCATGCGTTTTAAGGCCATATCAGTCTAAAATTCTGATATATGGTTTTCTGAGCGCACACATCCAAAGCTGGATGTCAGACGGCGCGTACCGTGGGTATTAAACTAAGTTCTCTTTCATGTCTTTTTGCGCTTTTTCAAATACACAAGGTTCTGTCAAAAACACACAAAGTTCACATAAGCACAGTCAGTTGTGCAGTGAACGTAAACAAGAGGGAAAGAAATCGCATGTGTATAGATCGATGTATTAAAGTGTACTCCTAATGCTATATATGCTGTTAATATGAATTAAACAACAAAAGAAAAACAGAAAATCACTCACTTGATTGAATAACTTTAGAAGCTTTAATAACAATACATTTATTGAATGCTGCTCTTAAATGCTCTAGCAAGGAGATAAACATGAGTGTTTACAGCTCACTAAGGGCGGGGTCTATGCTAATAGGGTAGGTCGTCAGCAGTCGAGGGCGGGGCCTAATCAAAGTGACATCACATTGCTAGAATCTGCAAAAGGCTGACACTGCTTAAGATTTATGGGGATTAAAAAAGAGGAGTGGTTGGATTTGTATAGGGTGGTTGTGTACACACACTGCCGACACATTTATATTCAAACACCATGTAAAAGTGATGTTTGCATAATAGGCCCCCTTTAAAGTTTGTTTTGTTTGTTTATGAGTTTTTTTATTAATTATTAATTCAAATAAAAAATTATAATAATGTAAAGTTATTTAATTATATTTATTTACCAACAATATGTTGTGTGTAGTTGGTGGAATTTAATTTCACTATTAAAGGGCGAAACAGAAACTTATGCGAACCTGTAAATTCCTATTTTGCACATTGAGGTCTGTATGAATGTGAAAGCAGAAATAGGTTCCACTTCTGTGACACACTATGTAACCTCTAAAATGACCATACTTGTCTATGATAGTGAGAGATAAAAAGAAGTTAACTGGCTAAAAAAAAACTGCCTTAACTTCCTGTTTCAATAAGAACTAGGTGAACACAGCACCGCTGTGCTCATAAAGTGATTCGGGGTCTATAAGAGCCAGGAGTGATACATTCCAGTGTCATAAAAAACACTGCCTGTGTAGGAAGGAAGGCTGTCTCTCACTTCATTATAATAACAGAGCGGGAATTATGTAATATCCCCACTATAAACTCAAATGTCATCAAAAACACCTACTTTATGAATCAGACACAGTTCTTTTGACTGCTATACTTACACTCAGATTTTAAAATCCCTTGACATCTGTCGATTTTTGAGGAATATACGTTTTCAGTGTAAGTGTAATTATGTGAAAGGAACAAATTGCTATGTAACTGAAATGTTGTAGTTTCGGCTCCCACCTCATTCACACGCTTGGAAAGAGAGTTACGTTTTGTTTGTGAAGTTTGTAAAATAAAATGAATCACTGACAGCTGTAACAGAAAGAGTATTTTAACATCCACACCCAGAAACACATTTGTTGCTTTTACAATGAAAGTCAGTTCAAGTCTTTACAAGCTGAGTGAAACACACAGTCCAGCTGAAGTTCATGTTTCTCAGTTAGTTCCTCAGGGGCAATTTTTAGCTCTACACTATTACTGTGTACATTTTTGTGGTGGAGGAGTTACATGGCCAGTGCTACCGAGTCCGTGTCACACGGTCCACCCTTTCACACGCTGGCCTGTTTGAGTGGCAGATCAGCTTCTTCCTACAGCTCTCTTAGCCAGACGCTTTCTTCAAATAAGACCATGTATGGTCAGGGACCAATTCGAGAGTGGATGGGAGGAGGGACAGCTGGGAACAGTCAAGGCCCCAGTGGTAAAATTAACTTGAGAGCAAGTATTTATTTTAAGGACCAGCATGATCAGAGCTGTAAACGAATGAAAATCAGTGAGAGGCCAGAGTAATATTTAAGACGTATAGACTTCCACTATAAACAAATGGGTCAGCCAGACTGTATTTCTGTAATATCAACTTTATGAGGTTTTCCAAAACCTTAGTATAGAGTATAGGCAATATTCAGATGTTGTACATCCACTGAGATTCTATAGGCCTACAAACAAACATCTAGAACTGGAACCCTTTTTAAATGTAAATGCAAGTGCTATAGGTAGCAGTGCAACAAAACTAGAGAAGACAAGTCAAAGAAAAATGTCAACATGGTGTAGGCTATGTAGTGTGTCAATATATTTATAGTGTATTTTTTAATCACCTAAATAACACAATTTAACAGAAATATCTAGTTCTTAATCATATTCAGTAGGCCATGTAAAGTAGCCTATAGGCCTATGTGAATTCGGATAGGCTGCCAGAGGAAATAAGTAGCATACATTTCTTAAATATTACTTGCAAGGACATGTGACGCATTCCTTAACCATACTGGTTTAAACGGAAAAGTTTAAGCAGATTTTCCTGAGTTCCAGCATATTGCATAGGCTACATGTTGTGGACCCATTTCACAGACTGATGACGCATTTCCACAGTTATTAACATCTGAATGTGCGTTATATCACCTTGCCTTTCAATTACCAAAAAACTGCTGAGAGTGTGAATCAAATACTACGAGTGAGGGAGTGGCGGTACACAAATAAATAAATAAATAAATAAAAAGGTTGTCATTAACTTCAACATTGCTCCTGTAAAGACTGGCACACGGGCTTAGGCGACTGTTTGAGTAGACTGCTGCGTTGATTATAATGGAGTGTTCTAGTAGTAAGTCGCTTTTGATTCCGATCAGTGAATAAACTCCGCTTCGGGTTTTCAGTTTCACTCGTTGGTTCAGTGCAGTGGCGCTGTACTGTATCATGTGTCCGTCCTCGCCTCCTCCTCTTGCCGCCATTTCACAAAATCGACATTTTCGCTTACCGTGTCATGGTGGAACAGAGTCCTGCAATTATGAGTGCACGCTGTATATAGATTAGTAAATAATACCAGTGTAATACTATGTAGACGTTGTGCCAGCCGCCACTTTGCGTTTTTTTATTTTTGTTTGTTTATTTTCTCATTAATAATTGAAATGTTGTATATCTCTTTATGTGATGATATACTAGCTCTTTAATCTTATTAATACATTATTATCCTTAATCATAAAATAATATAATATATGTTGTTGTTGTTGTTTTTTGGTTGGTATTTGGGTGTTTTTTGGTTTGTTTATTTTTTGGTTTTCGTCTGCCAAATTGCCACCATACTATTTATTCTCACAATAACCTGTTAACCACCACTATCATCAAACAAAGGAATTAACAAAATGGCAAAAAGATTCTGAAAGTTCTTTGCACTGTTTTGAAGGTTCCATATTATGTATTTAACGGTAGGTTAGTAACAATATATTGGTGAAACTGTGCTAGTAAGCTTTTGTAAGAGATTAAAGTGGCTCATTGTTGCTGCTGCAAATGGGATCTTGGCATCACTTCTTGTGAGCTACACTCCATGACTATTTATAGAGTGGGTTTATTTCCCCCTGTTGGCACAAATCTGATACAACATAACTTAAAAATATATTTATTCTAAACAATTCCGCATTTTACGTACATTAATCATTTGAGTATTTGAATTCACATTCCAGAATCCAAATCCTCTGTTTATTTATTTTTCGAAATATATACATATATTTACATTATAAAGCTGAACTAGGCTGTATCATGAGATGTCAGCATTCAGAGGCTGCTTTTAGTCCCTCTAGAGGTCATGAAGGCCCCTGCACATAGTCTTGCAAACTCCATGCAAATACTTATATTCATGGATACATTTTTGGCTTACAGTTCTACTAAGAATAATATCTGGACAATTTCAGTGCTTCTTTAGAGAAGTGTTACAAAACGTAATGTGTTAATAAGTAACATTTTGTAGACATGCCACTGAGTAGAGCATGCTGGTTACAGTATTTTAGTTATGCTGCAGTAGTTGAAGTATTTTAAACATCAACACTTTGTATTTAATCAGCTTATAACTGGATAAATAAAATAAATACTATAGCCTATTTGAGCACTAAACATGTCTTTACAAATTGATAATGCCTAAATAATAAAAACAATGAAAGGATTTCCTGGGAATTTACCAGTGATCTTTTCATAGCCTATAGTGGCATTTGAATTGTGCCTCAAAGTTTTGTGACTATTTGTAATATTAAATTCCATTTCAGTTGGACAGTTTGTTTTCTTGTTTTTGCTTATATTTATGATCACACAATTGCCGTCATATAGAGCACTTCAAATTGATTTGAGAAATATTTTTAATTTCAAGTCGTCAGGAAATAGCCTACCCAATGCAGTTTTTAAAAGTGTCCACTAGATGGCAGCAAATAATTACTCGTATAGCTTCGCTTGTATAGGAAAGGAAAAGGTATTGTTATGCTAAAATCTATTAGGCCTACATAGCACTTAATATGAAGACTAAATGTACACCAGGGACCAGGGTATGTTATTACACATATATAACATATAGGCCTAGATTTACATGGTGAACTACACACTAGTGCCTTTTAGTCTGTTTCTTATGGAACATCAAAAGACAATTGAGATGGGTCCATACATCCCTCATCCGATTTGTGTTCATGGCTTTTTGCACATCAGCACAATCCATCACATTTTGTTGCTTAGTTTAAAGTGCCATTGACTTTAGTTTCCGTGAACCAGCTATGTGTATGAAGGCATTCTGTTATGTATTATGTTTACATGTATCAGTTACACAAAAATGTAAATTTTGCATGACATTTTATAGAACTGAATGAATAGTTAAAGCAAACCTTTCAGTATTTATGACAGATTTGAGAATGGCACAGCTGTGGACACCATGTGGTGTATGAATTATTAATACAGTTCTGATGTTTTATGCATTTTTAGAGACTTCCCACACACTTTAAATGTACTATGGGAACAAAGATGACTTTGCATCTGAGAATGATATGGTCCTTAAGTTTCAGTGGTAATTTGAAGTGTCTGTGTAATATATATATATATTATTATTTTATATATATAAAATAATAATATAGTGTGTGTGTGTGTGTGTGTGTGTGTGTGTGTGTGTGTGTGTGTGTGTGTGTGTGTGTGTGTGTGTGTGTGTGTGTGTGTGTGTGTGTGTGTGTGTGTGTGTGTGTGTGTGTGTGTGTGTGTGTGTGTGTGTGTGTACTTTTTTCTGAAGAACATGCATTTATTCAAAAACTAGGTTTTTTTTTACTGTCTAAATGTCTTTTACTTTCACTACATTCACATTTCAATATAATAAATACACATAACACATAAACACATACCAATATAACACAAAATAGTTCTAAATAAACATTGTCAACATTTTAAATACATTTTCTTTCTTTCTTTCTTTCTTTCTTTCTTTCTTTCTTTCTTTCTTTCTTTCTTTCTTTCTTTCTTTCTTTCTTTCTTTCTTTCTTTCTTACTTTCTTCTGTCTGTGATTATTGCACTTATTGGGCAAGTTTGACATTTTGCTTAGTGGTCACAAGGTAGTTTACTTAAGCAAGAAAGACAATTAGAGAGAGGAAGGTGCTCTGGTCAGCAGTGTTAACTCAATCGCTGAACTCACTTTTGTTAACCAGAGCAGAAAAACGCTGTGATGTGCGGAGCCTTCCTCCTTTCACTCCATCACAGGTTGAGTGGTGTTTATTTAGGGGGGTTGCGTTGAGGTTAATGGATCTAAATAGCCTTTTCCACATCTCAATGTTGTATCAGGTTTCATACTTTTCATAGTTCAATGTCATCACAGAACAAATGGCAGAATGAGGAATATTACAGATCTCACCACTAGGTGATGTCAGAGCACTTGAAATAGGAATCTGGTTACAATGCGATTCTAGGCTATCCTGCTACCTTTGCTGTCATGTGTTTCGGAAAGTAGACAGCCTGTCTTACCACAGCCAGTTCACCCTGCCCTATTCCCATACATAACTTGAGCGGACATCAAATACAGGAGCGCCATGCACCATCGGCAGCACCTGAAGCACAGGGAGTCTGGCTGTATTCGTCTATGGTTCAAGTAAAGGTCATTAAGCAATGCAGGCCTTTGATACTTCAGTAGATGTAATTTCTGGTTTGTATGAGGTCAGTCAGCCCTGTAGATGAACAAATATGACCAGTCATTCTGGAAAGGTGGGTAAGGTGGCATCTGACCCAATCACTGTGGAAAAATAGCAATTGTTTTCTTACATTTGAGTCTACCCTCATAGGTTTCTGTGATGTTTAAGGCTTGAGGGAGAGAATCTTTCATTGTGACAGTTATGTCCACACAAAGGCACCATCGACTCAGTCCCTGGGGACCTCTTGCATGTTGACATGCCTTAACTCCTTTCAAGTGCAGAGATACGTGTTAAGACAAGGCCCACAGTGGTTTGCAGCATTCCTTTAGCATAAGTAATGCATATACATCAGTTTAAAATAAAAAGAACATGTTTCTGCTGCTCTTGACAAGCCTTTAATCGGGGTAAGTATGATTAGATGCATGCTTTTCTGGTCAAGTAGCCTACTTTATTAAAAAAAAAAAAAAATTCAAGGTAAAAAGTTTAATTATTAAATTATATATTTATATATTAAGTTTTTCTTTTCAAGAATTTGATTCTTTTAAGAAGGCTTTTTTTCTTCAGTATGACATTAGGACAGTTGTATCGCCTACATGTTTTGTCTTGTCTATGATGCACAATTCATTTTAATACACAAATAAAAACATGCTGTTCATTGAAGAGTATTTAAGTCGTTTAAGTTTGAATTTCAGTTTAAAAAGTTTAGGGTCGGTACGATTTTTTCATGTTTTGGATAGAAGTCTCTTATGCTCACAAAGGCTATTATTATTAGATCACATATACAGTGAAAACATTAATATTGTGAAATATTATTACAATTTAAAATAACTGTTTTCTCTTTGAATATATTTTTAAAATGTAATTTATTCCTATGATGGCAAAGCTGCTTTTTCAGTAGCCATTACTCCGGTCTTCAGTGTCACATGATCTTTCAGAAATCATTCTATGTTGATGTAACCATGTAACATCACCAGTGAGAGTTCCCGGGATAACCATCAGAGGGCACTCCAACCCGGACAATCACCACACATCCACAAACTACATTTCCCATAATCCTTTGCCCAGACTAATCAGGCATGATCACATTCACCTGTATATCATTACCTTGTTTAGCTCACCCCGTTTAAGCCTGGTTTTCACATTCATTCCATGTGAAGTCTTGTTAGTTGTTTACACTGCATCTCTGAGCAATTCCACTGTTTTCTATGTAGCCTGGTTTTCCCGTTCCTGTCTCACCGTCTGGATTTGTTTGTTTGATTGGACTGATTTACTGTGCTCTGACCTCTTGCCTGTTTTCGACCACGATTGTGGATTACCCTTTCAATAAACCGCATTTGGATCCTCAACCTTCTTGTCTCAGAGCAGTGCGTGACTGTTGATTTGCTGATCAAGAAACATTATTCTTATTAATTATTCATGTCAATGTTAAAAATGGTTGTGCTGCTTATATTTAGGTTGAAACCATGACACTTTTTTTTTTTCAGGATTCTTTGATGAATTGAAAGTTTTAAAGACATAATTTATTTGAAATATAAATATTTTGTAACATTATAATTTACCGTCACTTTTGATCAATTTGATGTGTTCTTGCTCAATAAAAGTATATAAAAGAGAAACTAGCCTATGTAAAAGAGAAAACAGTCATCCAATTTGTAGATGACCCAAATACTCCAAAAAACACAATTTCACCACAAATATCCTTAGAGAAACAGTTTTTTAAAAATGTTTTATTCCTAACATCTTTATTGAGTTTTTGTGAGAATAGAGTTACTGCAGTTTTGTCAGTCTCACCTGGTGTTTTTAATCTACCCACTTTAATTGACCATTTAACACATGTTATGCTGCATGGGTCAAAAGGCCTCTTCTTCACTGTTTGTTTGTATTTTGGGAAGTGAGTTGTTTTTGTAAGTCCCCACTGGGACTGGGTTATACCTTTAGAGGTTGTCTTCACCAGAGGATTGTGTAAACCATGAAAGGCATGCAGAGAAATCAGTACATTTGGTCTACTGCTGAATTACTACATTTCTAAAGGATGCTTATATTGTGCTAAAACATTTTTTTTTTTAATAAGAAAGTTTTTTCTTGGTTTATGTGAATGTTAGAGGAACATCCCATTCTATCATTTTGAAAATGTTATGTAAACATTATTTCTGAATGTTTTCTGGACGTTCAAAAAGAAAGTTTTTTCTTGGTTATGCACAAATCCTCAAAACATTCCCCTGGGAACATTTATTCCTCCATCCATTTTCCACCGCTCGAGAGGTTGCTGGAGCCTATCCCATCATCTCGGGCCACAGACGGGGGAAACACCCAGGCCAGTCCATCACAGGGCTTAGACACAGACGATTTACTATCACCAATTTACCCATGCATGCTGCATGTCTTTGAATTGAGGGGGAAACTGAAGTACCTGAAGGAAACCCACACTGACACATGGAAACCGTGCACAGAAAGGCCTTTTGGCTCAGCCGGGACTCTTCTTGCTGTGAGGTGACAGTGCTAACCCATTGAGCCACTGTGCTGTGATGTCATACCTCCAGTCAACATATGTATTTCCATACCATGCATGAAATATTAGAATATACAGAATATATATTTGAATATAAAAATAACAGAAAAAGACTTTTATGCCGGGGACACACTTAACGACTGTAAGGCCGATTGTGAATGTAATTTGACACTTACAACTGATCATGCCCAAACGCGCCATGTCAGAGACAGTTGCATTTAGTCTGTGTTCAGACCAGAGCATGTGAGCGGAGTGGAGCGGTGAGAATCTCCGCTCATCGCTCATGGAACTGTTCACCCCTCCGCTCCCCCGCTCTAAGCTACATCAGGCCGCTCCGCTCATTATCGCTCAGCGCTCAACGAGGTTTGCTTCGCGCTCCACTCAAATCGCCCCCCGCTCGCTCCGAAAAAGGAAAAAAATCTACATGTATATCACTTTTAGCTTAGACCACAGCCTTACCTCCTAAACAACTAATGAGCAACAACAACATTTTTCAAATTGAAATGTTTTATTTCAAATTACAGGCCTATGTAAGAAGGAATATAGCCTAAACAAAAAGTCCTGTAAAATTAAACGAATAAATGGGCCTAATAAAATAAAATTAAATTATATAAACAAAAATATACATATACATTTTTTAAAAGTAAATTAACTATAAGGCCAGAATTTTGATAAGTGAACTTTTGCGCAACGCGCACGATTAAAATTAAAATTGGCTTCCATACACACAAACTGCTGTAAAATTAAACGAATAAATGGGCCTAATAATATAAATATTATTACGGACGACACAAATTCGGCTAAATAAAACGAACCATTAGGTCTACTTGAATGAAAAAACGAATTTGTTTGAATATTACGCTATATTTAATTTACACTTTGTTACAAGTTACCGTATTCAATTTGCTGACCTTTTGTTGCGTGTTCGCGTAGGTCACGTTCATGTTTTCGAGAGATGTGTCTTTTGAGATTCCAAAATGAATCTTTGCTGACTGACACGATGTCTCCACATTCGTTTTCTTGTACCACATTATCATTGTTAGGGACCGTTCGGTATTTATGGAAGGGGCCACCGCAGGAAAATAGGGGAGGGTCATGTCTTTTTATTCTTTGTTGAGGGGAGGGTCATCCAATTTTTTTTAGTCTAGGGGGAGGGTCACCCAACTTTTATATTCATGAAAACAGCAACATTTCAAAGTGGCTTGTTTGGTGCTATTTTTTTTCCATTTAGATCGATGTTGATCTCGCGTTATCAGCCCCCCTTCGATATCAGATGGGTCTGACCCAACAAAAATCCAGTTTGGCGCTGTTTGACAGTGCGCGCGCACTTCAGTTCCGCGCTTAGAAAAAGTGCATCATGTCAGAACAGAATGCCAATGAAATGTTTACCCGGCAAAGCTTTAAAGCACGAGCAAATAATGAACTTTTGTGATTGCGAATAAGTGCACAGTGTCCTGTGAGTGTAACTCTACCACTGCATTAACATGTGATGTGAACGTAGGCCTACGTCGAGTTTTACAGTATTGGGACTGAGGCGCATACTACCATATTTTAGTTTCCATTCTTATTTTGTTTCCACGATGTGTAAGATGTAGGGCTACCACATCTTTAAATTACTATTAGATTTATTTAAGTTAACATAAATACGTAGACCTACACCACAAAAACTAGTTGAGGATAAATTCGTTAAACTTGGGCGATTCCAGTGTTATGGACGTGACATTTGCAGTCAATACGTGAAATATAAATTCTCAGAAAATGCATTTAATACCAATATTTTGAAACGTCTGAAAGGAGTCAAGACATTAGAAAAATATCAGTCTACGTATGCGTTTTATATGAGGGAAATACACATGTGACGTGACACAAAAAATCTTTAACTTTTAGGTGGCAAAATATTTTTAGTAATTCTATAAATTACACTGTGCAAACCAAAAGATATATACCCACCGGATGAATAAAGATCGGCCTCCACAGAACATAACATATTATTTTTATTTCATTTTTCGTGGTCGCATTTATGTAAAAAAAAGAAAAAAAAAAACAATGTTACGGGCGTGACAGTTCTCCATTATGGACATGACTGCTCTGAAAGCGACTTTAAAAATTTCACAGAGACCTCAAACAGAAAGCACAAAGCCTTTCTTTAAAGTGAATTTCGTTTTTTTATTAATTGTATCTTAATTTTAATCAATGTTTTATCTGGATTTAAATAGCCTAAGAAGTAAATATAGTAGAAAATAGATAATCATGACACGGAGGCGCGGGCGAGTGAACTGGACTCTTGTCTCATAAATGAACCGAAACTCAGCGTAAGGTATACTTGCCTCACAGACCTGAGAAATATATAGAAAGCTTGAAATGTCTACTTTTAAACAGAACAATTCAAAATGAAGGAAAACAGACTGCTTTCTGCTTATGAAATGTGCATTTCTCTCTGGCGCGTTCTGAGAAGATCGCGACGCATCGTCAACTTCATCTTTGCAGTCGACACAGAAAACACGTGTTTATTAATAAACAATTAAAATGTCTCCTTGCTATATTTGACATATTCATAATAATTACTTTTGCCGGTTGTTTGTGACAGCTTTTAGATGCTTTGTTGGCAGCGCCACCCACATGTTGAACGAGTCACACCGCATCAGCACCGAAAACATGATTTTTTTCAAATCTAAAATCAAAAATCGTGATACGAACCGAATCGTAGGTTTGGTCTATCGTTACAGCCCTAGTAAGATGAGAAAGCAAGAGTTTATGGTTTAAAAAAACAAACAAACAATCTGAACATCTTTGCCAAGCGCAACAGAAGTAGGCTAATCAATAAATTATCGGGGAGGGTCATGTCTTTTTTCACAATCATTTTGGAGGGTCATCGTATTGCTGGCAAAGGGAGGGTCATGTCTTTTTTGACAACAGATCTCAAAACTCCTCCGGTGACCCCTTAAATAAAAAACGAACAGTCCCTTAGTTAGTTTTATATTAATAGTAGCCTACACCTGTATGACTTCTCATTTTCCTTTTTTAAGTAGCCTACTTTTTGAACTCCATTATTGAGCCGAGTTTTGACTGAAAATAGTCTACTGTTGATGACTGTGCAAGACAGATGGATCCTGGTTTAGGTTTGACTGGGCATGCTTCAGACTCGTGGTGTGAACTGAGCGAAATTGGAGCGAAATTGGAGCGGGAAATAAGGCGACGCTCCGTCCTTTTAAAAATGCCGCTCTGCGCTCTGTCCAAGATCCGCCCGCTCCCGCTCCCCGCTCGCTCCCGCTCCACTCCGCTCACATGCTCTGGTTCAGACAAGTGTGAACAGTCTGTAAGTGTGAACAGTCTGTATACTGAACAGTCTGTAAGTGTGTTCAGTTCAGTCTTAGAATGTTTCAGCTAGTCGTTAAGTGTGTCCCTGGCTCCTTTGTTCTTAAGGATTCCATGTTTTGGACTGTACTTACCAGAGACTCTTACACAGTTTAATCTAGGCTACTACTACTAAAATGTGAATCATAAGCCAGGGAGATGTATTATGAGATGTATAGGGGTGGTGGTGGCGCAATGGATAAGACACATGTCTTTGGTGTGAGAGACCCGGGTTCGAATCCACTGTGAGACACCAATGTGTCCCTGAGCAAGACACTTAACCCCTAGTTGCTTAAGAGGCGTGCGACCTCTGACATATATAGCAATTGTAAGTCGCTTTGGATAAAAGCGTCAGCTAAATGTAAATGTATAGCCTATAACTATTAATAACACTACATTATTTTAAGAACATTAGGACATCCTAATATTTACAAAACTTTCAATGAACGTTCGTGAAAATGATGGGAACATTCCCTGTTAACTGGGATGTTGCACACCACTAAAGTGCTTGTTTTACCTCATAAATTACCTCTAATAGTGAGGGAACCACATAACAATTTAGAGCTGTTAAATGTTCCATTATGATTCATTAACTGGAAGCTGGCTGGATGGATTTTTTTTTTAGGAGATATCATCAGCTCTGTTATCTCCAATGTTCCTGTGTTTTCCCATAAAGCATGGGACTAATGGACCCACGTGAGTCCCAATACACATTTACTGTGACTATATCATCAAAATCATCTACGAAAGCCTCTTCTGGTGATCGCTGTTAGTCATCTAAGTATATTGATGCATTTGGGGATGTTATGAGTCTGTGGGGAAACTGGTCTGACTTGAAACACAATGCACTATTCTGCACTGAATGTAACCTAATCTTATTTTCAAAGCAGTATATAGGAGTAATGTAAAATGTTAAATTGTGATCAAACAGTTTATTTTATTTGTTTATAATCCCCTTAAAACAATTCCTAAAAATCGTAAAAGAGCCTTGGTGACGGTGAAACATATGAGATGGGAGGGAAAATCATATTTCTTTCTTTCTTTTGTTTCTTTTTTCTGTTTTGCATTCTGACAAGAAACTTTGTATTGGTAATGAAAAAATATGAGATGGGTTGGGATTTCAATGCTTTTGCATTCCCCCGCAAAACTTTGCATTTGCTCTCAGAACACAAACTTTCTCAGGGGAATGCTAAACTTATTAAAGAACGCAAAAGCATAAAAAAAATAGGATTTGTGTTCATCAATACTGTATTTATTTTAACACAAATACACAAAGTAATGTAAAATGTATTCTAATATAAAAAATGTCATTGGGCCTATAATTTTAAATAACTGTTTTCTGTTTTATATTTTAAAATGTAATTAAGCTGATTTTTTAGCAGTTTTCAGTCACATGATCCTTCAGAAATCATTCTAATAAGCTGATTTGCTGCTCGTCAAATATTTCTCATTATTATCAATGTTGAAAACAATTGTGCTGCTTAAAATTTTTATGGGGACAGTGTTATTTTTTCCCTCAAAATTCTTAAAAAATAAAATAAAGTGTTTAAATGAATTATTTGAAATATGATATTTGCCTTCATATTACTGCATAAGTGTTTTAATGAGCCATTTCAGAGTATTACGTGTATTCATTTTAATTTCTCAGATATATTCGTTTTTATCCTTGCTTCTTGGTAAATATACTTTCTCCTCTCTCGAATGTGGCTGTTAGGTCAGATCCACAAAGGACAATTCAGTTTCCCTTCAAATGAACAAATACTAAAACACAGGAACAATGTTCTAGTCATGTACCAGAGAGGAGGAAGTGAAGAAAACAAAGCACCTTTATCTGTTCCAAATGAGCAGCCCTCCCACTGATACTGGCTCTGAGCTCACTGCGTTGCCTTACATCATCTATGTGTGTGATGTCACATTAGATGCATGACCTCAGGCTAAAACGAATGACCTGATCCACTCACAGAATAATCAATACGTTTTGGATCATTTTCATCACAATAAACTTTATGCAGTCAAAAACACAGAACAAAAACAACAACGCACACATACGTCTCGATTTTGCATTTACAATATTTCGATTTATAATCCAGCATGTTTGCAGTTTAGAGTTTATACATTTATATAGGGAATTAAATAATGTGCAATCTGTTTTGATATTGCAGCTTTGGCCTGAAATGCCCTCATTCGCTGCACTAAAAATAAAAGCATGCAGTGAGGTCTGAGCCCAGCAAGTGTGTGTGATTTAGGGGCACTGCATGAGTTAGTCAACCTGTCAGTGAAGCTGTGATCACACTGATTTAGAGAAGCTCCGCTGTCAGGCTGGAAATAAACTCTGACCCTCTTGTTGTGTGGCTAGTTACCGCTTCTAGAAATCTACCGTATTTCTTAACTCTTATTCTTCTGTCGGCAGTGTTAGCCAGTCAATATGCTGGAGCGTCATGTGATGTGTTGAAGGGAAAGAGGATTACGGCACCAGGTTTTCCTCTGCCATTCCACTTTTCCAGTCAGGAGTGTCCTTGGTGAATTCTGTCTTGCTTGAAATATGCCCAGGGGCCCATCAGGCTTTGTTAGGAAGCTACAGCTGCTGATATGGATAAGCTGTAATCCAATTCTCAGGTCTTAGCACTCATACAGGGTCAGGTGGGACCCCCCAAGACTCCCAGAACTGTCCTATTATAATAGCACTGATGAGGTAATCAAAGATAAATTTAGAGCTGAATGATTTGGTGGGTGAGAGTAGAAGAGATGAGAGAAAAAAAGAGAGAGGGAGATATTTAGAAACAATTAGAGAGGACCACCATCAAAGTAATGTGTTTGTGGTATCTGCAAATCTGATAAATTAATGCTTATGTTTTATCAATATTCCATCCGATATGGATCTATTGCTATTAGAATACTTAAAATCCAGTTCAGTTCCTGGATTTGAACTGAATATAAATTGCATGGTAAAATTCAGATTTGAAATTAATGGGATTGTTCACCCCAAAAATGTTGTCATCATTTACGCACCCTCATGTTGTTCCACACCTGTATGACTTTCTTTCTTTTGTGGAACATAATTTTTTTTTTTCATTTTTTCTTTTCTTTTCTTTACAATGGAAGTCAATGGTAACCAAAACTGTTAGGTTTCTTCAAAATATATTATTTTGTGTTCCACAGAAGAAATAAATTCACGCAGGTTTGTAACAACATTTTAATTCTGGGGTAAACTATTTATTTATTTATTTATGAAAATTAAAGATTTTATATGCCTTACAGACTGACAGATTTATGGATAAGGGTGGAGGAAATAGTAATTATCTGTTAAATCTCTTTGAATTTTAATTCAGTAAATTCCACTTCTTAAATTCTGAATGTTGCCCAGCCTTGGTTTTCTGGCTATACCTCCTTCACCAAACATTACTTCTGTTCATGAACATCCATTTTATGCTCTGACTTATTTAATTACTGAAATATTTGTCAAACATATCAGCGGATCACATCTACTCGGCGAGTATACTGTTCGACATGGACACTATTGTGATGAAGCTGTTGACGGTTACTGTGGCAGCAGTCAGCATCATTTCCCTACAGAACAACAGCCTATCCTCCTCCTGGGCCGCCTTATACCATCATTAGTGCTGAAAATTGTAAAGTATGATGTAATACAGGCTAATACAGAACCCATTTTGTTGTGCTAAAATACAAACGGTTGGAGTACACTCAGATGATGGATGAACCGGATACTAATTCATACTAATTCATATTAAAATCTGACTCCCTTCTCCTTTGTGCTTTTAACATCTACAAGCAGTGTCAATCTGTGTGACATCTTAAATAAAAATGTACACCATAGTGATTGTATCATCCTAACAAAATATATATGATCTAAGAATGTTTATCTAACATTCCTATTTAGTTATGGAAGCATTTCTTGAATGTTCTCTGAATGTTCAAAATGTGTAGTTTTTTTAAACGTTTTAAAAAGTTTTTTGGTAATGTGACCGTTAAAGGAGCTGTATGTAAGAAATGTATTTCAATTAATCATAAAATGGCCCTGATATGTCTAGACATTAAGAAATCATGTTCATTTCAAATACTTTTATCACTGACAACAGTAGTCCGGCCCTCCACCTATCTACCAATCACGAAGTCAGTAGTGTTTCGGCATCGGGGTTGCCAGCTCTGCTCTAGTTACCACAGCTACGTAGCAGCCTACGTTCCTGCTGGATCCTGCAGCCTATCTGGCAACCTCGAGTCAGGGGGGAGGGGGAGGGGATACACCGCTCTACAGTAATTTGAAAGTGATTGCAGTACCAGTTTTGGCCACAATCTTACATACGGCTCCTTTAAGGGTGTTTTGCAAACATTATGGGAACGTTACTGTTGAATGTTATCTGAACTTTCTGAAACAAGTAGTATTTTTTTATTTTATTTTTAAAGTTAGACGAATGTCCAAGTAAAATGTCCAACTAAAACCTTCCATGAACAATGTATAAATATTGTTTTTGTGCTAAGATTCTGAGAACATTATTAAAGACCAGGTAACCCTGGGTTAACGTTCTAATAACGTTACTGGACCGTTTGCTTATAACTTTGAGATAACCTTGTCAGAACGTTAGCCAAAGTTCTGTGAACGTTCCTTGTTAGCCGAGATGTGATTCCCTTTGTGAGGGGAGATCATGTTAAATGTATGTGAGAACATGGCTTCATGTTCTGCAAGCTCCACTGCTTCCGCCACTCAAGCGGCATAGCTATTCTTTTTTTTTTTCTGGCTGACTAGCCACATGCCGTTAGGTTAAGTGCAATCTGTTGTTTGCTCACACTCCTCTCAGGGTCAGAAGAGCGCAGCCCTGTTAGTATCACTTCACATAACTGCTCAGACACGCCATCAAACATGTAGCCTGTAGTGCAAACATGTGGTGAATCCCCTCTAGAGAGAATGCCTGCTCAGAGCAAGTGTGTACAAGTGATTGTGTTCACAGGACTGATTTTCTTGCACCTTGTTTCGGGAGTTACCAAGGAGACGAGCAGCTAGTGTTCGCAGACGTTCAGATCATGCTGCTATCATCACCCACACATCATATATGAAACTGTTAACTGTTCATTGAGACTTATGAGATTTATTTATTTATTTACACCATGATTCATTTGCTTACAGTATTGACCTATTTGTTCAATAATCATCATAATCTCCAATCGTGTTAACTATCTGATCTTGATAAAAGTATGTAAGTGTATAGCCCAATGAAGTAATACCAGGCTTCTTACCTCTTTTGACCCTAACATTTTTTTATTTAATTGCTGTAACTCAATAGGTTGATTCTGTATTTTTAAGGGTTGCACTTTATTTTATAGTCCTGCTCCTCATGCACATACTGTACTTATTATAGTTTTTACAATACTGGGTAATAACTACTAACCCTGAACCTTCCCCTAAACCTAACATTAACCCATGTAGTTACCTTATATCAACCAGTACTTTCTTAGGTACGTACACTGTAAGTACATGTAAGTGTGCGTATACTGTAAAATAAGGTGCAACCTTATTAAGTAATATATTTGATTTAAACACAATTTAAATGTTACCACAAAAAGCATTTTTAGGTTATTAGACTAAATATTTTTGGTGTAGCATAAATGAAAATGCTTATTTGGCATATTTTATGTCAAAATTAAATAATTTGAGAGAGTGATTTTCTTTAGTGATTTGATTTTCACTTTTACATCAATATTATGTCCCATTTCTTAAGGTTATTATTATTTTTGTTGTTGTTTTTTTGTTTCATGATTTCTTTCACAATGTGGAGTTAGAGGCAATGTACTGATGGTGTGTGTGTGTGTGTGTGTGTGTGTGTGTGTGTGTGTGTGTGTGTGTGTGTGTGTGTGTGTGTGTGTGTGTGTGTGTGTGTGTGTGTGTGTGTGTGTGTGTGTGTGTGTGTGTGTGTGTGTGTGTGTGTGTGAGAGAGAGAGAGAGAGAGAGAGAGAGAGAGAGAGAGAGAGAGAGAAGATTACCCTGCCTATTGCCAGGTTTCTCAGCTGAGAGCTATTACAATGGGAGTGAAAGACTTGGAAATAAATGAGGATGTAACTGGGAATCACAGAGGCTTTGCAACATGTTTTTCCCACTATCCACTGATCTTTCTCAGATGTGTCCTATAAGACAGCAGGTCAGCTGTGTGTCACTGTGTGAATTTGATGGGGAAAAAATAGAAGAGGGATAGAAAAACGCACAAGTGCAATTTTGGCTGCCAACAGATATTGTGACAGATTATTGTTTTTTTTAAATAAAGTTCTTTAGTTTTGCATTTATATGTTATACAGTATATTCAAGCCCCATTGCAAATCAGGTTTATTGACAACATTTACAGACTTCCAGCTGTTTGCAATGAACAAATCAAACAAAAGTAATTGAAATAGCTCAACACAACATATGTTTCAAGTGGTTTCCCCAAATTCAACTGAAAATGCAACGTTTAATGACTTCTGGATACTATAGTTTATGTGACAATAATTTTATACAGTACATCACATTTATTTATAATAAAGTGAGTTTGTAACTCCTTACATAATGTCTCCTTAATAAACTCCTTACATTATGAAATATAAGTAACTACTGCTGCTAGATTATCAGGTTTTGATTAATTGGGTAAATAAATTTTTTTTCATATAGCTGTTCATTCTAGTTTTTTTTTATTATAAAAAGTTATAAAAAGCTTCAAATTTCAAGCCGATGTCATTGTTCAGTCTCCTCCATTCACATTTCACACACAGACTAGTAATTTGGCATTTGTACTTTTATACAGGCAGTCATATTTAAATAGATCTTTAAAAAAATCATAACAAATATTTAATTAAAAGTTAAATGTGCCGTATATTTTATGGATACATTTTAACCACACCCTTTAAACAAGCTCTGTCTAACAGTATTTTGTCTCTTTTTTTTTAGATGCATTATACTGAAATGTGTATGAATCCAGAGATGCCACATGATATAATGGATACAAAATGCTTAATATGTTTCAGTCATATGCATCTAATACGTCTTGTGATTCTCTTTTTAATCAGCAGAAATCAAATTAAAACCAGATACAACATCATTAGTGCACTGCTGTTTTAGATAGAATGAATGACTGTGAAAGTTCACTTACCATGGCTCATATAGCTGGGAACAGTCTGAAAATGATGTAGTGGGATTGCTGTTCATCATAACTTGTACGATGAAGACTCTTCCAGTAAAGCCAGAATGTGAGCTCTGCAGCTTTATAGGTCTTAACTGCACATCAGTGCCACCTAGGCTTTAACACAAGTATCTGGTTGGTTCTTGCTGTGGAGGAGGGGCTCCCGGACCATGTGAAAGTCTCACACTTTGTATTTAAATTAAATATTAATAATTTAATATTGAATATGAATCATTTTATAGTTCGTCTCCATATTAAATCATTTACATTAATGTCAAATTAAAATTTACATTCAAATGTTTTAATTGCTGTGTGCTAAACTTTGATGAAGAGTACATACTGTAAATAGTAACATTTATGTAGGTGTCAGTGGTGGAATTGCAACACGAGCACTAAAGCTGAAGAAATTGCTGTATTTCAAAGAGTATGTTCAAGAGTCAGATGACAGGCTCGACTACAACAAACCAAATGCTTCAATTAAATCCAGCACAGAAGGTGCAAACTCTTCGCCAATCAGATTGCCAAACTCCAGTGCTCAGATAAGAAAAGTCTGCCAGCAAATGACAGGCCTACTGTGGCTGTTTTGCATTCATGCAAAGCAACAGAAAGGAAGGAAGTGAGACTCACATCTACCAATAAAGATTCATCTAGTAACTGCCCTCAGATTGTAAACAAAAACCACTGATGTTCCCATAACCTGCTTAGAGGTGATAATACTTCGGGCTTGAAAAACAAGTGAGGTAAGAGGTGTTCGTTAAAATAGATCCTTTTCTTTTATATTCAGGGTAATGATTAGTTTAAGAATAATCCAGATTCCGTCAAAACAAACATTAAGCTGGTAATATCATGAATAAACTGCCGGAATAAGCCTTTGACATACTCAATTACGCGTAAAAAGCACTGAGACACATCACAGAGCTCAGGGTCATGGGGTCACATGCAGCATGCATCAGCTTCATTGATTTCTGCCTCATCGACTGCTGTCTCCTGGACAGAATTCCTCTTTTGTGCCTTAGTGACATTGAGCCACCCAGAGGCAAAGAGTAGCTTAATGTCATGTCGTTTTCACCTCCATTTTTGGCCCCCAAAAAATAAAAAATGCTGATATTAGATCTGCAAGGCTTGGTTTCCAAATGTTTTAAATAGGTATTTTTTTGTAATGAATGAAGAGAAGAAAAGAAGAGTTTAGACCAAGAATACCTAGCATGTTGCTCTTAATTAAAGTATGGGCCTCATTCTTTATCCCAGCTGTGGGAAAACTCTGGGACCAGCTGCTGCAGGACGAGTGAAGGCTATATTTAAATAAAAATGAAAAATGAGAGAGGGGAAAACGCTGCAGGCTGAGCGACTGTAGTCCTGCCCCTACTACATTAGGAAAGCGGAAGACGAGAAACAAGGAAGAATCCCAGATCAAACAAACTCTTCTCTTCGAAACCCACAAGGGTTTGAGGAAGCATTGCATACATAAACAAAGATCACATTTTACTAAATGTAATTTTATGGAAACTTTTGTTTGCGCTACTGTTACCCTTGGGAACAAAACCTCACGTTACATGTTATGTTAATGACATACAGTGAAACATTACACCTGACACAACACTTTTTTTCTTCTTCTTTTTTTTTTGCAGAAAAGCCTGGCCCTGAACAATAACATTGAAATGTGTAGATGGACACCAAATGAACAGACAAACAAATGAAATAGTTCTTACCTTAATACACAGTTGACTTTGATTATTATTTGATTGATTACTTTTATCTTTTACATTTAACTAGTTTATGGTCACAACATTAGCAATCAAGTGAAGCAATGTACAATTTAAAGACAGTTTACTCAAAAATGAAAATTCTGTCATTTACTCACTCAACTTATGTTGTTCCATACTGTGCAATGAAAGTGAATAGTGTCTGAGATTGATTCTGCCTAACATTGCCTTTTTATTATATGAAATAATAAATGACAGTATAATACGTATGCTCGCACCTCTTGTGAAATGCCGGACGTCTAGACTGAGAAATGGTTTTTGGAGCCATCAGAATGTTAAATGGGTCAAACATTGATTCATTGACCCTGACATGACCCTGATATTACTCGAAACTCCTCACCACCATACAGACGTCCTATACATTCATATTCCACACCGGAGGCATTGAGACACATTGTACACCTGTACAGATTTTACACAACTATACTATATTGCACTACTATATATTATACTGTTTTTTCTTCTTATGTATTTATTAATACTTTATTTCACTGTACAGGGTGCATATGACAATAAAGGATTTGAACTGACTTGTTTATTGCATTATTTTAGTGTCATGTGTGTTACCCTGATAGTGTTTTGCGTTTTAGTGTATGACCCTGTGCACCATAAGAGTACTGAATTTCTGGCCAACACATCTGCCAGTTTTTTGTTGTTTTTTAACCATAATTTAATGGGATTATATAGATAGATAGATAGATAGATAGATAGATAGATAGATAGATAGATAGATAGATAGATAGATAGATAGATAGATAGATAGATATGAATAGAATTAAGATGAATAGTTACTATACTATATATTATACTATACTACACTATACTATGCTACTATACTATACTATACTATACTATACTATACTATACTATACTATACTATACTATACTATACTATACTATACTATACTATACTACTATATACTATACTATACTATACTACTATATACTATACTATACTATACTACTATATACTACTATATACTATACTACATATAACTATTCATCCATGATAGTAAAATAAAAATACAGAATTAACATAATTCAATTACTCTACTACATAGTTTGTGCTGCTAGATGACCTAAACAGCCAGGGCTGTAATAAACAGTGGGTGACCATGTTTCAGTCCCAAGGCCATTTGTGAATTCTTAACCGCAATAAGATTTTGTAAGTAAACAGGACCATCCAAGAGACCAGAGCGAGTAGGGCTCAGGGCCCCTGGGACTGCAAGATCACGTGACCAGCCATACCAGACGGCAGTAAAGCAGGGGATTTCCAGATTGGTTATTATTGTTGCAGACAGGAAAAGACTCCATTTAGATGCCAGAGATCACTGAGAAAGCCCTCTCACAGTTTGTCGTATGGAGAGGCTTTATAACAAAGGTAATGGAGAAAGATCTGCAAGAGAGAGAGAGAGAGAGAGAGAGAGAGAGAGAGAGATGAGGAGAAGATGTGAGAGGGGGCGATGGAGCAGGATTGTTTCACAGCACCGGATGGTGGTGACAAACATTTCACAGCTCTTCATCATTGATGAGACTTTTGACAGATGCAAATGTACAATATTGGATTAGTGAACAGTAAATTCTGTTTCACTTTAGTTTGATGGTCCCTTTAACACATTCTGTTGACTATAAGTAATGTTGCACCTACATGTCTACTAACTCTCATTAGAGTGTTAGTAGAGTGTTAGTAGAGTATTTGTAGACTTGTAGGGTTTGGGTTAGAATAAGTTGACATGTATATTTGCAAATTTACTTTAGTCAGCTTTACTTTAGACATGTCAGTAGAATGTCTGCTGGAGGACCATCACAATAAAGAGTTAGCAGATATTAAGCAGAGAGTCTACTAATACTCTAATGAGAGCTAGTTGACATGTTATAAAGTTACTTATAGTCAACAGAATGTTAAAAAGGGACCATCAATATAAAATGTTACCGTAAATTCTATGTATTTAATAATGTGTAACTGATCTAAAACAAATCCTATAATCGTATACTGAGAAATATTTTTTTTCTGAATGATCACAACATTCTGCAGTTCTGCTGGGAGTGACTGATTGTCTTAAAAAAATTTAGTGCCTTTCCCATAACACAAAGGGGAGAACTTTCATTCTCAATTTTCATTAAGAGTCCAATTGTTAAGAAGACCTGGAGTCAGAGTAAGGACAAATCAACTTCTGCTCGCTAAACAAAAATCATATTTTACTATGCTATATTTATTTTACTAAATTATTTTTAAATAATCAATGGCTTGTTCGCACTAGCAAAATTTTATAAATATCCTCGTATACTTGTAAAATAATATTAAGATTTTTACAAAATAAAGTGTAAGAGACATATTCCTATGGTGGGCCTCAGCCTCTGGGCCTACAAAATGTTGCATCCCAGATAGATTGATGGATGTAACATCAAACATTGCTTCAATCTCAGAAGGAGTAGACAATATCTAACATTTGTTTTTTGTTTTTTTATAATGACAGATTACAGATGCATGAGACATATTATAGATGCATGAGACGGTGGTAGTGCTGTTCTGATGGTTGCAGGTTTAATTCCAAGCAGCAGTGACCCAGGAACTGGTGTGTTAGTGAGATCACAATTCTGCTCTATCATCATCATTTTGCCTTTGAGCGAGGCACTTAACTTCAGTTTGATCCATATATGCAATTACTGTAGCTAATGTAAATAGCTTTGGATGAAAGACATAGAGTACAGGGCTCTAATAAGAATAGTGAAATGAAAGCAGTGGTGTGAAGTATTTGAGTAATATTAATTAGTTACTACTTAAGAATCTTTTTGGCTACTTTGTAGTTTTACTGAGTATCAAATATATTAGCAACTTTTACTCTCTACTTGACTACATTTTTTAATAAGTATCCTATATTTACTCTTTACTCCAATACATTTGTGATGAGTAATGCAAATTACGCGTTACATTTTGCATGGCACCTAACTTTTTCTGCAGCAGTTTATTTCTGCTATAAAGAAGCGATATCGCCATCTACAGGGCATTGAAGATACTATATCTTGTGAGTTTGCCCTTACTCACCCAAACTTGTCACAAAGGTTCCTTTACATGAATGTGAGTAGGGTAGGCTAGTTGCTGAATAGCATGTGTTTATGAGACGAGGGCATGACTGCAACCGGTAATAAGACTGAACTCCGCGTTATCCCTGGTTTCTGCTCGTACTGCCATAGTAACCATGGCGACAGACGTGGACAACTGTGTTACGTCTAGCGGCACGCTAACGCTGTTGTTTTTTCGTTCAAACATTATGGACCATGGCAAGCAGACTTTGGGACAAAAGGAGAACTAAAACGAGGATCAATATCAGCGTGGCGTTTTCGAAGTGCCGAGAACGTCACATCCGCGACTAACTTCGACTTAACAGAGACGCTGCTCTTGCATGTACTTTATTAGACAGGTGAGCAAATGTACATAAAACGAATCAATGTTATATAGCTCAACATGATGAAATGTTAGAATATGATCAGTATGTTATTCTAATGTTGATCTAGCTTACTGCTAGTCTCATACAGACAACAAACTAACACATAGAACAACATTATAACTTTCAACACACTCAAATGCAGTTCAGTGTGATAGTGTAGACCAAGTGAAACAGTGTTACCTCACAAGTTTCATTTGTCTAATAAACTGACCTGTGTGAGTATTAATTCAGCACTTGCGGGTAGTTCGGTAGAATGAAATGTCCTTATTCCTTTATATCCGCGGGACTCGCGTGTGGCGCTGATATCTGTCTCTCATTAGCAATCGCGCCCTGCTTCATACCACAGTCATGTTGAACACATCAATGTATTCACTCATCCATCAACATTATTAGATCCTTCGGCATGACGGCAAGTTCCATAATTCCGCTTATGCGTCATCAACCTACACCTTTGTTATTGTAAGAGGTTAGCAACCCCTAGCGGCGAAAAAATTTACATATTGTAGCTTTTCCTGAGACTAAAGTGTTTGAAGACGTTTTAGAGGATGGAAGTCAAAGGAAGTTTAAAGGAAGTCAACCTTGATTTATTGGAATTTTGAGGTTTTCAGTTTTATTTTGATTTAAAAAAAAATAAATAAAAAATAAATAAATATGTCTCTCCTTACAAATCAACTTATTCTTATTTAAGGTTCTTGTTTTTACTTCATGTCTCAAAGATGTTGAGGACCAGTGCATCTTTGAGCCCACATTCAAAATACTAAACTGTTCAAATCAGATTCTCATAATGGCCCGGTTTCACATTTTCTAATTTTAAGTTATGTCAGTGCAATTTGCTTTCAGTTAAAACAGCTCAAACATGCATTTTAGTCCGGGACTAGCTTAAGCCTTGTCTGTGAAACCTGGGGCAAGACTTTACTAAAGTCAGATTAGAATTGGTGACTTGTAATTTGAAATGGAGTCATTTTCGCTATAAGGTATAGCTACTTTGCTCAAGTATGGTTTTCAGGTAAATTATTATGTAAATAAATATAAACAAACAAACTTTATTGTAATAATAACAAAAATTAAAAAAAAAAAATTTTCAAACTTCTATTTTCAACCTTTTTACTCTAGCTTCTAGGCTACTACTCTAGCTTGCGCTCACTTTAATTGCCATTGCAGCACTGGGACTATTGTTAGCTCTAGCGGGATAAATAGCCTGTGATGTTTCTCATTTGGAAGTCTCTTTGAATAAAAGCGGACGCTAAATTATTATAAATGTGACAATGAATAATCTGTTTGTAATTGCCCCACATACCCTGTGAAAATGTAATCCTGAACGTGTATTTGCTAACACCTTTTATCTGTTCTAGACATGGAACGGGAGAAATAAAAGGGAAAATACAGTTCCAGTTCCATGTTTTCTTTAGCACCTTAAACTAGGTACTTCCGTTGATTGACGTTGGTACCAACCAATCAGCCTTCGCAAAGCGTCAAGTCTGTGTTCGTTCGGCCCAATCAGCCAATAAGGAGACTTTAAGACGCCATACGGTATTTCAATCGGCCATGTTGGTGAGGTACAGAGGTACACCATTACATTTTCCCTGCAGCGTGCAGATTTTAAATTGCTTGAAATGTGAAAACATCACTAGTAATGTTTATAAAGCGCTTAGTTTGATGATCATATCCGGTGTCCTTCACTAGCCCACCAAATAATCCGTGTTTGCCAATAAGAACAAGATCTCGGTCATGCATCTTACAAAAAAAATCGCGAATATGTTTGTTGTTTTACTCTAATAGCAAGAACTGGCAGCATATTAGCCTATTTGGCGTTCTTCCTTCCTATGTTATATCTCAATAACTGATCTCATACACCACCCAGGATGATATTTTTACATACCCAGTGTAAAGATCGGTGAAGGGGCGGGGATTGAAACTGTCACTCAAATATTGAGCAGGTTTCGCCAGTGGGGCGTCCACTAACTGCCGCAATATTATATTCATTGAGCGTGACCTTTCTTTTAGATAGAGCAAAGGTTTATGCGCGACCTCAAATAAATAATATGACTTTAGGTAAGCAGTACTCTTAACCTCAATGCTTGCATATCAATTAGATGCGAATATCACTGCTGGATAGTTTACAAGACACCTTTCAAAAAAAATTGACAAAATATTTTATGGCGAAATTATGACACGAGTAACGATGTGATCAGTGGTTATGTAATTACATGTAAATGTCACCATATGGAGAGAGAAAAAAACATTACAAAAATGTAAACTCAAGACTTGGTCGGCTCTCTGTGAGTAAAAATAAGTGTTTGAGACAATATGGACCATTTTAGATTTCAGGGCAGTATTAATACATTTGTACATCATTACATGTATTACAATATACAATGTACAATTACAGTCTTACATACATTTTTATTTTATTTTTTATTTTATTTTAACAGTGATGAGCCCATCTAGGCCAATCCATCAAGGGGAGATTGACCAGGATAGTATGGATCGACAGTTATTCCACACATAAATGAGTCAGAGGTTGGTTTGGAGGCGGAGTTTGACTTTGTAGAAATACTGTCTATTGTTCCATCTTGACCAATCAGAAGAGCAGAGTTTTTCCTCACTGGCCAATCACCGAAAATCGCCCGCCTCCAAACTCCGCCTAGTCTTCTATATTAGCAGCACTACCGCCTGTGTGAGCTCGCTACAGACGCTTAATAGTCTTTTTTTTTAATTATACACATCTCGTATTTCTCTTTATATTATTTTGTTTCGAGACCCCATTATATTCTAAATATTTAGGAAAAATGGCTGACACAAAAGTCGATACCAGCTCGGAAGTCTCCGCCAAGGTAATGTAACTTAAGTTATACCCTGATTTATAGAGATGCTGCGTTTTACTCATTTGAATAAACGGGTTTTTATAAAATATGAATTTTTGGTATGGAAATCAGGATACAGGACACTGTTTGCACATTTTTGCCAGTGTTTTGACCGCTCACTGACACTTTGAGGACTTCGTGGATTGTAAAACGTTAGGTGCTCTGAAGTTGGGCTTCTTTACGGAGACATTTGGAACTAAAAGGCTTTTTGTTCGGATTCTGCGCGGGTTCTTTGTTTATGCAGGCGGTTTTTCGGTTCCTCTTTGAAAAACATAGTGAAAGAGATGGACGCAGATAATAGTAAGCACTATCTGTACTCTGCTTATATGGTTTGTTGCTCAAGTTTCTTTATTACCTCGTGTAGACTCAATAACTGAAGGTGCCTGCCTCGTACAGTCCGCGAGAGCGAGACGCGGTGATTCGTCAGCGAGCAGCCCGATCTGTCACACAAGTTACTGCAGCCCTCACGATTCATGATGCCACTGTGAATAAAGCGCGTTTTCTATGATGTCTGAACGTGTCTACTTTATGTTTGACAAATGTTACAAGTGTTATGACAAAGAATTTGATCTGAGAATACCTTGTTAACATCAGAGCCAACCTGTCTCAGATTTACGGGGACTTTACCGAGCGTTAGGTCGCGTTGCTTTTTAAGTTCAGTCAAGTTCGGGTTGTAATTCGCTTTTTTGTTGTGAAATTGAGTTCATCATACATTATTGTTCAAATTACTTAAGCTATGAGGCTATATTAAGCTTTATTGGGCTATGGTTTACCTGCCCGTTACTTTACACAGAAGTGTCAGGATGGGTGATCATTTCTCAGATGAAAGAAAAAAGGTCTCTCTTTCAGTGCACGGAAAAACGGTTTAGATTGTATTAGCGGCTATCGAAATATTCAGTGACTTTTATGGTCGATGTCAGTTTGTGTGTAAACTTGTCCCGCGAAACCCCGCTGCGGATGCTGCAGTCAGGCTGACTGAATGAGTTCATATTGCAGCGCGCGGTGCCGCGGTCAGCTCAGGAGGTGAGCGCGAAACCCGAAGTTAAGGGACATCCGTACAGGCAGCTGCTCTATTATTTCATTGTTTATAAATGTAGACATGTACTATACATTCGTATTTGAGGGTAGTTTCTCGCTGTTATTCTACCGTTTCATGCACGAGCGCCACCGTTTTTAAGGCGCAGTGGCTCCGTTCAACTTTTAAAAACGTATCTCGTTCTGTTCCGTTCCGTTGCGCTCCGTCTGGCTGCTTGTGCGCGTGAGTGCGTGTGCTGTGTGAACGGCCCCGTACAGTTTATCAACCTAAACGATCGTTTTCCGCCGGACTTGTCAAGCGTGTTGTGCTCAATCTCTGCTGATGTCATATAAAGATCGCTGGACTCGCCAACCAGCTGTGGGCACAACATTTCTGACCCGTTTGTCCTTTGTTAGGATTTTTGTTTGTTTTTACGTCCTGGTCTTGATAAGCCTGCGTTTCTTAAGTTTGCCTATGAAAAACGGAGATGATTTCCGCTTCAGGCTATAAGGTCAAAGCTCACGCTGTTTGTTTTGATCGATATATGGGTCAGTATTATGCTGTAGATAATGGCATATGTTCATTATTCATGTATGGCTCATTGACGCTCAGTGGTGGTACAAAGCAGCATGTAATGGTGACGGTGTGAGAAGGCGTTGCAGGCGTGATAGACGCTAACCGGCTTAAAAGCTGATGATTATGACCTACATTTATTAATACGAGCGAGCTGCTGCATGGAAGCACATCCTGTGGTATTCAGAAATATGAAAAGTCTGCATTTTTAAGCGAACAAGATGCAGAGTGTTAAATAATTTGATAAATAAAACGGCTTCTCTTGATAATAATGGTCATTCTCGAGGGAACAACTATATAGTGCTCGAAAAACGAATGGTTAAAGGCTCAAATGCACAACGCTATTGTTCCCCCCGTCTTTTTCGCTCTTTCTCTCTCTCTCTATCTCTTTCTCTCACTCACCCTCTTTCTCTGAGGCTTATCGGTCCTGCCTCTCTTTGGTCAAGTTCGCGCTCTTATTGGCTGAGTTAAAATATTCACTAATTGTAATCTGGGGGTTGTAGTTTTTTAACGGGCGTGTCTTTATCAAGAGCAATGAGGTGGATTATAAACTGAACTACAGCGCGTATTGGCGGTAACGCCATCGACGTATCAAATTACAACACCTCAATATGGTCTTTAAACCAGGCGGGGATGGAAGAGACAGGCATCCAATGAATAAAGAGTGTGGAAGTGTCGCGTTTCAAATGTGAAATGAAAGCACGTTCCACGAATAAGAGAGGATTTAAATTCGGCACTGGTCTAGTTGAATTTCCTTGATAAGTAACTAAAGCAATTACAGATACTTTGTTTTCTTCATTTAGGACCTTAAAGAAAAGAAACAGGTTGAGGAGGCAGAAAATGGAAAGGATGTCCCTGCAAATGGAAAGGCTGTAAGTTTCTGCAACTTAACTTTATTTAGTGCCTACAACATCAGTACTGCTTGTAAAATGTATCAAATTACCTTAGGTATTACCAATGATAACTCATACTTTTTTTCTTTTTTAGGAAAATGAGGAGAATGGTGATCCAGAAAATGAAGTAGATGAGGAAGATGATGATGTGGCTGAAGAAGAGGATGAGGAAGATGATGTAGAAGGTAAGGCCTTAAGTATGCATGTAATCTAATTGAATAAGAGTTGTGAGAATGATGCAGACATGCTGCTTTAGCTCCACTTATCCACAAAGCATATAAACAAAGTTGCTTTACTAAGAATTAACTACATTATAGGCGATGATGATGATGAAGATGATGAGGCTGAGGGTGGCACAGGAAAAAGAGCAGCTGAGGATGACGAAGATGAGGTAAGTTTGCACTTCATGTCATTGAAACCCTCAAATAAGAAAAGTTTATAAATCTGACCTCATAACTGCAGTGTTTTAACTCTGTCTGGCCACCTTTTTCAGGATGATGTTGAGCCTAAGAAGCAAAAGACTGATGTGTAAGAAGCTTCTCTGCTGGAAATCGTCTCATCCCTCCTTTCCTGAACTTGTCCACTGGGGGAGGCAAAAAAACAAAACATGGTCATCATCAAGTAGAGTCCAGCATCCGTGTACACACACCAAACTGCAGATTTTGTAGAAACAACCAAGACTTCAAAGTTCTACCTTCTTACAAAATACTTTAAAAGGAAAAATTTGTTTGTATTTTTATTTACATTTTATATTTTTGTACATATTGTTAGGAGGTCAGCCATTTTTGACAGTGATCTCTGGTTACCAAACGGTGCTTTGAAGTTGATGCTTCTCTATAAAATAGATTTTACTTGTGGTTTGACCATGTCATGTTATCTCAAATGAAACTTGTAAAAGTACAAAGCAAAAAAAGAAACGAAAAATGACAGAAAAAACATTTTTTAAAAAAACATTAATTCAAAGCATTCCTGTAACTTTGTGTATGTACATCAGTTGTATCATACGTAGTTGGACTGTATGAGAGGGCAAGGCCAAAAGAAAAGATTTTTCTTCTTTTCTTTCTTGTCCATTTAATTGCTATCTATTTGTGGCCTGTTTGATGTATGTGTGAAATTTGTTGTGCGACAATAAACCGAAATTTATTTTGTGAGTTCTTTTTTTTTTTTTTTTTTTACTTTCATGACTTTTCATGATTTTTTTTTTTTTTATGTTGGAGCTGTATGGGCAAGAATAATTGAACCAGCATTATCTTCAGATGCAGTTCATGTTTTTCATCAGCCTGTCAAAAGTAAATGTACATCAATGTAAATTATTCAGGCCTTTAAGACTCCAAGATCTGGTATAAATTATATTATGTTAAATAAAATTGACTGTGTGAATTCTTTCATTTATATTCACATTTCTTTAGGCCACGTTGTATATACTGTGTGTGTGTGTGTATAAACCCTGCGTTGTGGGGACAAAATGTCGCCACAAAGATGGGAATATATGAAATCCTTGTCCTTGTGGGGACATTTTTTGGTCCCTAAAACAGCTTATAAATCATACTAAGTGATGTTTAAAAAAAATAATTTAATGTAAAAATGCAGAAGGTTTTCTGTGATGGGTAAGTTTATGGTGAGGAGATAGAATATACAGTTAGTGCAGTATAAAAATCATGTCTATGAAATGTCCTCATAAAACATGAAAACCCAATGTGTGTGTGTGTTATAACATGTATATCAAAGGTTTATTTGGAAAGTATTCAAGATAATTGATGACTTCATTTGAAAGTAAAGTTAACATGAAAGTAGTGGTCAAATGCCACTACCACCTTAAACTCTTAAGTTTAGTTATTCCATAAAGAAGGCAAGTTTGTAAGACAAGTGTTCGGTGTAGCATTTATCAATGAGGGTTTTGTAGTACAGATAATCAAAATCACAAAGTCCTCTTAGAAAAGAAATGGCAAGCTCGAGAGATATTGAACTTTGAAATTTAAATATTGAAAGCTATTTTTAGCTACTGACTGAATATAGTGATTTTAACCACAGTTTCATGAGGTGATCACAACTGAAAATATAACTTAAGTTATGAAAGATAACAATGTGTAAAGTTCAGAGATTTGCTGTCAAAATAGATATGTATATTACTTTTAAAGACTAAAAGTAATTAGTATTTATTTTTTTGCATTTAGGTAGCTGTTACTTAGAAGCCTGAAGAAGAAAAAAACCCAGTCACACTTTGGAAAATATGCACAAAACCAAAAGCTAACAGTGCTAGAACTGGAAACAGTGAAAGTTGTTTCAGTTTTGGTGTTTTTTTCTCTCAGACTCCCAGAAAGTTGATATTTCACAACTGTTAGAGGTGGAACTGTCAATCATGAGCACCAGTGACAAACTAAATGAAGAATTGAAATGTGACCTGCTGTATAGACGCTCACTCACTGGACATTCAAGCCCCGATCTGGTCTCACATTGCATATTGTGTGTTCACTTGGTAAGTTCTATTGAATGATTTAAGATAAAACACACTATTCTGCCTGTCTGACATGGGTGCTTCCCAAACAAAGTTAATTACTTAAAAACAAGCCAGATTTAATGAACAGGAAGTAGGGAGAGGAAGTAGTGCCACAAGTAGGAGGATACACTATCATGATGAGGTGCCAGGAGAAACAAGAGACAGAGTTCAGGGTCACCATGCTTTCAGCAATGAAGGAGACACATTTATGGAGAGAGCATGTGATCAAGCTGAGGGGAGTTTGGAAACTTCTCGAGTGAAATCAGGGTGTATGAAAATTAATCCTTATAGGATATCATGAAGATATAAGGAAGTTGGATCTGAATCAATTCCAGAGTATTTTTTGTTTCTGCTGTGATCTATGCATGATTCATTTCCAACAAGCATTAACCTGCATAAAGGTGGACCCTCAATATATATAATGTGGTGAGAAAGACACCGTGACCACATTTTAGAAGGATACAAGATGACACTTGCCTGATGAACTATAAAAATACTTGTTGACAGTAGTTGTTAAAAGATGCATCTTTGAAAAGTTAAGAAGAGAACAAATGAAACTTCTGGTCTACAATATACGTTTTCTTTAGTATAAAGTGTTTCAGGGGCTGTAAGTGATCATTTGCTAAATATATGTTTCTGTTGGTTCAAGAGGCTTAGTCATTGGCTTTTTCATGAACTTTAATGAGGTTAGGGCATAAGGGTGTCACTAAGTATGATAAAACTAATTGGATTTTAATAATAATATAAAAAAGAAAGAAAAAAAGACAGGACTTACTGGTTCTCATGAGAGCCATCAAAGGTTCATCATGTCTAAATTATTCTGCTGGCTAATGATTCTGAATATACATTTGTTTGAATAAAGTGGCAGTCCTGTCCATTAGATGTCAGTGCTATTTGATTTATTAATGGGTGAAGGTGTAACTATCAAACAACATGTAAACCATGAATAGCGGATGTGTTGATCACGGTTTGTGTGTGAGCACACATTTAGAGCACATTGATTTTGCATGCAGGTCATTGTTGAGTGTGTTCAGTATAGAGATCAATAGTGTTCAAAAAGTCTAAATGAATTATACCATTTGCACACTCTATGCAATATGTGTGTCCACAAGTAGACTTCAAGGGCTTATGACAAAGAGCATTTGACAGGTAATTAAATCAAATAATAATAGTTATTAATCATGAACAATTACAGATTGTTTAGTATGATTAAACAGTAAAAGTATAATTACAGTAAGAGCACTGGTTGAATCAACAGCACTGCCGTTAACATCTTTGTGCTAACAAGCAGGCTTTAATATGATTTACCATTAGATGTTCCACCCTTCGGATTGTCTTTGATCTTGTTTTTATCACTGTTACTCTTCACGTCCTGTAAATATGGTTGCACGGTGTAAATATGTCAGTGGTCTCGTGACACAGTAAAAATACTCCAGTATACTTACATATTACCGCAAGCCCACTTACGGTGTGTGGCCAGAGATCCAGATGCTCGCCGAAACGGTGCTCATGTTCGCTGTCCACACCAACAAGCTGCAGCCATATCACCCTGTAGCCCAAGATTGGTTGCCTACTTAAGCTAAACAGGGTTGAGTCTGGTTAGTACCTGGATGGGAAACCCCCTGGGAAAACTAGGTTGCTGTTGGAAGAGGTGTTAGTGAGGCCAGCAGGGGGTGCTCACCTAAGTATAGTGATTAGGAGACTACACTATAACAAGCACCGTCCTTCAGATGAGAACTGAGGTCCTGACTCTCTGTGGTCATTAAAAACCCTATAGTGTCCTGGCTTAATTCCCTCCATTGGCCCTTATCAGTTATGACCTCCTAATAATCCCCATCCTTTGAATTGGCTCTATCAATCTCTCTCCTCTCACCTATAGCTGGAGTGTGGTGAGCGTGTAACAGACGTAGGCCAGTAAGAGCTGTGCGTGTAAACCTCACTCCCCTGGCCTCAAGAGGCGAGTTAACGACTGACGCTAGAGGCTGCGACCGCCTCCCATGCCAGCAACCCGGGTTCAAATCCCGCTTGGAGCAGGGCAAGTTATTTTTGGTGCCGTGACCCGGATGGGAGTGAAGTGTAGGGGGGCCAGTAAGAGCTGTGGATGTAAATCTCGCTCCCCTGGCCTATAAGAGGCACGCTGCGGTCTTTAGCGTCCTTGTTAGCGCACACGCCTCCCATGCCGGCGACCCAGGTTTCAAATCGTACTGTGACTGCCGTTGCATCATCCAAGTAGTTGCTGTACACTGGTGGTGTGTGAGGAGAAACCCCCTGATACTGGTGTACAGTACATAAGAAAAGCACTATAAATGTTTCATTAATTAAATGATCTAGCCCAAAGGTCATTGTGTCTGTATGTCTTGGTTTGGTTTGACTCACCTGATTTTTTTTGTACCTATTTCACATCTTAAAAAAATAATGCAATAATATTTTGCATAATTGCACTTTAGAAAAAGAACAAAATATATATATGTTTACATATATTTTAATAGCCTATATTTAAAGACATATTAGAGTCAAAACAAAGCTCTTTTTGTAATAATGAAAAAAAAAAAAAAAAAAAAAAATCATATTACTGTACTATATACTATGCTATTCTTAATATAACATGTTTATCAAATATGACAACTTTTTGTTTTGCGGCAGGATATTTATAATATTTAAATGTAATATTCCGACTTCACTCACATTATATCTTCTCAATAATACATTCAAAGTCCTTCTGTCGCTTGGTGATGTGAAAATCCAGACGTCTCTATAGTCCAGCAGAATCCATGTCAGACAGAACTGCCTCTATTCAAGAGCTGCTCTAAATCAGTGTTGCATCCTAACGGCTCCATTCATACAGTGCATCATCCCAAGGCCAAGCATCCTATAGGCATCCTGGGAATTCATCATTTTGCCATGGTGCAAATTCGTATTGGTTAGTCATTAACACCTCCCTGTTTCAGGAATCCATGGAAGAAAAACATTGAGAGAGAGCGTGTCTTTCTCTCTGTGTGAATTTCTCAGTCCAGTAAGTGATCTGGATAAACAGAGCATGAATCACAGTATCTGAGTGTGTGGGTGGAAACTCCTCTGAAACCTCTCATGCCACCTTGTGGTGTTTTAAATGACATGCTTTGATTTACAACTGCACCGATGAGAACCAATATAAATAATTTCATATTGCAATTTATTGTAATTATAAATGTGTGAGAACTTAATTCAGAAATCACCGTCCAGCCGTAATTAAAGATACACTTACAGATAGATTTAGATTATTTATTTCCATTTAGCATGTATACAGATGTACAATTCCCTCACTTAATTATTTAATAAAATATTATATGCCAATAGGCCTGTAAAAAATATATATATATACAGTATATATATATATATATATATATATATATATATATACACACACACACACACACACACAAACACACACAGTATATATATACCTACAGCAATCATTTATGCAATAAATAATTATAAAACATATACTATAAAACATTATAAATTATAAAGCTTTTATGCTAATTTGTTGTGCTTCTCACAAATAAGCAAGATATAAGAATGATATAACATAGTAAACATCACATGTGTAGGATCAATATTGCAAAATGCAGTTATGTTTGCAGGTATGTTTTGAGTGAAATGCAGGAATTTATAATTTATGAAATAATTTGTCTTAACAGACAAGTTCATAAATAAATATATACACAGTATAGGGCTGCATGATATTGAAGAAAAATGCGATATGTGATAACTCATTAAATAATGCAATATTCGATATGCGATACGATAATGCTTAAAGTGTGTAAAATAAACTTAAATGATCTTTAAAATATATTTTTGTGACAAGAAAACATCCCTACAACATCTGAAAGTGAACAGCAGTGTTTTACTGTAGCATAAGAAGTGTTATTTTAACATCAGTGTAAACCACTGGGTTTAGGGTTTCAGGTAGGCTTACATTAGGTTTATTTAACAACAGAAACCGAATAATCAAATGTAAAAATAAAACACTGCTTAGTTGTCATGAATTTAATATATATATATATAGCCTACTGATTCTTATTAAAGCTACAAAAGTTATTCAGCCAAGAGCAGTGAGTGATTTTCTCTTTGTCATTTGTTCATGACCCCAGTTATTGCAAGCCGTTGCTGTCAGGTTCTGGGTAGATGAAGTAGGAGGCGAACACGAAGATGATAAATCAAAGGTTTTAATTCTCAATATAGCAAATACAAGAAGCAGGGAGCGTGTGCTCAGAGCATAGACTAAACCAAACATAAACATTGACCGACAAGTGAAGAGTGAAAACCAGGAACTTAAATACACACACAGATGAACACAAGACAGGTGATGCAGATAATGATGATGAACAGGTGGGTAATGAAGGGAGTGAGTTCATGTATGGAAACGAGGATTCTGGGAACTGTAGTGCAGACAGGACGATGACAGCCCGTGAATGTGACATTACTCCCCCCTCCCGCAAGGCGCGTCCCGCGCCGAAGGCGGCAGCATATGGGAGGGGGGGGTGGGCATCCTGGAGTCCGTGATGGGAAGGAGGAACAGGTTCAGAAGGACGGACTCCAGGATGGTGGCAGGACAGACAGAGGAGGAGGTGATCACGACGGTGCAGACAGAAGACAGAACCAAGGCGGTGCAGGTTGAAGACAGGACCAAGGCGGTGCAGGTTGAAGACAGGACCAAGGCGGTGCAGGTTGAGGATAAGGCCCTGGCGGTGCGGACCCTTCGGGTGGCCATGGCGGTGCGGACCCTTCGGGTGGCCATGGCGGTGCGGACCCTTCGGGTGGCCATGGCGGTGCGGACCCTTCGGGTGGCCATGGCGGTGCGGACCCTTCGGGTGGCCATGGCGGTGCGGACCCTTCGGGTGGCCATGGCGGTGCGGTCCCCTCAGGCGACCACGGCGGTGAGGACCCTTCGGGTGGCCGTGGTCCCTCGAGTGGCCAGGACGGAGGCATATGGCCCCCCCCCCCAAAAAAATACTTGGGGAAAGTCCCGGGTACAGGAGAAGGATGGCTAAAAACAGTCTCTGATTGGGCTGATGGGGACCGCGAAGAGGGCTCTGTGCTGGGCGGATCCAGCGAAGAGGGCTCTGTGCTGGGCGGATCCAGCGAAGAGGGCTCTGTGCTGGGCGGATCCAGCGAAGAGGGCTCTGTGCTGGGCGGATCCAGCGAAGAGGGCTCTGTGCTGGGCGGATCCAGCGAAGAGGGCTCTGTGCTGGGCGGATCCAGCGAAGAGGGCTCTGTGCTGGGCGGATCCAGCGAAGAGGGCTCTGTGCTGGGCGGATCCAGCGAAGAGGGCTCTGTGCTGGGCGGATCCAGCGAAGAGGGCTCTGTGCTGGGCGGATCCAGCGAAGAGGGCTCTGTGCTGGGCGGATCCAGCGAAGAGGGCTCTGTGCTGGGCGGATCCAGCGAAGAGGGCTCTGTGCTGGGCGGATCCAGCGAAGAGGGCTCTGTGCTGGGCGGATCCAGCGAAGAGGGCTCTGTGCTGGGCGGATCCAGCGAAGAGGGCTCTGTGCTGGGCGGATCCAGCGAAGAGGGCTCTGTGCTGGGCGGATCCAGCGAAGAGGGCTCTGTGCTGGGCGGATCCAGCGAAGAGGGCTCTGTGCTGGGCGGATCCAGCGAAGAGGGCTCTGTGCTGGGCGGATCCAGCGAAGAGGGCTCTGTGCTGGGCGGATCCAGCGAAGAGGGCTCTGTGCTGGGCGGATCCAGCGAAGAGGGCTCTGTGCTGGGCGGATCCAGCGAAGAGGGCTCTGTGCTGGGCGGATCCAGCGAAGAGGGCTCTGTGCTGGGCGGATCCAGCGAAGAGGGCTCTGTGCTGGGCGGATCCAGCGAAGAGGGCTCTGTGCTGGGCGGATCCAGCGAAGAGGGCTCTGTGCTGGGCGGATCCAGCGAAGAGGGCTCTGTGCTGGGCGGATCCAGCGAAGAGGGCTCTGTGCTGGGCGGATCCAGCGAAGAGGGCTCTGTGCTGGGCGGATCCAGCGAAGAGGGCTCTGTGCTGGGCGGATCCAGCGAAGAGGGCTCTGTGCTGGGCGGATCCAGCGAAGAGGGCTCTGTGCTGGGCGGATCCAGCGAAGAGGGCTCTGTGCTGGGCGGATCCAGCGAAGAGGGCTCTGTGCTGGGCGGATCCAGCGAAGAGGGCTCTGTGCTGGGCGGATCCAGCGAAGAGGGCTCTGTGCTGGGCGGATCCAGCGAAGAGGGCTCTGTGCTGGGCGGATCCAGCGAAGAGGGCTCTGTGCTGGGCGGATCCAGCGAAGAGGGCTCTGTGCTGGGCGGATCCAGCGAAGAGGGCTCTGTGCTGGGCGGATCCAGCGATGAGGGCTCTGTGCTGGGCGGATCCAGCGATGAGGGCTCTGTGCTGGGCGGATCCAGCGGCGATGAGGGCTCTGTGCTGGGCGGAACCAGCGGTGAAGAGGACTTAATGCATTCAGTCTCAGCGGGCATGACGTTCTCAGTCTCAGACTCGGCGGGCATGACGCTCTCAGTCTCAGGCTCGGCGGGCATGGCGCATACTGCCTTGGACTCGGCAGATCTAGCGTGAAGTGCGGGCTCGGCTGGACTGGCATTAAGTGCAGGCTCGGCTGAACTGGCGTTAAGTGCAGGCTCGGCTGGACTGGCGTGAAGTGCAGGCTCGGCTGGACTGGCGTGAAGTGCAGGCTCGGCTGGACTATGGATGAGGATGGATAGCGTGGCGGAGATGGCTGGAGACGGTGGCGTTCCGGACCGGGACGCAACACTCAACAGACACCGGAACACAGTCTCTCTCCAACTCAGTCCGGTGGTGTCTGGGAGGTTGAGATGTTGATGGAGAGTGACCCCGACCCGGAACAGCACGCTGAGGGTTTTGTCCTCCAAAGTGCTTTTGAGGGCGAGTTCCACAAACTTCCTGGAGAAACTTGATAAATCGTGGTTCTCCTGAGCCACGAGGATGAATTTGAGGCGTTCATCCATTTCCTTGGTCGGTCAATCTGTCAGGTTCTGGGTAGATGAAGTAGGAGGCGAACACGAAGATGATAAATCAAAGGTTTTAATTCTCAATATAGCAAATACAAGAAGCAGGGAGCGTGTGCTCAGAGCATAGACTAAACCAAACATAAACATTGACCGACAAGTGAAGAGTGAAAACCAGGAACTTAAATACACACACAGATGAACACAAGACAGGTGATGCAGATAATGATGATGAACAGGTGGGTAATGAAGGGAGTGAGTTCATGTGTGGAAACAAGGAGGATTCTGGGAACTGTAGTGCAGACAGGACGATGACAGACCGTGAATGTGACAGTTGCTATATGCATATTGCGATATATACATTTGCGATATTTCGATATATTGTGCGGCCCTATACTAGTACTGTGCAAAAGTCTTAGGCATTTTAGTATTTTCACCTAAAAAATTATTTTAAAACTGTGATTTATATCTTTTGCTGTAGTAGCAGGAAATATCAGTTTAAATTATTATTATTATTTATTTATTTGGTGAAAACGAACGTGCCTAAGACTTTTGCACAGTACTGTAGGGAGTGATTGTTGCCACAGTCACTTCACAAAGCCAATCCTTTTCATTATTTCTATCTTTTCAAACGTGCATCTGACCATCACAATTAAAACAAAACAAAAATTTCAAGAATTACATATGAATAGTTGATCATGATTGGTCTCAAACGACAACTTCTGACAAACTGACCCACACAGCACACCAAACGTGTAACCCCATGTTCCTCATCTATTCTGAGATGTGTATGGCATAGCATTACATAGAAGCAACACAATAGCACGTAACACGAATATGAACAACTTTAGAGTTTTGGAATAAATGTTACCTTTTAAAGAACAGGCAAATAACTGTCCAGTTGTATAAATCTAGCCAAATGTAAGACTATGCTTGAGCAGTCAAGGGCTAATCAGTCTTACTTTTCAAAACTTTTCAAATTATAATTTGGTAACACTTTATTTTGATTTTGTCTATTGACAATAAGTAACTTTGCCACTACATGTCAACTAGCTCTCATTAGAGTATTAGTAGACTCTCTGCTTAATATCTGCTAACTCTTTATTGTGATGGTCCTTCAACAGTCAACTTACTCTAACCCTACCAGTCTATATTACTCTACTATCACTAATGAAAGTTACATGAAGGTGCAACGTTACATTTAGTCAACAGAATGTGTTAAAGGGACCAGTAAAATAAAGTGTAACCCATTATTTGTATTTAACTGACACAAAAAGTTATGACCAGTCTTAAAGACAAAAATTATTTAACTTGTAAATCCAGTCTAAGTAGTTTATGCAACCTGCAGTCTGGTTTTTATCACATTTTTGATACTGCACCAATATATCCACTAGGTGTCAGTATACACACAATAATTAACAACTTAACATTGTCCTAGAGACTCATCCAGCATCCCCGCCGTGACCATTGGAAAAAGGTTTGGAAAACGAATGCAATAATGAATATTGTCTCCAATATCTTCATATATTTTATTATCTTGATGTTGCACCACTGGAAATCTTTGACTGGGTATTTAAAGTTTAATAAGAGACCTTGCATTACGAATGAGAGAAACGTTGTTACAATATGGAATATTAATAGAAATAGAATGGAATGTTTTCTTGAATAATACAAGAACAGACCGCGTAAAACCGTTTTTATATATTGCTTTGTATAAAAGCTTTTATATATTGAAATATTCACCACTGCACAGTTTGGACTTGTTGTTTACCTCACACGAACCTACCTCGTTACTGATACCAAAAGAACTCAGTGTTATTTATTAATTTTCTAATACTAAAACCCCATAATAACAGGTGCAAGTATGATAGGCCTACATGATTTTATGAGAGTTTGTCAGTGCTGCTGATCTGCAGCTTAACTGCTGGATCTCAGCTTTCTCACTAATGAGATCTGCTCCGAGTGATGCAGTGCTGCTGCTTAAGAAAATGAAACACAATTTTATACACATTACTGGATTATTATTATTATTACTATTATTCCTGAGTAAGCAATGAAGCATTTAAACCTTGCCAGCGTCATACACGCCACAATAAGTAATAAAACCCTCAATAACTCTAATGGACATTGTGAGTGGACATTCTGTACTGTCTGCATACTGTGGACAGTCTGCATTTCGTTCAGCATATGAACAGAAGAAAGTACAAAGGAAACCAATAAAAGGAAAATGCATTTTCAAATGTCTAAATCTGGCATTAAACAAACACAATGAAGGTGAAAGTCCATTGAAAAGTTACAATATAAACTAATAATTTGATCAAACAAATCATTCAAATAATTGATCCTTATATGAACCCCATTTGGACATGTAGGCCTATCTGAGAATAACAAGGTGATGTATTGTAGAAATCACATCAGATATATATCCAGAGCAGAAATCTGAAGGTGCTTCTAATGGAAATTGATTACAGGACGTGACTGTGCAGATTTGACTCTATTGTTGCTGTTAACAATTTGCCAGTTCAAGGTGAGATGAGAAATGAGATGACAATAATATCTTGGCATTCTTTGACTGGGATCATTAGTGTTGTGTGATTAATTACTTCAGACTTCAGAGATGCCAAGAATCATTTGAGCCTGTCTACAATTCAATAATACAGTCATATATGATCATTGCGATGTCTACTTTATAACAGTATTTCTCAATCAGGGGGCCGGAGTCCACTAGGGGGCCCAAGGGGCCACAGGATGATTTCAAATGATTATTCAAATGATCTAACTTTATTAAAATGCTAAAAATAAAAACCACACAAAAATGTGTAAACTGAATGTTTCTTCCTTTTATTTTTCATTTTCCACCTCAACAACTATTTTATTAAAGAACAGAGAGTTATTAAAAAGTCTGAAATAAAATATTTGAGGTTAATTAATATGAGTTAATTAATACATTGAAGCTACCAGTTTTAAAATATAATTAGGCTATAGTAGAACATGCTGGAAGAAATATTATATCTTATATTAGGGGCCTATTAGTCAAGAAGTTTGAGAACCACTGCTTTATACATTGTTATGGTTAACTTTATCATGCACTCCACTTGATGATGTGCTAATTGCTGTACTGTACATACAAAAATGAAATATGCACATGATGATATGCTAAGTGTGTCAAAAGTCATACTTAAATTATAGGGGCATCTAATCTCTCATCACCAGACTTTTGACTGTCAGCATTAAGACTGGTTCAGTTTACATCTTAATCTGGCCAAGAACCACCGACAGGAAAGCTCTTTACTTGCAACTAGATTGTTTAAAATGAAACTCAGTTTACCAACTAGTCAATTTCTTCCTCACAACCCTGTGAACGCCTGTTTCGGACTGATCCCGGTTGTCATCAGCCACAATGTATGTTTGTATATAAAAAATGATACCGGCTCAGTTAGAGTATTTTTAAATGTGTGAAAAAATAAGTAGCAAATTACAATTCATTTCCACAATTAACAGTTCATTTGTTTTAAAATCTTTAGAATGAAATAAATAATATAAAATAGTGAAACTGAACCAACATGAAATTAAACTGGGAAGCCATATTCTAAAAGCCTTCCTAATATAATTTTTACATTTATTTAGTATTTAATAATTATCACTAATTTGGACAAAAAGCACTAATGATTTGTTTACGACTTGTAGCTTAAAATTGATGACTTGCAGCTTGACTTAGACTTGCCTGTCTTGACTTGGGACTTAGTTAGAACTTAAATGCAAAGACTCCACACTTACTTAAAAAACAACAACTTGGTCACACCTGTTATTTGTGTGTAATATGCATCTAAAAGTCAGGGAATGGACTGTGGGTGGTCTAAAATGTATGTTCTGAATCTGTGAATCTGAGACACATCCTTGATCCATACTAAATGCCCTTCGTTATTAGACAATCCACTTGATGTGTTGAGTAATGCCCCCTGGTTTCAACATGAAGAGTTAGAAGTGCTCAGGTCCGGTTACAGCCATGCATTCCATGTCAAGGCTCTTCACTTACTGTACATGCCTCCAAAGAAAGCAGAGGGTGTGTGCAACTGTAATTATACATAACCACCGAAGGATGAAAGCTCTATTTATTTAAAGCAACCCACAACCTAGAAGTAACTTTCCATAAATCATTAAGATATTGAAAGGAAATTCTACATGCATATTAGAGGTGAACAGGGGTTTCAAATACTATTATTAATTATATAATATCATTATTAACTTAAATTTCATTTGCTTGGGTCATATATAAGCAATGCTGTGGGAATAAGGTTCTGAGATACAGAATAATACAATACAATACAATACAATACAATAATACAATGTGTATAGTAAGAATCCATTAGGCATTACCAGACACACACTTCAAGTCAAGCATAGGCTTGTCAAACTGTGTGGGCGGTGGAAGTATCTGTCAAAATTGTGGTAGCACTCCTCAGACATAGCTTGGCCTTCAATTTGTACACATTTTTCATAAATGGATCATTGTAAATCTGTGAAAATGTTCTGCTCGTACAGCCATTCATAACATAGTTTCTTTGTGTATGAAACGCTCTGGAAAATAGCCTCTGACTCTAATGGGCGTTTGAGAAAGACACCACTGTTTTTGTGTGTGTGGCAGACTTCTCCCCACCCAAACTGTGGCAATGTGACAGCACCCTGTGACTCGACATCCACCCTTCACAAGATTCAAACGACAAAAGCCATTTCAAAGAACAAAACAACCAACAAAAGCCAAACTTAGCCTGACTTCATCTTTGCTGGTAACAGTGTGCCTTTGATAGGATAAGTTGCCTCATATGAAACAAACTCTGTTACAGAACTGAACGATAAAAAAAAGATGCTAATATTTTGCACTAAACACTGAATAAATATTGATACAGACAGTTGTGAAGGAATGAGCGTGTATGACCAGTACAGTATTTTCATTGAAGTTGGCATATGTGAACATATTATTCAAATATTATTCTGGTCGGGGTCCCTGAGTAGGCCTATAGGGCAACACTTTACAATAAAGTTGTAAACATTAGTTATTATTTGAACTAACAATTAAAGCAAGTTAATGCTAATTTCAACATTTAGTGAAACATTATTCAAATCAAAAGTTGTGTCTTTTAATATTATTCAATGAAACTGAGCTAACATGAACAGTTGTATTTTTATATATAACGTCACAAAATTAGTAAATACTGCACTGCAACAAATCTATTTCTCACTCTTAGTTATTTATTGTTACTGTAATATGGCTATTTAGTTCTATAAAGTTATAAATATATTGAAAACTTGACCAGTTAGTTATAGGCCTAATATTTTTTCTCCATCAATGAAAATAATTCCAAAAGAAGACAAAGCATTAAGCTTTACTTGTAGAAATAGGCAAACAGTGAAATATTAAATAAAATAAGAACTCTTGCACACCACTCAAATCAACTAACTGATGTGTAATAAGTAACATGAAATCACAAAGATTCATTTTTAGTTCTTGACTCAGTAAGTAAAGCAGGATTTTGATAATTCCAGTTTGCCATTCAAGAGACTATAAACCTCAATCACAGTCATTTCATTAGCAGATACAGGCCAATGGATTATAAGGATTGATCTGATGTCACAATTTTTTTTTTACGAGATACTCCTAAATGTCAAACAAATGAGGGATGACGTACAGGCTAATAACTAAAAATGTCATTGTTAGTTAAGTTTTTTAATAAAACTGAATAAAATGATATAGGCATATTCTATATAGCCTAGTAGGCTACTACCAAAGTAAGCTATACCTATATACTCTGAACGAGATTGATGTTCTACAGTTCTCATATCATTTCTCCAGATTTCATTACTTAAAGTGAGGATAAACTTAATAAAGACCTCGCTCTTTTACCGTCTGCTTCCTCGCAGCTGCTGAGTGAAGAAACCTGAGCGCTGATTCCTTTGAGCGCAGAGGGAAGGCAGTAGATCAGTAGATCATGTGATCTGTTTGCATATCAAGGTCGCCATTTTGCAGGAAAGTTTGGGAATTTCGGGCACTCTAGAAGAAAGAGGAAGTGTTGCGCTGAAGAAGTTTCGATTACGGACGTGCGGGGATCCAGGACTCCAGTCAGAAGGGAACGGGATGAGATGTATGGACGGCAACCCGTCTACGAGTGAACTTTACTTGCACTCCAACAGGGATTATTAGTATTTCTGCCAATTCTACCACTTCCATTACAACAGACCGGAGGCAATTTTTCCAAATATTTGTAATGCACTCCGCGATTTTCTGATTTAGCTACTCCATTCATTCGTCTGCAGAAAGTTGATATTATCCAGAGTTGTATGAAAGTGCCTACGGGTTCCTGCCGCCTCTGACAGCAGGTTATGAGTGAAGTGGTCGTTTATAGTTTTTTATTGTATTGGCGGATTATTGCTATTGATCTTTCACTCTCACATGTCACTCTGACCCGTTCAGCGATCACTGCCAAATCAAAGTGAAGCGACTCAAAGTGAAAGTGATCGGTCATTCATTCCAATGCTTTACAACAGTCGCCTTTTAAAAAGTGTGGGACTTTGAATCTCTGAGTCTTGATCATGCCAGTGAGAAAGAAAGGTGAGGTGTCTTTAAAAATTCAGCCTATATAATTATACGTATAGGCAATATTTTAGGCTATATGAGTGAAATAAAGAAATCTTAATTTTTTTTCTTAATCTATATTTTAAACATCTTATTTTGTTTTGTTTGGCCAGTGTTTTTCAGCAGATTTGTATATGATTTAATTAAATTTTTCAGATGCTCAGAGGGCACTGCAGCTTCTGGAGGAATACAGAACTAAACTCAGTCAGACTGGAGACCCTCATCTCAGACTTTCAATTGAGAGAGTCATCGACATATTTCAGAGCACACTCTTCCAGGCTCTTATAGGTAAGTTGCTGTTAAAAGAACCAATTTTTTTTCCTCGAGGAAGTTTCTTAGCATTTTGTCGTGTGTGCTGAAATGGTGGAACAGGTTTGACTTCAACACTATTTGTGTTTGACAAGTTCAGCGGTGTGTTACAACAGCATTATTTTAGTTTTTTTATTTAACTGCAAATAAAGGTGTTGACGCACAGCATTTTAAACTTGTGGGAATGTTTTTCTCACATGACAATTAGGGAAAATTGAAAGAAGCAGGGTTTCAATACTCACGGAAAGCATTATAAAAGGGATAGTACACCCAGAAATGAGAATTGTCATGTAGCTTACCCAAACAGTGGATGGACCATAAACTATTTGGTTTCTCGTATTCTTCAAAATATCATATTTTGTGTTCAGCAGAAGAAAGAAATTCATACAGACTTGGAACAACTTGAGGATAAGTTAAATGATGTCATAATTTTCATTTTTGTGTCAATTATCCCTTTAGGTTTTAGAAAAAATCAGGGGCATTTTGGGTTTTGCTTTGTTGTTTTTATATATTAAAGTATTTTTTTAGACCTTATCCAGTAATTACAAGGCATGGACAAGTGATGGAAATGGAAGAGGTAATGTGTTTTTCAAAAAGTGTCTTGGATTAAATTAGCTGGGAATAGACTAAACAGTGTTTTGTGTTTTCAATTAATTTGTATAATTTTCATCAATTTGGGAAAATCTTTTGAGTTTTGCTTTTAAGCTGGGTCTTTTGGGAGTTTATGTAATTAAGATAAAATGGAAGAAGAAATTACTGGTGATAAGCACTGTTACAAAGTCCAACGGAACATATCCGGAAATAACTATGAAGTAATAACTTGAAAAGTTTTTGTATATTTGTTTTATACCGCCTGCGCTGTGCTGTGCTGTGTTAGTGTGCACCTTCAAAAGGTTGTGGTGAGATATTTGACAAATGGATTTTTGCAGTTGCATGGCCTACCCTATTGTAATTTAGAACATTTTGTATGCCCACACTGACTTGACAAATCAAAGCACAGCACAGTGGTGCATACTTAAATCCCTCAATACTTAATTAAGAAGCATTTGAAATGCATCATTTCTCTATTTAGTTTCCAGTTATGCTGCGCTCAGTGGGTTACAACTCAGTGGATTCTCACCATTATGTTTCCATGATTTGAACTCCTCATTTTGCTTGGCCTGTTCTCTGTATGAATCCATGGAAGTGCTGTTAACAACCATAAAGAGTATTTGTGTTTCATGGTGTTATTATTAGTCCAGCGTATTATTAGTCCATCTAGTCCGTGTTTTAGGCTGAAAACATCTGTAAAAAATGATCGTGATTTTAACGGTCAAAGACTGTAAAAATGCTACAGTAAAAAACTGTTAAATGGTTAAGAGAAAGTTTCCTTACTTTATACGGTAAACAACTGTGATAGATCTAACAGTACATTTAATGTAATTTTACTGTAAAATACTGTTAAATTTACAGTTTTTGGAAGTGAAAAAGAACAAGTCATTGTATAATTTACAGTGAAAAAGCGTAAATTGACATTCCCACAATTCCCTGCGTGACACTTCACATTTGATGTATTTTTGTTGAAATAACTATGTTTCTTCATAGTTTTCTTAGTTTTTTCTAATCAGTTATGTACATTAGGGTTTTATGTTACATTTAATGTTGTTAAATTAATGCTTATTGCATTTCTAAAATTTCAGGTGTGTTACCATGATGGTGTTTAGTGTTTGTATGAATGACACTGTGCAGCTTCTATATATTATTATTATCTTTCTTGTGAAAGAGCTGCTTGTGATGATCATTAATTCATCATGTGTCTTTCATCTCCACTGTGATTGGTGGTTGTCAGCGTGTTACTATGGTACAAAACAGATATAAATAGATCAATAGGTCAATAAATTAACATTATATCATATAATTAAATATGGTTTATTACTGTAAATTTAAGTAAAGTCTGTAAAATCTAAAATGTTGCTACCGTATTTTTGACGCTAAAGTTCTGGCAACCACAGCTGCCGGTATTTTACCGTAAATTTAACAGAATTTTTAGGACTCAACAGTATCTCTGAAAAAAGCTAAAAGAATGTTAATAAAAAAAAAAAAGATTTTGAGATTAATCATAATCTCATGCCTACAGCTTAGGAACCATTATAATAAAAATATTAAAAATAACGATAAAATTGAAATGAATATGATCAATATTTTTATTGATGCGTATAAGAGTGGGACTCACAAGAAACTGATATCAAGAATATATTCAAGTATACAATCTTCTAAAAATCACTCTACATTATATGTGAACGATAAATGGGAGAAGGAAGTGAACATAATTTTATCTGATGAAGAGTGGTTAAACATCTGCAAAACACAGTATACTACCACCAGTTCAGGTCAATGGAGAGAATTCTCGTGGAAGAATATCATAAGATTCTTTATTACTCCCAAAAGAAAATATTTACAGAATGGTAAACCAGAATCTGCATTCTGTTGGAGACAATGTAATACTTCAATGGCAGATTACTTTCACATATTCTGGAAATGTCCAACGATTCAGCCTTTTTGGTTAGAGATAGTCACTGAAATAAAATTGATACTGGGATTCGAGACGGAGTACAGTTTCAGTACTATATATTTAGGAAATATACCAACTAATCTTAATACTCTAGACAAATACCTACTTAATGTATTATTAGTTGCGAGTAAAAAAAAACAATAACTAAGAAATGGCTCCATGAGAGTCCACCAACAAAAGATGAGTGGATAGTGATTTTAAGTCATATATATGATATGGAAAAGCTGACCTTCTCTTTACGATTAAATATGGATACATTTTACAAGTACTGGTCAAAATGGCTAATGTATAGGAGTAGGGATTGAGCATAAGGAGATATTGTGAGTGTAAGGCAAATTATTATAATTTTTATTTTATTTATCCTTTTCTCATTTACATTTGATTGGTAATACTATATTGAGAAAAAAAATTTTTCTCTCCTTTCACTCCTTTGAGACTATTGGGAGAGTAACCCCTGATTTGACATTAACAGTTTGTGAATAACATAATTGTATGTTATACCCCTAGTGACCTGTTTGTTCTGTTCTTTTGTGTTTTACTAAAATCCATATAAAACAATTAAAAAAAAAGTAAAAAAAAAAAAAATCATAATCTCATGCCACTGCACACAGAAATCCTTAGTGTGTTACATGCATGTCGGCTGCTATGTGTGTGGGAAGACATGGTGTGCAGTGCAGCCTACTTTTACAAAAATGTAAAGATGAATTCAGTTTACATTTTCAAATAAATTCTGTACTGCTGTGTTGAAGACAGCGTAATGGTCAATGGATGGCTCCTTTTTTGGTGCCGCCATAATATATCTTTAGATAGCGATAGTCAGTAGCCATTTATCCATGATGAATTTATCCAAAGCGACTTACAATACTTATTACAGTACAATACTTAAACTCAGTAATATTTGTACTTTTTGTATTCTAATAAATTAAATAATTTTGCTTGTAAATGTCTCCCTGTATCCCTTTATTAATGTAAAACACATTGTTTGATAAATTTGCACTGCGCCCCTAAAGTGTTTTAGTGCGAATGCATATGGAGGATGTCTCTGAAAAATGTGTATAAATTTGTTCTGGTAATGTGGAATCTGTATTTTCATGAAAGTTTGATTCTTTGAACATTTATAGGGATTATAGCTGTATTGGTGGCTGGCTATATAATCTCATGTACTTCATTATAACCTGTTAATTCTTTCAGATATCCAGGAATTTTATGAAGTGAGCCTCCAGGATAATGAGGATAAGCCCATAGAGCCATCAAGCCTTAAAACCAGAGAACCTTTTCCTCCTGTTAACGAATGGAATCTCTCTGGCCCTCCCAGCACCACTGGACCAACAGAAACTGTGCCCAACATCTGTACTCAAAGCGAAGAGGTAAGCAGAATATGATGTTGTTATATATGCTTCATAGAAGCGCATGTTTGCTGTATGCAGTACATGTATCTTGAATGTTGTAATTGATTTTCTGCAGTGCATGCAGAGTAATTGCTGCCAATTATGACACCATTGTTGATGCTGAAACGGACAAGAATAAATGGTTTTATTCTTGTGAAAGTAGTTGTTATTCATTCAAAGATTCATTCAAAAATAGTGATTCATTCCGAATGAAGCAGTACTTCTGTGTCGCTCATATAAACGCAATGGTTGATCCTTCTTCAGGTTTGTAGACCATTTTCATTGTAGGATCAAAAATAGATAAGGTAACTGGCATTGTTGTCTAAAATTTAAGTTAAATTAAGTTTTTGTTTTTGAGCTGTGTTGATATTTGGAAAAGCAGGATGATTGCTTCACTATAGAACTTGAATTGTGGTTGGAGATCATTCAGAGACTCATCATAATGTTATTTTAAAAAAATCATGTTAATGATTCAGCTCTGGTGAACCTACTTCAGAACCTCCAGTATTTGTTAAACTTGTGCTTAACAGGAAATTGAGGATGTAATGCGCCTTAATTAATATGCATAATTCGGAAACATGTGAAGTTTTAAACCTTTGACTAAACGGATTGCAGTTTAAATGTGTTACTTTACGTAGGAGTTCTGTGACTACAGAATATTTAGAGTTACCTTGTTATTTAATAATGTTAATTTCTCATTTAAATTGTATAAGGACTGGTCATGCATTTTTCATTTAAATTGTTGCTCACATTTTCGAGAGTGGGTAGACTTTCCTTCCATTGGGATTGGAAGTGATCTTCCACACTTTGGATAGAAGTGTTTTAACAATGCATAGCAGTCTCATTTCTATGAAGTCTCAAATGAATCAGATGAGTGTTTGAATGTAGATAATTTCATGTTTCCACTGGCAGTCTGGCACAGAGGATGTGCTTATAGCTTTGTGGTGTTTTATTTTTTCCTTCAAACCTCTGTCTCTCCACAATGATTGAAAGCATGTAAAAAACTGTAATTGGGTCTAACATACCCTTTTCAAATATTTTTGTATTTAACTATAGCTTTCTGGATATATTTAAGGAACTATGGTTTCAAATGAATGCCCTCTTAAACTTAAACTTTTAGTAAGGGCAGCGGTAGCTTTAGAAATGTGAAGATATTGTAACAAAGCTTCCCCCCCAAAATTTGTTTGTTTGATTAACTGAAAATTATATAGGCTAACTAAATTGATCAAGAAAAATCAGCTTGAAGGTGATCGGTTAGTATCGACCAGTTTGCACTATTTTTCTAAAGGCCTGTTCACACCAGGGACGATAACGATAAAGATAAAGTTCTAAAAATCATTCTAAATATTAAAGAATAGCTGAGTTCACACCACAGCCACGATAACGGAACAGAGAAACTATATCGTTGGAATCACTTTGAGAACGATGAACATATAAAAACTTTTGACAGCCAATAGAATGCATCCTGTTGTAACGAGCTTGAGCATTTAAAGTGATGGACAAGCAAGCGCTGTGAATAAACAGAACCATATTGTATGGTGTGGACGCTTTATAGTTATCGTTCTTGGTGTGAATGGGCCTATGCTAATCAGTGAACCTTTTCTTGCCATTGATATCAATGGCAAATATAAATATAGTGCTGTATATATATATATATATATATATATATATATATATATATATATATATATATATATATAATGCCTATAAACTTCAAAAAGTTTTATTTGGGAAATTAATACCTTTTTTTTTACAGATTGATTGTATCTCAGTATTGCACAATTAATCACAAACTTGGTTTGGTTAGTAACAGGAATGGTGCAGAATTAATTTACCTTTTACATCAGTTTAATTGCAAAACATGAAGTCCACTGTTTGATGCTGAAACAGCAGAGTGAGGGCAGAGGCGTTTTAATGCTCGCGGTTACCCACACAGTGACGTGCTGTTGGAGCGCGTGTGTCCAGAGGTGAGGGGAGCACATTATGCTGGCCGGTCTCCCCGCGGTGCTCTTATCAACTCTGAATGCGCGTCAATATGAGTGCAGGCGTCCTCCTCCTCAGCATCCCCGACACACAGCTGAAAAGAAACACGAGGTGATGCAATCTTGACTTCTCTGGGTATATGGATGCGTACGTTTGCTCAACTGAGAGTAAGTTCATGTCGCGCGCACAATGCATTCATGCATATGCATTCGCATATTTTAGCGACAGGATTAGAGCAGCTGCAATTAGATGCTGAGAGGTCGCGCACTGAAGAATGGACTGTTTATGTATCGTTAGCACAAAGGTAAGAAGGCATCTGGAGTATTTTTTTTAATAATACAGTTTATTATAATGAAACAGTGGCTGTAAGATTAAGATGGACAGATGTGAAACTTTAATACTTATTGGTTACAGTACTGGCTAGGAGCTTTACAGATGGTATGTTTATTTGTTATACATGAATCACATATTTGCTTCAAATGAGCATTCACAAAGTTCTGTCAATATGTCTAATATTTTTTCAGTTTAATAAGAAAAAAATGCTGCAAAAGGTGACCAAACTGTGAAGTGTGCACTGATTAGGCTGTTATATAGTTAGTGAGACGGAGTGAATATTTTATTTATTTATTTTCTTCTTCTTCTTTTTTTTTTTTTTTTTGCTTAATTTCTCAAAGACGAAAGAGGATAAGAGTTACACACATGCATTTTATAACTAAAGTGACTTAAATTTTGAGAGCTGTTTAGGTTGATTAGTGCTGTATGAACAAAGCTGTTAACTGTTGTCATTCATATCTGTGACAAACGTATGGCATGAGGTGCATGCTTTGCAGATCGTCTTTGCTGTCAATCACTTGTGTTAGGGCTTTCAGCATCTCCTAGATTAAGATAAAATGGTGGTGTGGTTGCAGAGAGAATCAAAACTCCTTTTGAGTGATAGCATGGAGGAGAAAGAACTGGGAAAAAACTAGACCATATTTCTTTGGCTGCACATCTGAGTGCATGAAATCAGCTGGAGCTGGCTGACAATTTGGATTAGAAATTAGAATAAAAAATTGAATCAGTAAAGATGCATTACGAAGTGTTGATGTTTACTATTATTATCTTTTATTATACTATTGGCTTTACTGAAGGCTAATGTGAGTTTGAGATGGTGTGTGTGCTGCTGTGTATATACAGGACAATATTTCTTTCTGCCCTTCAAGGCAAAGATAGCTATGTATATGTGTGTTTATAGCCTATGTGTGTGTGTATATATGTATATGTATATGTGTGTGTGTGTGCTGTGATTAAAAAAAATAAAATAAAAAAAAAAATATATATATATATATATTACTATTGATTATTTATTTATTTAATTATATATATATATATATATATATATATTACTATTGATTATTTATTTATTTAATTATTTATATATAAAAATAAATTAATAAATTAATATATATATATATATATATATATATATATATATATATATTCCCCTCGGGGCAATAAAGGTTTCATTCATTCATTCATTCATTCATATATGTCTGTCACTCTAGAATTAGGTTCATTTCAGGGAGTTCTTAGGCTACTTGAATATGAGTACTTTCGAGTGGGTGGAATTTGTAAAAGGTGTTTGAAAGATAAAGCTGTTTTCATCATTTAATGCCAATTATGATCACTCACCACCATAACAGCATGTTGAAGTGTTTTAAAAACCCAGGCATCTGTAATTACTGAAAGAAATTAGCATAATGAGATCATAATCTACTGGTTTTTATCCATTACCAGAATTTATTCAACTGGCTAAGTGTGTTTAAGCGCACACCTGCACCAGAGAGTCCTCTAGAATTCAACAGTTATCGCAGGTTTGCAAGTAAAGAGGATGTTTGCAGAGCGTGGAACACTTGCAATGTCTGAACACTGACAGGCATGCACTTGAAATATGCTAAACTTAGGGTTATGTAATGTGCTGCTTTAGAGATGCTTTTTCTATCTGGAGTGCGTTATATTTGTCTGGAGTGGCAAAAGCAGAACATCTGTGCTGCTGCAAATGCGCAGCCATGACCAACCCTCTACCTGAGGGCAAATCACCCAGGGCTCTCCTTTAAAATCTAGCATGCTTGAACTTCCATAGACTTTCCTGTTCTCATACAAAGAAATGACCAGTTATGGATTTCCGGTACTTATTTACCATGGTAAATTTACCATTTACCATTAATCATTTTGCATGGTCTTAATTAAGGCAAGAGCTATTTTCTAGATTAATCATGACATTTTAAAATTCAGTGCATGGTTTTGCACATGCATTTTTTTTTATTAATTTTTTTACAAGAATGTCATTGGGTGTGCAGTGTAAGTGTTTTAGTCCCGCTTTTTACTGAGTGGTTTGCCATTTTCAAGAACCTCTCTTTGAAGAACATAATAAGCATGGTTTGCAGAGAGTGTCACACTGTCAGTTTTATGTGACTGGTGTGGATGTGACTAAAATATGTCAGGTCCTGTCCTGAATTCAATCTTAGAAAGATGCAGTCAATTAGCTTTTTTCTTTTCAGGTGCTGCTGATTAATTAAAGGGGCAATAATTACTTTTCATCATTCCTCCCCCCATGTATAATGTTAGTCAAGGTGCCTTGTACCAAACAGTGGTGGAATGTAACGAAGTACAAATACTTCGTTACTTTTTGCAGCAATTATTATACTTTCTACTCCACTACATTTCTACAACGTTTCGTTACATTTTCGGATCAGTTTTTCCCCTGCCAAAACAGGGATTGATAAAAATCTCCATGTTTTCGGTGCTGATCGCGTTGGTGGCGCTAACAATAAAGCACATAAAAGCTGTCACAAAGAACCGGCAAAAGCAATGAATATGTCAAATATAGCAAGGAGACATTTTAATTGTTTATTAATAAACAAGTGTTTTCTGTGTCAGCTGCAAAGATGAGGTTGACGATACTGATACGCGATCTTCGCAATAGTGAACGCGCCAGAGAGAAATGCGCATTTCATACGGATTATAAGCAGAGAGCAGTCGGTTTTCTTTCGTTTTGAATTGTTCTGTTTAAAAGTACACATTTAAAGCTGTCTAAAGATATATTTATCAGGTCTGTGAGGCAAGTAGGATACCTTATACGCTGAGTTTCGGTTCATTTATGAGACGCGCTTCAGTTCACTCGCCGGCGCCCACGTGTCCTGATTATCTTTTTTCTACTATATTTACTTATTTATTAAATCCTGGCAATTGTTTGATGAAACATTGATTAAAATTGAGATACAATTAATACAAAACGAAATTCAAATTTAAAAAAGGCTTTGTGCTTTCTGTTTGAGGTCTCAGTGAAAGTTTTAAAGCAGTCTTTTAGTGCCTTTCAGAGCGGTCACGTCTGGAACATTGGTTTTTCCTCATAAATGGGAACACGAAAAATAAAATAAAATGAATATGTTATGTTCTGTGGAGAGCCAACCCTTCATCCGGTGGGTATTACTTTTGGTTTGCGCAGTGTAATTCACAGAATTACAAAAAAATATTTTTTCTACCTAAAAGTTAAATATTTTTTGTGTCCCGTAACGCATGTGTAGCCTAGGCTATTTCCCATTAAATATAAAACGCATACTGATATTTTTCAATATGTATTAAATGCATTTTCTGAGAATTTATATTTCAAGTTTTTACTGCAAATGTACCGTTTATAACGATGGAATTGCCAAATATTAAATAATTTATCCTCAACTAGTTTTGTGGTGTAGGTCTACGTATTGTATAATGTTAACTTCAAAAAATGGGTGTGTCGCGATTCTGCCTTCTCACACCGCGACACAGGTTCGTAGATCTGAGTGTAGCGATTTCGGATTCATATTGTTACAGCCCTAATTATTAGAATATAGACATTAAGAGAATAAATTGTTATGCAAGTACTTTTACTTTAAATACTTAAAGTACATTTAAAATCAGGTACTTTTTACTTTTTACTTAAGTAGGGTTTTCATTGTGGTACTTCTACTTTTACTAAAGTAAATATGTCTCTGGTTATTTGTACTTTTACTTAAGTACTGAGATTCAGTACTTCCTCCACCACTGGTACCAAAACAAGTTCTGCATGACCATTGTTCTCCCTTGTCTTGACTCAGTTCTTTAACTAAAATATTAAGTATTTTGCCCCAAGATTTTTTTTTCCGTTGGAGGTGGAAGAAAAACCTAATGTCAGTTGTCATTAAAAAAAAAAAAGGTTCCAAAAGGGGGGTTTCACAGTGATGCCATAGAATAACCAATTTGGGTTCCTCAAAGAAATGTTTCATAAAAAAACATTTTCTTTCTTACTTTGAAGAACATTTGAATAATCCAATTAACCTTTTTTCCTCAATAAAGAACCATTTTTTTAAATGGAAAGAGTCCATGGATGTTAAAGTTTCTTCATGGAATCATGGATGGCAAGACTGTAAGTAGTGGTCAACCTATATGTATTAGGGCTGTCAACGTTAACGTGTTAACTCTTGCGATTAATTCAAAATCCTTAACATGTTAAAATGATTTAACGCAAATAAATTACTGAAGCACGTGAAATTGCGTCATTAACGTAATGCAGTTAGATGATCTGGAGCTGTGTCCGAAATTGTCCCCTAAACCCTTAAATAGGGCACTATTTGAGAGGACAGCCATTTGTAGTGGTGTCCGAAACCACAGTGGATGTTATTAAGTGCAGTCAGTCATTCAATCCTTCAATGCACCGCAATACAAACGATGTACGTGCAAAGGCTAGAGAAAACCCATAGTCAGAGTCGTGCGCCAAATAAATTCGTTTTCATTCACTCCCTCAAGTGAACTATATTAGTGGACTACTATAGGGAATAGTGAATGATAGGGGATAGAGTATATGGTACGATTTCGGATACAGCCTAGAAGTCGGGAGGATCACACTGAGCATTTACAATGTTGCGAGCACCTGTAACCCTTCTATATTAGAAATTTCTATTCTAACCCTTTAACCTGTTTGTGTTCAGATCATTTTAAGCTGCTAAACTCCAGGAAAAATTTCATTCCATGATACAGTAAGCAAATTCATTCAAACAATCAGAGATGGTAGAGAGAATATAGACTTACTTTGTATTTCCAGTGAATTATACATTCCAGTACATTTTCGCTTTAAAACATGAGCTCTCTCATATTCTGTGATATTCAAGCTCCCACGCATCGTGCTGTGTGAAATACAGACTAAACTGAACATCAAAACATCCCATCGCTGTATGGCCAGATGATACACAAACTGCTGTCCTTTGCTGGATAACTTTTTTCTTTTTGATGGGTAGGTAAAGACAATTATGGTGACGCATAGGAGTCGAACAGTAAGCATGTGTGAGCCTGTTATAATGATGCGCAAACCAACAGTGTATGTGTACTCTTGGCGCTCTGATGTTCATGTGGTCCTGTTCGATATCGCAACTTGACTTGTCTAAAATGTAAACAAGCTCCTTGCTGTTGTACTTTACACATATTGTACACTGTGAATTCTGAAAAGGTTTTCCTGTAATGTTTATTTTTATTTTTTTATGAGTGCTTTGGTGTGAATAAATTTACATTTACATTTATGCTTTTAGCAGACAATTTTATCCAAAGCGACTTACCAAAGAAGAACAAAGCATTCATCAAAGAGCCAACAATTGTTGTAGTACACAATGCCAGGTTTATTAGGCAAGTAGATTAGGAAACCAGCTAGAGAAGAAATGCATTTAAATATATATATATATATATATATATATATATATATATATATATATATATATATATATATATATATATATATATATATATATATTATTTTGTAATGAATTATACACACTCCTTCTATCATTTGGTGTCCCTTTGGAGTCTCATTTTTTGGGAAGACAAATATTTACCTTGAAAAGGTGTGTTTTTTTGTTGTTTTGTTTTACCCAGAAAATAGTTTTGCAAAAATCACCCTTCAATCTGATGATTTACTTTGCTGGATATAGCAAATGATGACAAAATAAACGTGGTAAACAAGATAAACGGTTTATGCTTGATTTCACGATAAGTGAGTGATTATTCACGATTAATCGCATTTAATCGTGATTAAAAAATTTGCATCTATTTATACCCTATATATACAGTGTATGTATATGTATGTGTATATATACAGTGAGGAAAACCAGTCAGTATCTGGCATGACCACCATTTATTAGCAATAGAAGGGCAAATACTGTAATAATTTCTTGTATATCATCGGTATACAGCTAATATACATTTATATAATTTAAGCAATTCTTTGAATATAATGAATATTTTATTCTACAAATCTCACATACTTTAGCAAATCCAGTGGTTAGATCCTCTGAGGTTCATGTGTAGCTTGCATAAAAACCTTAGTGCTTGACTTGGTTCAAGCTGTGTGAATGGTATGTGGACAGGAGTTCTGCTGTCACTGGACTCACGCATGTGACAAACTTTACATCCTTGATTTCAAACCATTCTGCACTATATCCAGTTGGCCGTGGTTTTATATAGAACATTAAAGGGTTCTGTCAGGCGCTTCTTGTATATAGAGCCTTTAGGGGTTCCCATCATGGGATCATTTTATGGGTGTAGTTTTAATGAATTCATTTAGTTTTAATTCGTTTTTATTTTTAACCAAATTTTATGAATTAAACAGCTAGTAAACATACTTTATCAATAGAAAAAATGAAATAACCAGTTAAACATGAAAGTAATATGCAGTCATTAAGGAAATTGATCCTTATTGAGTCAAGAACCCCACTGAACCAAAGAGTACGTCATATTCACGGTGCTGTAATGTAAAATCAGCAGTCTTTTTTGAGAAAATGTAAATGTAACTTCCTTTTTATTCATGTTTTAGGAATTTCTTTATTTGTGAAAATACTACAATAGGATTACAGAAGGTCTGTTTATTTTACAGATTTTTTTAAGTTAAAGTTATTATTTCATATTGATAATTTTTTTTAAATTATTTATTTCTAATTTAGTAAAAAAATTAAATTATCTGCAGCATGTGCTACTATCTTTTTAATTAAAAATATCATACTTATTGGCTTTATATTGTCCGCTCTGGTTTCTAAGATATCACTGGCATCAGCAAAAAAAAAAAAAAAAAAAAAAAACATGAGCATGGGTGGTCTGGGGATGGAGTTTTTAGTTACAATGTCTACATAGTAAACAAAGAAAAACTTTTATTTCAAACTCTTATCATCATCATCATCATCATCATCATCTTGTTGGCTTGACGCCTAACTGATTAAATCAACCTGTTTTGACAAACTATAATTCTATTCTATTTTAAGCTAATGTGTTCCATCAACAAATTCCTGCAATAGTTGTGGACCTGCACAAATGTAATTTTTATGGATAACCATCAAAACTCACATTATCCTGGGATTTGTGGATTTTGAGAGGTTCTCTCTCAGGGCTCCGGCTGGGTTTATTTGTGTTCTCTTGGTTTTCAAGATTGTGTTTTGCAGATATGTTTTGAATTTCAGTCAATGATATCCTAAAGAGCAACAACTTCTTTTTGGAACGTTTCTGGAACATTTTATTCAAGCTGTGATTTAATTAACTTCAGTAGCTTAGTATGTGTGTTCAGAGATGTTCTTATGTTCTTAGTGGTCTTCCACACTTACTTAGGGGGTCTTAAGAGTGCTGTTGACAAACCATTCTTAACTTGTATAGTATACTTATTTACAATAAATAAATAGGACTTTGTGATACAAATTAAATGCATGTATGAAGTTACAGTTTTTGAGTTGTATGCTTTATTATTGTGCCTATAAGTTAGGGTGACCATATTCCAGGTCATATCCGGCCGGGATTTCGAGATCGCCCAAAATATCCGCGATTCGGCTTTTGCTTTCTCGTCGCCATTCATTTTGTTTACATGTACACCTTTTGATTCAGTAGTACTGAATTACTTCTGATTGGTTAATCTGAATGTAGTGTTTACATGAACACTAAACAAGTGATCGGTTGATGTGCGTTCTAGCATTGCTAAGAAAATTCCTGTGTTTTCGTCTCGATCGGGATCCGTGTGAATCAGAATGCATGACCTGCAAAGCTGGCACGTACGTGTCAGTGTCAAATAACGTAATAATGTAAACATAATGAATGGTGACTGTAGAAAGCAAAAGCCGAATCCCGGGCATTTTGGGCGATCTCGAAATCCTGGCCAGATATGTCCTGGTTAAACAGGAAGTATGGTCACCCTACTATAAGTTGTTAGAGTAAAATTTCAGCCTTGGCTCACCCTTTAAGCTCTAAGTAGCTTAGCATTTATCCCTTAATTGTCTTTGGAAAGACCTATTTTTGACTGTGTGAGAATTTGATCTTTGTCTTGGTCAGCTGAAATACATTTGCTACAAGAGTAAGCTGTGGAAGTGTTAATGAGCAGTTGCTTTACTCGAGGTCATTGCGTGGTGTAATTCATTGAAGACTGAAGAGGACGTCCCCGACTAAATGGAGGATTCAGATGAGGGACAGAATGTAAAGTATCTTGCTTTTAAAAATAATTGCTTATGTGTTATGCTGTTGTTATTTTTTTTGTCTTTGAGTGCCGTTTATAGAGATAAATATTGCTTGGTTATCCTGTTTCGTATTTTCGTTTGGAACATGTAAATGTGGATGGTGTGTACGGTATAGGCTATGCGAAACGAATAGATTTAAAGACTCTTAAGACATTCAAAGACTTGGGGTCCATTTTATATAATGTTGTAATATATTTATTGGGGTCCATTTCAAATATAATAATGGGCTATATGTATACTGTACAAATGAAGCAACTATTGTACAAATCTTGTTGAGAATTGTATCTTATTACAGTTATGTCTAACTGTGAATTAAAAATAATTGACTATGGTAATATTAGAGATTTTTCCGGAAATTTGGGTAAGTGGCACCATGAGGAGGAAGTGATGTTGCTGTTTGTTCCAGTTTGAAGCTCTGTGTCTCGTTCTTCTGAATGTAGGTCTCTTTAGAAGTATGATCAGAGGTTTTACACGAGTCCTGCCTCTAACAGCCTATTTCTTTCTGCAGGAAAGACTGTCAGCTGAAAATATAGCACAAACTGACATTCTTATAAGTTGTACATTTGCATTCTCAAACACAAGCCCAATCTGAAATTATTCAATGTTAAAGAAAGATTGTCCTCATGACTAATGCTATATCACCTGAAAAATGTATGAAGCGTCTTGTGTGTTCTGTCCTGAATATGAACATTTGGTAGTGCTTTGTTGTGTCGCTGTGGTTGATTTGAGATTTCATACAGTGTGGTTGTGCTGCTGTGGTGATGTCAGCAGGGGTCACAGAGGTCAGCGAGGTGATGTGTGTGTGTGCTTGTGTGTGTCGGTGTCTAGAGCTGCTGGGGTGAAAGCAGGTGGGAGCCGGCGGCGCTGTGTGTGAGTTCTGCACTCACACTTCCACGCTTAATGAGTCACTTCCCATTCACTTCCACTGGATTTCTCACTGCCCCCACATACACACATTAGTGCTGAATGCTGTTGCAATTTTTCAGCTTTTTGATGAATTTGTTTTTTTCTTTTTTTTCTCCATTTATGTTTATATACGATTCATCTTGATATTTGTGTTTTGGCTGTGCAGTGGTTTGAAGGGTGAATGTGATCATCCAGCATTTGCGTTCTCTGACTTCATCTCACTCTTGTGACTACATGCGGTACTCTGTGTCCCCATTCTTTCTCTCTCTTTCTTTCATGTACGCTGTGGCGAGCTTGCCGAGTGGGTGATGCGTATGGGGAGATCTAGTCTGGTGCAGTGAGACCCCCAGCTGCTATGTCTTGACTATCATGCTGTTGGCTGTCTGCCTGAGTTCGGACAGAGGAAGCACTATTTGTTGCTCTTGTGGAACACTATTTCCACAAACATAGTAGACGTACAGAGATGGTCAAACCCTTAGCTATAAAACTGCTAGACACACACTGCATCTGATTTATGGTATTGTACACTATCGTTCAAAAGTTTGGGGTCAGTATGATTTTTTTTAAAGAAATAATTATTACTTATTACAATAAGAACTTATTATAATAAGAATTATTCAGCAAGAATGCATTGTTGATCAAAAGTGCCAGTAAAGACTTACATTGTTACTATTTTTTTTATTATTATTATTTCAAATAAATGCTGTTCTTTTGAACTTTCTATTCATCAAAGAATCTTGTAAAAAAATTCCACCAAAAAAATAGTTTTTCACCTAAAAATATTAAGCAGCACAACTGTTTTTGTAACATTTATAATAAAAAGAAATGGTTCTTAATCACCAAATCAGATTTCTGAAGGATCACATGACACTGAAGATTCAATGAAGAATAATGGCTAAATAGATGGTGAAAATTCAAATTTGCCGTAACAGGAATAAATGACATTTTAAAACTTATTAAAATTATAATAACATTTGGCAATTTTACTGTAAAAAAAAAAAAAAGAAGCTTTTATTGAATGTTTTTCAGGAACGTTAAAAAATCTTACTGACTTAAACTTTTGAATGCTACTGAATTCGGTGAAGAACTTGTTTCTTGGCCATGGGTGAAGTGCATTCTTTAAGTATGGAGGTATATGTGTAATGTAAATGCATACCTGTTGTTATGAACGGTTCAGTCAGCCTCTTTGAATTGAGTCCAACCACTGATCCCAAAATGATTCTGATGTCTGAAAACACTTAAAATGATTGCTAATCAAATACGGAAGAGTACTCATTTAATGTCATCCAAACTTTTTTAACTATTTTACATGAGACGTTATATAAGCATACTAACTTAGCATATTTATTAGCCTATTAGCTTAGCCTAAACCCTACACAAATGTTCATTTAAGTTAACTTTTCGAGCAGGCTTTAGCTACTTTCCATTTGAAAGTAGTTGGTAACAATCTGCATTTAACATGCTAACAACAACTGCAAAAAGACCCAATCAAAGTGGTTATGACATTCCTTCTTATTATAGATTTCATATGCTCCTGAAGTTCCCTTATAGCATTAGTTTGTTTTTTTTGCACTCAAAATAGTTGTATATTTGCAAAACACCTTCCACCTGTATTGTGGCTTTGTTAGAAACGCTCAGTTTTTTTTTTTTTTTTGCTCTGTCTTTAAGACTCATCAGTAATCACCCTCTTGATTATGATTGGCTAATATCATTGCATCTCTCAGCTTATCACCTCACTGCTCACCTTTTATATAATGGCGTTTTACCCCTGCATGTTACGGCGCGGCACGGCTCGCTTCGCTTTTCCACTGCAGTGTACTACCGCTTCAAAGTGGGTGGGATTATAGGCTGATTGTTATAGTTGCTGAAAAACATTTTCATTCCTGGTCGCCCCATCCAGCTGTCGCTGGATCCGCTCCTCGGCTACCAATGAGAGGAACGTCTGTATCTCGTCTACTCACCACGATTTATTTTTTCAAGTTTATTTTTTTATTTTTTCAAGCAAGTCGTTTAAAAAAAATTGTGCGAATAAATAATACTGCGGTGGCTGGTACTGACTTAAATCTAGCAGGTTGGTGTCTCGTGTTGCAAATCCAATGACGCTGGTAGTGACGATTCTCGCTGACCAATCAGTGATCTGTAGTGTTTTAACGTCACATTTTAGTATCGGTACGGCACGCTTGGAACCTCAACAGAAGTGGTACCATGCAGTGGAAAAATGCCATAAGTGTGGTTGATGATTTGTTTAAGAGATGGTAGATGGAAATGTCCACCGCAATGGATAAAGTTGAAAAGGTGGAGTTTTTGAAATGTTTCAAAAAATTCTCTTTTTGCAGTGAAATGTTTTGTTTTATGTCTGAAACCTACAGCAGGGCTCGACATTAACGCTTGTCCGGGACAAGTGGATTTTTTGAAGGGACAAGTAGCCTAATTAGAAAAAACGAGAGAATGATTCTGATTTTATTACATTTATTTCAAGTTGTGATCGATAGTGGATAATAAATGTATTACTGATGGTAACAAGGTTGCTCTGTTGACAGCCTCTTGAGGAGAACACACTGCAGGGCACACACACAACTCAGTTAACAACGTTCTGCCTATAAAAAGGTGCTTTTAAAGGTGCTTTTATGCTCCCTTTAAAGGTGCATATATTACACTATTCAGATTTAAATGTATCAAAGCTGATTGAACACTGATGAGAATATTGCTTCAGAATAAATTATATTTATAAAAAGAACAAAAATCTGGACAAGCAACTTTTTTACTCTGACAAGTAAATTACACATTTACTTAGCACATGAAAAGACTTAATGTCAAGCCCTGTACAGTATGTTTTTATAGTGCATGTAAATCTGAAAATGTGATTTCTTATGTCATATCCCTTTCATTTTTAAACTTGATGCAATCAATCAGGTTCTAATAACACCTAAAGTAAGAACAAGTCATGTCCTGATGAAGTTGTACTCTGCTGGACCAGAGACAGGAAAAAGACACAGGACTGTGTAGTCTGTGTTGTGCTATTGCTGTACTCTTATAGTTTAACTCCAGTGGAGTTGACAAGGCAGCACAGGCAATCTAATGAGACACCTGCGGTGGAGCTGGAGGCGGCTGCCCACCCCTGAGTGTGACCCCGCCGGTCTGAGGCCAATAAATTACCTGTCAGTGTGTGAGTATGTAGAGTAAGACTGTCAGCTTGTTTTATGCCGCTGGGCATTGTACATTGCATATTTTAAGCATCACCACAGTCCTTGAAGTCAGTCTCAGGGGACTTCACAGAAACTCTCCTGAAATACAGCTGCACAGGGGTGATGTACAGAGTTGCCAAGTCCACTCATATGCGACTGGGCTTGTTTTTTAGAAATACACCACTTCTGTTCGCAGATTGCTTTATTTGCCCACTTGCGCGAAAGAAAGCGTTTACACACCGGTTGGCGCAGACCCCACCCCCCAAAACCAGGGGTCTCTTATTTTGGGCTTGCTTTTCCAGACTGGGTCGCGTATTTTGGGCTTGTTTTTTCAGACCAGGTCTCTTATTTCTCTAGCAAAACTTGGCAACACTGGTGATATACTGTGCTAAGACTGATTATTACACAGCTTGGGGAATTGCTGTGTGTTTGGGGCAGGACTACATGATTGTGATGGAAGACGAGACTTTAGAAGAAAGGGCGGACTGAGTGTTGAGGGAAACATGTTGTGGTGTTCAAAAGTCTGGGCTCAGTAAAAAAATAATGGTTTCACTTTCCACTAAAATATTAAGCAGCTCAACTGGTTTCAATATTGGTTTAATAATAATAAAGAAATGTTTCTTGAGCACCAAATCAGAATATTTGAATGATTTTTAAAGAATCATATGACACTGAAGACTGGAGTAACTGGAGCTTTTAATTCAGCTTTGCCATCACAGGAATAAGTTACAATTTAAAATATATTAAAATATAAATGTTAATAAATTGTAATAAAATTTCACAACATTACTGTTTGTACTGTATTTTTGATCAAATAAATGCAGCATTGGTGGGCATAAGAGACAAAAAAAAGAAAAAAGAAAGAAAACAACAACAACAAAAAAACTGAAGAAAAATAAACATCATAACGACTCCAAACCTTTGAATGGTGTACATCAGAAATCTGACTGGCCTGTTATGTAACATGTATAACGTGTTCCTTGGTCACTGAGATGCCAGGATCTACCTGGAGTTATATTCATCATCTTCTGGTTTCCTTTGAGTCAGTGAATAATGCATAAAGCCAGGGCATTGATTCTGTCAGGAGCATCATGTGCAACCATTCAGAATTTATTTTGCAGCTCTCATAACTGTAGCAGAAATGACCAGTCAGATCATTGACTCACTGAATTTTTATTAGCTCCTCCTTGAATGTAGTATTTTATTTTAAATGGCAGGTATATAATATATAGCCCATCTACTGCTGAAGTTCACTTCACAAACAAATAATGAATAAACAAATTTTAGTACCTTGTAGTGGATACAAGAACAAATTGTCAGCCAATACAATCTACAGAGGATGAGGTTGGCAGGTTATTTGTGCTATGTGCACATTATAAAATATAAAAAAGTAAACCTATTTAGCAGCCATGATTATACTAAAACTTAACTATATAGACAAAAAAAACTAATAAAAATGACAAGCACACAACAAAATAATAAACAGTTAATATAATAGTATCCCAGTCATAATAAAGTAACGCTGGTGCAGTGGATGCTAAATCAGGCTTATTATAAAGGTCTTTAAAACCAACAAGTGGTCCGACAACACGCCCACTAGTCAGTTATGTGTAGATTTGCACATCCATTTTTGGAATGTCCCGTGCCTAGACAAATCCAAATCCCTCAACTGCCTGTCTTGTCTGTCCTGTGATTTGCTCTTGAGTTATTGCATCGTGCTCCATGTCCTCCCAGTGTCACATGTCATAGCAGGGTGTGTTTCCCTGGGTCTGGCCCAACGTGCTGCTTTTTTTTTCAGCTCTGCAACTTGTTCAGCTGGAAACAAACCATTCATCATCATTTTGATATGTCTGTTTTTGATGTTTTATTGAATATGAGGGATTTGTTAATTACAAGGAAGGTTCATGTATTTACTGGCCCAAAGTAAATAGATTTTGAATATCACTTTGAGATTCAGAGAACATTTAATAAAGCGACTGATCAAATCAAGCATGCACTTTTAATGACAGTTAGAAATCTAGTTTCCAGGGCAAACTGTTTTTCAGGATATGTGATGAAATGTCATTTCCTCTTGATCATGACAGGTTTAACAGCTTGCTTCTGCGGTAAGTGTAAAAATATGAGTGACTTAATCATATGTAGAGGAGACAGAATGATCTAGTTATAATTTTTTCAGGACATCAATGTTTTATAACTGGGCTCAACAGTAAGGATTTTTTTTTTTTAATCTATTGACCCAGTGGGACATTGCCCCTATTTTGTGCTTGCTAACATTTTCACTGGTACATATTTTTTCCTGACACATAAAATAAATAACTAATTCACAACAGCAATGTTCAGTACATCACATGCACAGAATCTGTGTTTACATTTGGAAGGCATTAAAGAATGTAAGATACAGCACTGGCCTGAAGCTCTCATACAGGCCCTCTGCCATTGGGCCATCCTGTGTTGAGGAAATTCTTGTGGTCAGGCTAAAAACCTAAGAGTGTGAGAAAAGTAATATGTAGTGCTGCATTTGGACCGTTTTATTCACTTTTACTTATTCTTCCCATAAGGAGATGCATTTGGGACACCAGCTTTCTAAAAAAAAATGTGTGGTCATCTCCACACCACATTAGAAAGGGGATTCAGTATATACAGTATTTTAGTCAACTGAAGCAGCTCTATTTTAAGGAGTTTCCTGTCAGTTCCCCTGTATTTGTAAACTATGATTATAGGACTGTTATATTGTGGCGTCAGTGAAACCATAAATGATGTTCAGCTGCATTTAACCGTTTTTTTTATTTTTATTTGAATATCTTTTATATAATCTCATCAGTATGTCGAGGATAATGTATTTTATTTTGCGATAATGACCAGCTGACTATATTGTTCTGCTTAATACACTACATACATAAATAAACAAATCAATTTAAATATTCACCACCACTGTTGGGGTAACGATTACAAGTAACATGTACTTAGTTAAATGTACACATTAATATTTGAGTTACTTAAAAAAAAAAAAAAATTACTTTTCAGTTTAATTTGCTTAAACATGTTGCATCAAACTACTGCATTAAAATGATTTTGCTAATAATTATGCACAACATATTAAACAAGCATTATCTATCTTTTATTATGAACTAGGAGAAATTGATTCTAATTTCATTGACAATTATCTCATTTCAGAATGACTTTAGCTCTCTTTTTAGCACTTTTTAGCACGCATATTGCACTCTTTATCATCACAATGGTCAGTGAATTTTCTTCATGTAGTTTTATTTTTAAATAAACTTATAAATTGCAACCTCTAGAGTAGACCATAGACTACCCACCAAAAAAGTACAAAAGTAACAAAATGCATTACTTTCAATATAAAGAGTTGTACAGTAGGTAATATAACCTGTAATTTTTTTTAGATCTTTTGATCTTGTGTATGTTGTAGGCTGTGATGTTGAATGCATTACTGCATTAAACACTTCTGAGTAAAAAAAACTAAAACACACACACACACACACACTTGCAAGGCTTGGAAGAGAGCGAGCTTCAGCCAGGTTAGAAATGCAGAAGTGACTTAACACATTACTTTCCATAAAAAGTAACATAACAAAAATGTAACAAGTTACTTTTTTAGAGAGTTACAAGTAATTGTAACATTACTTTTAAAAGTAACTTTCCCCAACACTGGATATGACCTATTTATTTTGAGGGTTTTTTTCTGTATTCATTTATTGTAATATATTGTAATTCATATTATTGTAATACAGAACCTGTGTGGTGAAACAATATGAAACTAGCCAAGCTTGGAAATCAGCTGCAAGGGTCATTTAGACAATTTAGTGGCTGTACATTTGGAGTTGATGTGATCTTAGCAGCACTCGTTTTATTCTGATTTCTTTCAATGTCAAACTCTGTTTGAAGTGAGTGTGCTTGCAGAACGGTGAGGTGTCTTTGCCTGCTGAGAGCTCGTAGCTCTGTGGGCTGGACTGATGGAGTGGTGTCAGCGTGGTTTTGCTCGGTGTGGGCGGCAGGAAGGGCTGGAGGTGATATGAAGGAGTCATGAGTCAGCTTGAGCTCTCATAGGTCACCACCTGCAAGCTATGTAATCCCTTCATGTTTACAGACAGAGAGACAACGTGTAGTTTAAGAGTTAAAGAATAGATAAAGGTATTGATATTGGAACTATAAATTAGGAAAATCAGGAAATCAAATATTAGGAAATCAACAATACAGTCGCCGGAGTCGCGAAAATCTCCTTAAAGGAAATCTGTCGCCAAAATGCAACCTAGGGTCTTTTCGTTAATCTACCCGAGGCAAACTTTTGTTTAAAAGCATAATTAGAATGGAAACGCCACTTTTAAGTTTGACCGTATTTTCGTTTTCGGTCAAATTGCCTTTTGAATGGGAGTGCTTGGGGCACTTCTATGATAGCATCAAAAAGCGCTATTTTTAAAACCCTAAGAAGGCTCGACACAACATGAAACTTTGCTCGAAGTATCACCAGGGTCTCTACACATGAACTCGAGCATTGAGAACATTGTTTGTGTACACAGAGTTTACTAAAAAGAAAGAATTTGAACAACTCACTTTAGCTGTGTCCGCCGGCATTTTGACAGTCAAAAATAGTCTTAGAATAGAGAAGTTCATGTGTAGAGACCCTGGTGATACTTCGAGCAAAGTTTCATGTTGTGTCGAGCTTTCTTAGTGTTTTAAAGTGGTGGTTGATTATGATTTCACTTTTCTAACTTTAGTTAGTGTGTAATGTTGCTGTTTGAACATAAACAATATCTGCAAAGTTACAACGCTCAAAGTGCAAAGCAAAGGGAGATTTTTGCTTTTAAAGAAATAGTTTTTTAAGGACTACAACAAACGGCTGGTAGGGACTACACGACATTCCTCCCGGGTTAGTGACATCACCAACCCTAAAATTGACACAAACTGCGCCCCCAGAACACGATTTATAGATGATCAAAACAGAAAAAGGACACAAGCTCCGCCCTCTGTGCCGGGAGCAGCAGCTCATTTGCATTTAAAGGAACAGACACAAAACTGAGCGTTTTTGCTCACCCTCAAAAAGTGACAACTTTAAAGGTGGTATCAGTGATTTCAGGCCCAAAAATATTTTTATCACATTCATCTAATCTTTCCTAACGATCCGCTAGCTGCCCGCCCCATAAGCATGCTGTCAAAAAAACCTCACAACACCCTCCCCCTGTCGGTGATTGGTTGGAACACTATTTGTTTTGGTTTTGAGTGTTTGGCTAAACCATTTGTTTTTGTGTGCAGATCTCAGAGCCTAGGCTGCCTACAGAGACGCGTTTTTTTGACGGCATGCTTATGGGGCGGGCAGCTAGCGGATCGTTAGGAAAGATTAGATGAATGTGATAAAAATATTTTTGGGCCTGAAATCACTGATACCACCTTTAACATGCTATATAAAAATATATGTGGGGTATTTTGAGCTAAAACTTCACATACACACTCTGGGGACATCAGAGATTTATTTTACATCTTGTGAAAACGGCATTATACCACCCCTTTAAAAATAGAGATTTTTGATGCTATCATAGAAGTGCCTCAATCACTCCCATTCAAAAGGCAATTTGACCGAAAAACGAAAATACGGTCAAACTTAAATGTGCCGTGTTTCCATTCTAATTATGCTTTTAAACGAAAGTTTGCCTCGGGTAGATTAACAAAAAAAAACTAGGTTGCATTTAGGCGACAGTTATCATTTAAAAAAGAAGTTAAGAAATCTTACTATTAATAAGATAACTTTTAAGAAGTTCATAAGAATGTTTCATCTTTTGAGCGGCCTGGAGATTACTGTAATAATCATACGTGTACACTCTATTTTCAACTGACTTGACAGGAGTTCAGCACTTGATGTTTAAGTTATTTTTAAAGAGTTTGTCTCAAGATGTATCTTGTATTCCCTGTCTGTTGCATTCATTTGTCTAATTTGACTTGGTTTTTGTAAAGTTGTTACTGAATTTAGCAAGAAGTCACATCACGCATAATCATGACAGATCATTGTTTACATTGAGCACTGCTGTCAATATATTCGTGCACATTCCTAGTAGTAGTAATATTATATGTAGCCGGTGTTATGTTGAAATATTGCTTAATAACAATCATTTGAAACAACCCAATAAATTGATTTTACTTTTGGGGATTTCTGACAAGTTGCAGGTTATCCTAAGTTGTTTACGATGATTTTTATGAAGATTATTTTAAACAATCTTAAGAATAAAGATGTGAATTTTTTGGGAATATAAAGTATTACAAAAATTTGAAGAAAACAGCAGTTAAGAAGAATGTTATTCTTATAAATGTTTTGTGAATCTGGCCCCAAAACTTTTTTCAGATTATTTAGAAATGTGTGCGCGGTACCTTATTCAAGACTTTCATGTGAACACACACAAAACCCTAGGTTTTTTTCTTTTTTTTTTCTGTGGTGGGTTATATTCTCATCCTTGTCAAAGTAATTTAACACTGCCCTCTGCTGTATCTGGTGAAACCAGGAAATAGTTTTTGGTGGGGGAAAAACACAGGTTGCGTTCGGGTCAAGTTTAGAGTACACCATAAATAAAATCTGAATCTTTCTGATCTCACAAGTTGAAACGCTGCTGCTCTTAATTTAAGAATGTGGGTGCACAGTATGTGTTGCTGCGTGAACTGACATTGTGAATGGTAGTAGAGCCACACTACTTTAGAGAAGTCATCTGAGAAAGAATGTTTTGTTTAATTTACACCATTGCTAAAAAAGCAATGAGATTTGCTTGTAATGTGAGAATGATGTGATATTTATTTACAATTATAAGGGAATGAGACCCAAAATTATTTGTTTGTTTGTTTGTAGTTACATTTTCATTTATCTTACACTATTAAAAAGCAACCAATACTTGTTTTTTGTGTAAATTAACATGCTATTTATTAAAACTAAATAACAGCTTTATTTTTTCAGCTTTTTACATTCCTTTAAAAGTAACTACAATAATACAATTAAATGCAGATTTCTTCTTCTTCTTCTTCTTCTTCTTATATTGATTTATATCATAATAACTATTATTATTGTTAATGTATTATGTAGTATGGCACAGGTTAATTAATAAACGTTGTTTAATGTCATTGCATTTCTCAGTGAGAAACAAGTTGTATATCGTCAAAATGATTTCTGTGCTTCACGTTTTGACCACAGAGGGGAGTTCCTCATCTTCTTCCAGAAGTGAAACCGAAGCTCTTTGTGCATTGTAGGAAAGAAAGAGGCCTTTATATCAGTGATACCTCCAGAGCTGTCGCCATAGGTTACCAGGGCTATCCCAGAGAGCTCCCACGTGGCTGTGAAGAAGCAACAGTTCGTCTGTGTGACAGATTGCAGATCGGGGAGGGTGGGACCGTCCGTGTGGAAGAATCAGTCATGCAGACAGGGCCTAAACATACTCTATACCTTGCTGTGGGCTGGAAATCAAAGAAGAGAGGGCATGAGAAGCCTATTACTTGCTGGACTGAATAATCTAGTTTTTGTCATGAAAGACAGACCACTACTTTCATCACATCCATGTTCCTAAAAATGCAACGTTTTAAGTGTGGGACTCTCATGATGTTTCCAGTTAGATGGCCTTAAATGAACCCGTGAGGTATTTCCCCTGCAAGGTATATCCCGTACCGGAGTGTTAACAGGCTTAAGTGCGGCTCAGTTATTCTAAGAAGCCTGACAACTGTCAATCTTAATGATTTCCTGCTGAGAACGCATCCCTGCAGCCACTGTCAAATGCCACAGTGCTATAGTGTCATCAGAGTACCTATTTTTAACAGCCGTATATATTCATTATTAAATGCAGATTGGTAATTATTTATCTTTTTGGGAACAGGATGTCTTTCTGTTTAAATGTACTGTTTTGAAGAGTTGGTTTCTTCACATCTCGCTGCTTGCTGAGCTGCAGTCTTTTTTTGAATGTAGTTGACAGATGGTCTACCCTTGAGGTTAATAATGAGACTGTTGAGTTGGTACAAATGTTCTTCATGATCCTTTTTTTTTTTTTTGTCTTTATGCTTTTCTAGCACACTTTTTATTTTTTATTTCTGGTGTTACATTTTTCCGAAGACATCTTACAAATGCAAAGTGTTATTGTATTTTACATATTTTACATATGCACAATTGTTATTTTAGTATTACTGAGATACTAGTTTTTAATTCATATTTTTAATTGGTTTATTTTTTCCGTTCAAAGTTTTAGTAATTGTGTTGTGTCTTTTTGTCATTATTATTATTATTATTATTATTATTATTATTATTATTATTATTTTATTTATTTATATATATATATATATATATATATATATATATATATTTTTTAATGTCTATAATTTTATTAATTTTTGTTATTTGAATACATCAAGTAAAACTAAATGAAAATGAGACGTTGCTTTGACAAGTTGAAATAAAATAATTGTATTATTATAGTTAATATATATATATATATATATATAATTTCATTTCAGTTTATCTAACCCTGTAATGAAGAACAATTTATTAATCAAAATTAATTTGTAGTTATACATTTACTTTTTTTTTATTATCAATTCATGTTTATTCATAATACAGTAATGTTAGTTAATTCGAACAACTTGAAATGTTAAAATAATTATTACTAAATGCATATAATACCATTAATATACATTAATAAATACTGGTAAAGTATTGATAATTTCATTTAATTTTATTAAAAACTAATAAATTGAATAATCTTACACACAGAGCCTTACTGTAAAGTATTACAGTCTGTGTATAATTATTATTATTTTTTTGCATATGGTCAATCATGACCTACTATAGTCTATTCATGTTGTTTGAGCTTCCCACCATCCTGTTGTGTTTAAGACTGTGTGTAAACTTTTAAAAATGAGTTTTGAGACCCTGAGTTCTGTTCCGTTCCGTTGCGCTCTTTCTAGGCTTTTTATGTTTTATGCAAGAAGCATCATGTAAATGTCTTGTAAGAATCTCATCTGGTGAACTCAACACCAGCCTAATTATACAGACTGAGCCTCCATGAGACTGATTAATCGACTAGTCGCTCCGGCAACTCGCTGACTAATTGATTTTGAAAATATGTAATTTTGCACATCCCTACTCTATATGTCTTAAATATTTACATGCTCCTTGTCCAGCTTAATGCTACATAGATTATTTATGTATTAAATCTCTCTGTCTTCTGTTTCATTAATGTCAAAGCTGTAACATAATTGGATTGTTTCAGACCGGTTTCATCACTTCAGCTCCTCCAGACATTCGTTGTAGGATATGATAGAGAAGATAAATGGCCTGTCACCTGGATTCCTTAAAGAAAAGTACTTAGTGTCTCACTGAGTATTATATAGAAATACCATGGAACTGTAGAATTACAATATTCATGTACCATGTCCATGATATTTAGATGGTACATTGTTTGATGAGCGCTTTTCTGTTCCTCTTCCTGAACTGTGCTTTCTCTGTCCGACACTAATATCTGACCACTGTGTGTCATCATAACACTTAAGTCCAGAGAGTGCAGATACTCCAAACCAAATGCGCGATTAAAAATGAACTCCTACTGTAATTAAACTTAATCCAACTGATTAAACGTAATCTAATGGCTGCCCTCTTCAGCTAAAACAGTGTTCATGTTGGAATTAACACTTTATTCCTACACTGTAAAGAATGTTTTTAACAAGAAAATACTATTTACATTTTTCTACTTCAAAATTTCACATTTATTTGTTGTACTTGCCATTTATTTGTTAAAATCATTTCAAAGTGACTATTTACATATATAAATATTTATAATTGTATATTATAACATCATAGACTGATTATAATGATGGACACTTCAGACTTGTAAAATGTCACCTTCACCTTTAAATTATCTCTGAATTTTCTAAGCTATGGGACCATATTCCATATGGTATATTACCATATTTGTCATAACCTTGATAACTTTTGTAGTTTTTAACTTTTCCCACCATGTCATCACATAGGCTTTTCTCTTTATGGCATCCAGGTACTGAAAGACAAATTTCAGCATAAATGAATGTTGGAAGTTCTTGGAACAAAGACTCACCTGGCCAATGAGAGACGAGTTTCTCTCCGCTTCATGGACATGGTTCTCGGCACACACCGTTTCAGTCTTACTGGTATCTGATTCTTTGATGGTATCATGGGAATTCAGCAGTCTACCATCTAGATATTCTCTGAGAGCTTCTGCAAAGCAGTCAAATGATTAGCATCAGCCTGCGTACACAATTTATAGGGAGACGTCCTCATTGTTCTCACAGAAACTGCTGAGCACACAGCAATACACAAACTTTTGCTTGAAGAAATGCTTCAACACCAAGCCAAGTTTATGGATTTACGTACACGTCGTCCTTTTCTCCTTGAAACTCTCAGCGGGAGGGATTGATTTAGAAGTTAATAAGCCTCAGCCTTGGATGAATAATTTTTTCTGGATCGGAACTCCTCCAAAAGTCATTGTATATATCACCAATGTCACACTGCCAGATTAAATCACTTTGTTGAAGATAGGATTGGATGATGGATAGTGTTTCTGTTCTTAATGCATTAAAAAACACAGAAATATTTTTTACCAGAGAAGCAATGGATCTTATCTTTACGATGTGTCGGCCGTTAATATGAGTGGAATTCTGTGAACACATTAATGCATATCCTGTTTAGTTCCCAGTTTTCAGGTGGTCACATTGCATGAAAAAAGAAAAGAAAACTACTATAGGATTTACTACTACTACTACTACTACTACTACTACTACTACTACTACATGGAATAAGTAGCATTTTGCTGTATAATGATTTTTCTGATTTTCCTCCTGTAGCCAGATGAAGCTGCCGTGTCCTGCAACAAATGCAGATTTTGTTTATAATAGAGAGGCTAAGTGAGTGTGTGTTTGTGCTGTAGTAGTCTGGGATCTGCATGCCTCCCTGCACTCTGATGATGTAACAGTTCAAATGATGTAGTGTGGCAGGAGGGAGGAGGGGCAGAGGAGAAACGATCACACTCCGATTTATTACAGGCTGCTATACCAATGCTTCATAATTTACAAAATTAAGATTGAATGGTATCTATTAAACTATTGGCCATTCTTTTTTTCAAGCAACATGTCCATGGGATTCTGCTTTGCCTTTGGTTTGATCACTTTGATGTACATTATCAGCCAAAAAGGTTGTCTATTTGAAGCTCAAGAGTTTTAGTTCAAGCTGCATGACTAAAATGAAAAATTAATTGAAATAAAAACAATATTGCAATATGGTTTAGTGCGATTTTTCCGATCCCAAAAGCTGCAATTTAATCAAATAAATATATGCGCTGTGTGTTTTAGAGTGAAGCCGTGCACTATGTTCTCTTGTGCGCGAGCAGCTCATAATTCGGTGTTTCAGAGCGTCTCTGTTCTAAGTAAAGTCATTTCTGCATCTTGAGTTTTGGGTTGCTTATAATGTGCAATTGGGAACGCAACATGCACCAACCACCCTCCCAAACTTGTAAACAGTAGACTTAAGGGTTCCCTGCGGGTTTCTGCCAAAATAAAAATGCAAAATAAACATTTTAAATAAGATGATTATTGTATTATTTTTCTGAAATTATCCTTTTTTATTTTGTTGAATATTTTTATTTAATAATAATAATAATTAACAACTAACCTACATAGATCATATTTACTGAAGACTTTGGGCCAGATCTGATTCTCATGAATGCAGAGAATATTCAAATATGCAAATATCCATACAGTGAATAGAGTACATTATGTTCTCCCAACTAATCACATACTGTTTAGCAGCAAAAAGGAAATAAACCAGATTCTACACACATATCCTTGAGTCTTCAGTAAATAATAATAATAATAATAATAATTATTATTATTATTATTATGTAGTCCTTGAAATTGCAATTTTTATCAGAAAAATCTGAATTCAATATTTCCCCCAAATCATGCAGCCTTTTAGGGTTGTACCACTCTCTTTAAACCAAGCACATCAGTACTTCTTTGGTCATGACTTATATTTGACATGCATATTTCTTCAAACTACTTTTGCTCTGTGGGAAAATTAGCATCTAGGATGCCTGAAGTTTTTTGTATTTCTCCAGAACACAGTATAGTGATGAATAGACATGAATATTACTCATATTAGGCTACAGACAGATAAAATATGAAAATATTTTCTTAATTCACAAGTACATTTTTAGAACTTTGTTTAACTCTAGAAAACAAGTGGTTCTAGTTATTTATCCGCCATGGGAATGAAGCATCCTTGTGTATGATGAACTATTGTCATCTGTTTCAGATCATTGGACTTTTAACTGACATGTTGCTGTTTGAGATCAGATTTTATAACTGCACATCAGAGGTCACACTAGCTGCCGTTTGATTCAGTATCTTTCCTTCTCTGTTGTCCTTGTGATTGTAAATTTGTTGAGAAAGCATTATGTGTCCCTCCCTTTCACCTCCAAATGACCTAGATAATTTTGATCCCCTTCCCTGGTCTGAATGCTGCAACCTTCGGTTTAAAAACTCTTCAGTTTCTCTCTAGTGAACTGTGTAATAAGCTCAATGCTATTGCTCGCCCCTCCCCCTCCAGTCTGCTTACCTCTCCTCTCTCGCTCTCTCTTGCACCGCTCGGTGCGTCTTGTTTGGATAGTTGAGTGAGAGACCGTCCGAGCCTGCTCCTCTTTCCTCCGAGTCATGGCAGCAGTTCCTTTGCAGTAGGTGGAAGCGCAGCAGCGCTGATGGATCGCGGAGAGTCCCTCGCGTTGTGACACGAGACCCCGTGCACTCCGCTGCCCTTTAACCCTCCTCCTGCTCCTCCTCCTTCTCCCACCGCAACACCCCCTGGTCACGGCAGGCAGCATGGCTCCTCCAGAGCTCTCGCAAGTACAGCTCTCTTCAGGACCGCTTTAATCTGCCGGACCGATTGAGTCAAGTCAAGCGAAGAGATAGGACGGAAGAGCGGTGGACTCAACTGACAAGGGCTCGCTGGATGAAGGCACCACGTCGCTGCTTCTGCTCCCCTTTCCATGGACCGAGCCGAGAGATGAGGGTGCCCGTCAAGAGCAGGCAGCGGGCAGAGCTTAGTGGAAGCAATTGGCGGGCACCTCAATCGCTGATGGATTGAAGTGCCCCGGCGCAGAATGTCTCCCAGCATCAAAAACTTGGATTGCTTTTCGCCAATGTTGTGCCACTGTAAAGTAGCATGCACCAACAGCACCATCTCACTTATGTTTGGATGCAAGGTAGGGGATTGTTTTGATAGATTTATCAGAAAGATGCATGAGCGACAGTTGCTTAAACCTAGTTGCTTAAATGGTCCCTGGACTCTGAGCTGCTAACTGTCTTCTCACACTGAGGATCATTTTGTTGATGACACCTTTAGTGGGTTAAGATCTGAACATATGCTGCAGGTTACACTCTCATGGCAGTGATCCATTCCTTTGCATGTGATCCTATTAGTTTGTGATTAGGTTGGAAGTCTCACAGAGTCTCCATTTGTCCGGTTTTAGTCTGACAAAAAATGAAATGCTCAATGAGACCTCTGATGATGGCAAAGCTATAGGCGATATTCGCAGGATCTCAACCCGACGCTCTTCAAATATCAGACTACCTAGCTTGCGTGTGTGTTCCATTCTGGCTTTAATTCCACCACTGTGGTGCACAAACCACATGCGTCTGGGAAAGAAATCCTGAGGGACTTCTGGGCTTCTGTTTGCTGAAACGAACTGATTTCAGCTTAAAGCCAAATAAACACAACCCAATCGAAGTGTTCATTCCTAATCAAGAGTAAAGCTCAGGCACAGGATTCCTTTTGGTTCATTTTCTGCTCGTCTAGTTCAGAGCGGGATAGCAAGTTATTTTAGTTATGTAACCGCCTGGTCCTTTGGGTATCTTAGCCTGCGTCCCAATTATATCTACTATGTGCGAATGGGTTGTGGGGAAGAAGCTTGTTTTTTTCGTTATTTCACGACTGAATGGTTAGTCTTCGTTGTCTCCATCTACCAAGCATTGCAACTTGCACAGAGCATAGAGGATTACGGCTTGTCACTTTGCGCCTACACCGACCGATCAGTCCTATAAAGCTTCCTCTCATTATAGCTGAACCTTCTTTTCTTCTAAGCGTGAGATCAGAGGGCTTGGGGAAGCCCTTGTTAACTCCTAATGACCGTCAATCCCCGTCAAGCACAGAGATGACCCCTTGCCATTTGAGCATAGCAGAAACATGGCAAATGATGTTTAAATTGTTTATAGATTGATGTATGTATGTTTAATTTTTACCAAAAACCTGTCATAAAGATGTTGCGTGCCTAAGCTAAAGACTCAAGAGTCCCTCAAAATGCATCATTGGCTGCATGTTTTATTTATAGGTATCGCATCTTACTGCCATTTTACAGTGTATTGCACAATAATGAATAAGTAAAACTACATGAGATTACAGTGAACGCAAAGCATTTCAAGACTTAACAGTAACACCTTACAATAAGATCATGATGTAACAATGAACAACACTTACAGCTGTTTATTTTTACATTACTCCAGTCTTCAGTGCTACATGATCATTCAGAAATTCACCTCTTCCCATGCTGTCACCCAGCTCTAGATGCTTGACTAAAGTCAGCAATGTGAGTGAAGCCTGTAGGATACACAGGATTCCACATTGATAATTAAAGCTCACATGCATCCTTCTTCAGATGCTTCTTTGCTTTGCTTGGACTCTGTGCATTTGTCAGATCAAGTTCCTGAGCTAAGCTGTGCTCTGCGTAGCATTGATTTAATCCTGCTGGGATGTGCTTGTCACACAGAAAGTTGTGAAAGAGTCTTATATGCTTCAGTTTTTTCATGTGTGATGTGAAAGTTTGCTCTCTTATAAATTTAGGGATTTTGCAATCGGCTTTGTTCTGCTTACCGTGAATGTGTATCACCCGTTGATTTGATTATTTCAGTGCAGACGTTTCAGTTTTCCTAGCTGATTTTTTTGTTCTAGGATGTGTGAACTTCTAAGGTTGTATATCTTTTGAAATGGCATATTTTTCAGCACAGATTACATTGTGATAGGTTCACAAAACAGTGCTTTGCTATTAGCGCTAAGAGTTATTAATGAACAAAAGCAGTTGGAAACTATATTTGACCCGACAACAAATCCGCCCTCTGTGTGTACATGCATCAGAGCGCCGTTTTTATTATTATTATTTCACATGCATTGGACATGGGAAAAGGGCATTGACATTTATCGTGCCCCTATTATGCTTTTTCAGATATTAGGGTACAACGGTGCTAAAGGCACACCTTAAAAAATAAAAATAATAATAACATTGATGGAGCAACAGATGTTGTGTGAAAATAAATCATAAAAGTGGTTTGTTTGTTTAAAAATCGTATAAATGTATGAGGTGGCAAGGTGGGCATTTTACGCCACACACTGGGTAAAAGGCTCACAAGTATGGGGCAAAAGGAACAAATTATTATTATTATTATTATTATTATTACTACTACTACTATAATTTAGCTAAAATAATGTTTTTATCAATGTCTAAGTTAATTGTTAAAAACAATCACTTTATTTAAAGTTTGTACTATCTTCGGGTAAATTTTTATAAATAAAAATTCATTTTTGTTCAATAAATACTGTATATTGTCATTAAAATGTTCATTTTAAAAATACAGAAACGAAATTATTTTAAAAAGCATAAATTCTGAAAGCATTGAGTGAGATCCCATGGTAATTTAAAGTCCGCGTGAACCGGAAGTTGCAAATGACTTTTCTCCAGTGTTGTGACGTATTTCCAAGTGAAACGGAATATTGAACAGAGTGCAGAGTTTTACTTCAGTCCTCCTCTCCATCTCTGCTCATAGCAGACTAACGGTTTGAGGGGAGTGGTTAAGCGTTTTTCAACCCAAGCCGTCAAGCCTACGTCATCAGAAAAGGAACGCCATTTCAGACCGGAAGTAACTTTTCAGACTTTGATTAAAGATTACCACGGCAAACAATTTTTTTCTGTGTATTAACGGATTAATTGTTCACCACAAGACTAGTAATATGCGCTAACAAAGTAAATAGGGTCAATTTTGATTTCATGTCGACTTTAATATAGCTTTACAGTAGTAGCAAAAATATATTTTATTATATGATATGATTAATATCATATTTTTTAAATATGATGATTATCTCTAAGGTGGACACCCAACTTGATATATGATATTTACCATCTGAATCTTACCATGTCATGTAAACAAATGGAAAAGTCAGCCAGCTGTTTATTATCATGTTTATTTTCGGGCCTTTTGACCCAACAGCAGGTGCACCTTTTACTCCAAATACCATACTTTTACATATTCTTCCCTCATTGAAAAACTGTTGCTTTAAGTACCTTGAATAAAACTGAAAAACATTAACACGTCCTTTGTCTAAAAATGCGATCGCGTCAAGGATCAGCCAAATTTCCACATGCATCATAAAAAGCGGTTGTTAAGAAAAGTGCTGAGCTGAATTTTTGTGCCATCTAATGGTTTAAATTCCTCACTGGCTGCCCATAAACCTCTACTTTGACCTGCCCTCAAAAACGGTAGCTGAAGAAGAGTTTGGTTTGTGTTGTCGACACGTCGAGAAGTCACAGTCTTCTGCGCTGTGAAAGCAAATCCACTTTGCATGCACTTCCAAAGGATGAGGACTCAACTTATATGGTATATACATACAATATGGGCGATTTGTTTCCAACACACGCTGTAATACGGTAGACCAATCACAACAGACAGCCATCTGACTAATCAGAGGAGAGTAGGCTCTCAGAAAGGAGGGGTTTAGTGTTTAGACACCGTAAGAAAAAAGGTGATGCTGCAATGTATACTATGAGAAAAAGTAAGTGTGTTTTTTTTTTACCCTGGATGCATGTAAACATTTAAAATGGCATAATAGGTGCACTTTAAATTCTGGTTGCTTTTAGCAACAACAACAAAAGTTTTTAAAACAATACTAACTATATACTGTAATTGGACCTCAGCGAAACATCTATAATAAGTAAATATTTGTTTTCTATGATATGGCTAATTTAAATTCTAGCCTTACTTTCTTTAATTACTTTCCCAGTGATATTGCAAAGATCATTTTTTCTATTGAAATTGAGTATAAATGAGGTCTAATCCTTTTAAGTTGATATTTTCTCTAAAATCCCACGGCACTTACTGCCAGTTGATTGTGTGATTTAATTGGAGTCTTTCTGGACTTTCTTTGGTTTTTAATGTTCCAGCATTTGGAGTGTGATCAATGAAATAGCCTGTCTCTCATTCAGTCATTGATTCTTTATATTAAGATGTTCAAATTGTGCTTCTCTTCTGGTTTCCCTCTTTATTTTCTGTGTTGATTTCCGTGCTTGTTGGCAGCTATAGCGGTTGGTAGACCTGATGTGAAGGTCAGCAGATGGATGTCTCATGTCTCTCTCAGGGATGTAGATTGTAGAGGAAGCATGTTTGGTATGCTCCAGACAGCTTGTTTTCTCCTGGCCTGCAGAGCTGTTTATTAGGTTTTAGTGTCCTCTCACTATTCCCACCTGCCGTTTTTGTCATCAACCGCTAATGTGTTCTTAAATGGAAATCGCTGTGAAGATTCAAATGTCAAATTGTATGATATTATGCTTTACAACGGAGCTGTTCTTAACAGCCATCACTTACTAATAAACTAAATTGTACATGCATGGCTATGACCCAGTGATGAAACTATGATGGAATAATAGAAAATTAAGGTAAATAATTAATCATCTCTACTTTTTTTTATTTTTTTTATCAGTATGAGTTTTTCTTTTTTTGTACTTGAGAAGATTCAGCTATAATATTGCAACCTGCCTTTTGAATAATATAATATAATATAATATAATATAATATAATATAATATAGGCTAATACATATTATAGGTTATATAACAACCTGTCATTCCTGATTTTTAAATTTGTGTCACAAAAATATACGTTATTGCTGAATCTTTACCGGTTAACACTAGCGGTGTCACAATATATCGCAATACAAAAATTCAACATTATTTATCGTGGATAGTGTTAGTGACAATATGTAGTTCACCCAAATAGTTACAATACTTCACCCAAAATGAAAACTACTGTGCATGAAAAAATTCAAGTTTACAGTTTTAGAGTCAGAACTACATTAAACTATAATGTTGAATATAATGTATAATAATGCAATGGGGAAATATTTGTGGGTCCTGATAGTGCCATATGTCTTACTGTATGTTATTAAATATATTTTAAATATATCCAGTCAATGACAGAGTGCAAGCATATTCGTCTAAAATAAATCTGGATTTTCAGCCTCAGAATCATGAATATATTTTATTTATTATTTATTTGTATTTAGTCACCATTGTCCTGTGTGTATTGGGTTACCAGCACCAAGTCCAAGTTTATTGATTTCCACACCCAATGTAATACCAAATATAGCATTTCAATCAACAGTTCTTTTTTTGTTAACCTTTTACCATATGTCTTACCAGTATCGTGATATCTATCGAATCGTGACATGAGGGTATCGTTACACCGCTAGTTAACACATTTCTACTGTCTCTTGGTATACAGACATTATGCATTAAAATAATTGGACTAATTAGCAGAAAGATGCTAATTCATATCTGAAGTGGAAATCACTGCTATTTAGCTCAACTATTTACTGTACAAAGTGCAGTCTGATGTTTTATTCTGAAGATCTGCATTGGGCATTGGGATCCTTTTACATATTGACTTATATAACTGAGCACTTTCCATTTAGTCAGTTAACCGTGAAGCTCCTTTTGTGACCAGCAGTTCCACATGCTCTCACATGAGCATCATTCATTAGCAATTCATTACGTAAGGCATGCTAAAATTGATCACCCTCTACGTTGATAAGCCATTAGAGCAACAGAGGGAATCCTACTGAAGTGTGTAAAACGTCTTACAATGCGGTTGCCCCGAGTGCATATGATGTAACAAGGGCATGTACGAGGAAAAAAGGGAAGGAAGGATGCGAAGGAAGACCAGGGAGACAACAAGCTATGCTTTTGTGTGGAATTCTTCATAGTCCAATCACACTAAATTTTAAGCATGCAAAATTACCCTACAACAAATATGAGCAACAAAATGATGTCATGCTTTAGGGTGTCAGTGTTGAGAACCACCGATTTATTCAAAACAAAGTAACAGTTGCTGCATCTCAGTTCACCTACTCGTACACTTATATGCCCTAGTACTGTTTTTATGAAGAAAAAGTACATACCTGTACTTTTGAATGTGTAGCTGAATAATAGGCAAGTTTTGGGACATATCATTTTGTCATAGTTGCATCTTTAACGGGCAGCTCTATTGCTTGGTTATGCGACATGTCACTGTTTAAATTGCCCTGTCAATCATCTTGTCACCTTTAAAATCCTCCACACTCAATTTAATTTAATTTCCATACAGTTTCTGAGAGAATAGTAGCACGTTTATCTGCCAGGTGTGGCTCCTTCATGCAGAGAACTTTCTTAATATGTTTGCATAATGATGTATTTAAAAGTTAATGACCAACTTTTTATTTTATTTTATTTTATAAAATGTGGATAACATTGAATTAATATATTTTATATATTTAAAAATATTGAATTAATTTATAATTGAATAAACATTGAATAGAAAAAAAAAAAAAAATATATATATATATATATATTTATTTTTTTATTTTTTTATTTTTTTATTTTTTTATTTTATTTTTTTACACTTTATTTTTAAACCCTTTTTTAAATGGATCTGCACTTCAGATTGTACACAAAATGAAAGTTAATTGGACCCTATCAGAGCAGGTTCTAAAAAACTTGCGTGCATTAAAGTATGAAACCATTTATAGTAATATTTAAAAAGGATTACAGTGTATTTGCTGTCCAATTGACACACATTAATACTATATCTTTTTGGGAGTAAGAGGTAGTGTAGCCAATTTTCAAACCTCTTCAAAAGCATTTTAGTCTACATTATTGATGGACTATCATGCTCAAACGCAATCTGAATCTAGTTTTTCTGGTTCAAAAGCTACTCCTTAACTGCATTTTCATAAAAGTGACTTTGAGGTGAAATAGAATAATGTCCTGCTTTTATGTTGATTGAAGACCCAGCATTTGCTCATGGCTGTTGTCCTCGTCCAGTTTGAGCCTTCACAGTGATACAGAGCTTTCTCATAAAGGACCTACAGCTGGCTTCCTGCTAGTTAATTATAGTCATCTCAAGAGAGAACTGCCAAGAAACAGACAGCCGTCTTCTTTTTTGATGTGTAACGAAAACAATATGTGTGCTCTCTTTGTTTTTTTAGGATTTGTGCTTCTAATTCGAACAGTAAAACCTGTCCTTGTTTGTTTTTAACCAATGCTTAATCATGAAAGACTTGAAATAGTTTTTTCCAACCTTTTTTTCTTATCTTTTATGTACACCCAGATCCCCATCAGTAGGTTCAGTAAGGTTCATTCATCAACACCAAACCAGAATATTATACTAAGCGTTACTTTTAAAGGTGCAGTAAGTGATTTCTTAGAAACACTGTTGATATTTGAAATCAACCCAAACAAACACACCTCTCCCTTCATTACTCCGCCCCCGAACGCACGAACACGGTTATTTCAGGGAACTTTTGCAAGTGACCCATAGCGTTTGTTGTTGCTTTATTTGTATTTTTATCTGGTGTTTGAGTGTAACGAAATTCTGGCTACTTCAGTTCTGGATGAGCAGTAGCAATGTGCTTTGAAAGTTTAATTTTAGGTTTTGCAGTGGGGGCAGCTGGGAGGAGGGAGGGCCATGATGTTTCCTAGAGAGACAAGAGGCAGAAACTATTTTAATTCTGCTCACAGCACACTGTCTGCTAAGATGTCAGCTCTTTCTTCATCTCCCAGGTTTAAGCACAAGTCAAAGTGGATGTGATGATCTCATGTCTCGTTCCTGTCTGCCCTGTGGATCTCAGTAGGAAAAGGGCAGGGAGAGGAATAACTTATTACACTGCACTTATTGGAATGGTATATGAAGTTGTAATCAAATATGCACTCTATTTTTGAATTAATTTTACAACAACCCTGCTGGAAAATATAGCTTAAGCTATTTTGGAACATCAAAGCTTATTTGCTGCTAGTCCAAGATGGTCTATCAGCTTGGTCCATCTAGAAATCAGCTTCAGTGTTTAAAAAACGTATTGGTTAAAATAATAATTCACCCCCATAATAAAATTCTGTCATCATTTACTCACCCTCATGATGTTCCATAATCAAATAATCATACTCTGAGAATGTTTCTGCTGTTATTATTTTTTATTTTTTTCATATAGTGAAAGTCAATGGGTTCCAAAAGTTTCAATCTCCATAAAAGACATAAATGTTGTTTACAAGTAATCCATACAACTCCAGCAGTTTAATCAAAGTCTTCTAAAAGTGATATTTTGTATGTGCAGAGTTTTCAGAACTGCATGATGGTGTATAAATGATGACAGAGCTTTAATTTTTGGCTGAACTATTCCTTTAAGATTAATTTTGCAGCAGGATGAAAAGAAAATTAATCAAAATATCAGAATATACACTACTGAAATTAATACTTTTATTCTGCAAGGCCACTTTCAATTGATCAACAGTAAAGACATTTCTAATGTTACAAAATACTTCTATTTCAAATAAATGCTTATATTCATCAATGAATCCAGAAAAAAAGATCACGGTTTCCACAAAAATATTAAGCAGGACGACTGTTTTCAACATTGATAATAATAGGAAGTGTTACTTGAGCACCAAATCAGCATATTATAATGATTTATGAAGGATCATGTGACACTGAAACCTGGAGTAATGATGCTGCCATCACAGGAATAAATTACATTTTAAAATGAATTAAAATAAAAAGTTATTTTAAGTTGTAATATTTTTTTCTTTCTAAAAAATAAACAAAAATCTTACCGACCACATACTTTTGAATGGTGGGGCACCGCATATATATATATATATATATATATATATATATATATATATATATATATATATATGTATATGTATATGTATATGTATAATTTTTTTTATAAAACAAGCAAATTGCCTAATTCGGATAGTGATAGCCTGATTCGGATAGTGGTTGCCATTTATTTATTAATTTATTACTTACTTACTAGCAAATTTATTTGTTGTTTATTTGCTCTATAACCGGCAAACTGACCATAAACAATAAATATCTGTAGCCATTTGAAATTAGGGGCAACCACTGCATTTTAATCATGGTCCCAAACAAAAATGCTACACACATGAAGCCAGTGCCGGCCCGAGCCTTTTGGGGGCCCTAAGCAGAATTTGATTTGGGGGCCCTCTCCCAGTCACCTGTGCTTGATGATTATTGACACAATGTCACGCTATAATGTTACATTATAAATTAATACAATGGTTATGTATTAATACAAAATAAATACTTAATAAAAAATAGATACTTGAAAAATTGTTTAACTTTTTCTTTACTCTTTTACTAACTCTTGGAAACTTCTACTGAAAACAAACTGTCACAAAAAATATCCTCCAACGTTTTGCATCACTTTGCAGTTTGAATGATGTTTTGTATGAAATGACGGAGTATGTTTTTATGTTTCCACTGTTCGATCGCGCCCGTGCCTCACACACACACATTCCAGCATTGCAATCTTGACATTGCAGCCTGTTCGTTATAGCTGTAATAAAATATAATAATAAAATAGTCAACCTAACATATAAAAATTACACTGCTCTGTTTAAATAGTCAGTAGTACAATTCATACCATTCAGCGTAAGCACCACAGTAATGTGATGTTTCCAAGCACATTTTTGTGCGTGTGAAGAGGATTATTTTTTTCCGTCGATATTGGAACGTGAGTGAAGTACAAAGCCTATGATAAAGAATAGTTTACCATCCAAATCCATCGCGAATGTTGAAACATTTTGATTCTAATGAGAGAGATACGTGAGCCCAACGCCGCTTACTTTCGCTTTAAATTATTGCGTTTTGGCTTGTTTATAATTATTTTTTTATTCTTGTTCTGTTCTGAATATCATTACATTTAAAGGATAAATAATTGATCAAATCTTATTTTTGACATGGCTTAACATTACATTACCGTGACTGCGCACAAATTGTATATGCACGCGAGGTTATGCGCATGACTCAAACACTGGCAGACACCGCAGCAGTTGTAGGCAGGTATATTGATCATGAAATCAGAATTTTCTTGTCATGAATTATTAATCCTTTCATTCATTCATGTCGCTTGTTTAAGTTAATTAATTTGTAAAAAAATTATAAATAATAATAAATAAAAAAAATCGATTGGGGGCCCCCGGTGGCGAGGGGGCCCCAAGCAGCCGCTTAGTTCGCTTATGCCTCGGGCCGGCCCTGCATGAAGCATTAACATTTTTTATTTTATTTGAATTAGATTGTGTCAATTTCAAGATTTAAAGCAATAACCAAAAGGTCTGACTCAAGATTTGTGAAATTATGCTACATAAGACACCTGCACAAAACAAAAACAGCAGATGGACTGAATGAAAATGCAAATTCGTGCTCTGACAGTAGGTGGCACTTATGGAACATCAGCGATTTCTTTGGGCACTGCGGTAAGCAGCGCTACGCTAATAAACACTACTTTATACGGAGGTAAAAGGAAAAGAAAATGCCTTTGATACTTCTGAAGACAGTCAGTTTCCTTCAGAGATATATTCATATAAACCCCCACCATCAATTCAATATTTTTTTTTCTTCCTCTATTTTGCTTCCTATATATTCACATAAACAGCGAGCTTGCTGTGCATGGTAAAGTATTTGCTCTGCTGGTGTGTCCGTGTTCTTTTCTTTGCGCCCGTCTTCAGCGCGTCCCATCTCTGGCCTGTGTTAACATCCTGTTTACAGACTTTGCAATAATTTCCCAAAGTGTAATTTGTGTGAAAATATTACAATGCAGTTTGTGTGCAAGTCTGGAATAGAGATCGACAAAATAAAATTGTGTGTTTGGAGTAAAAAACGGCCTGTTCTGATTTATGGCCGTTTGACTGGTGCATCTCTAATCTTGTTTTTGACAAAAATGCTCATCTGGCCTGGAAAGCTGGTCCCTACAATGCAAATCCTTATTGGTAGTATAATTAGGTCAAAGGCTCTCAAATGGGCCTGAGTTTCTTGGCAAATATAGTGGTTTATAAATAAAACTTGTTTTGGGGTGGGGGTTAAATCATAGAATTCGTTTAATTAATGTTCAGACTTTTATTGTCCAATAGTATGTTTGTATTTTGTTTGAAAGGGCCACACATCTGGGCTTTCAGTAAACACCTGCTCTGTGTGGTTCAGCCGAGGTGAATGTGCCAGACTTCATAATCCCAAATTATGCTGATTACGCTTTTATCATGCAAATAATGCTTAGTATTGTGGAGTGAACGCAGTTGTTTTGGCAGCTCTGGGATGTGCAGCCGTGTTACAGAGCTCTCCCGAAGGTATTCAAGGTGAAGTGTCTATAATAAAGTGCTGTGTTTGCTGAGCTCTGGGCCTCTGTTTTCTGCCCGATAAACAGACAAGAGCTGACAGCTTTACAGCGGCACGGCTAGACCCGAGACAGAAGGGGCACGAGGAGCAGGCGCGGGGCTCTTCCACTCCTTGAGATCCTACACAACATCCATCAAACTGCATTTCTAACAGCCGCGCACCTCTCAAGGTTCACCCTGCTTTAGGCAGTGACATTGTATTGCAGAGGACGTCGTCTGTGTAAAACCTGTCTAGCATTCGTTTTTCACTGCTGTCAAGTTTTCCAAGAGCTGTCCTCCTTGGTTGAATAGCTTTGTGAGTGATCTCACTGCTTTTATTCGGGTTTTACTGACGTTAGCTCGGCTTGGACGGACCAGCACAGAGTGAGAGAGCATTGAGCCAGTCGAGCAGCTCATTATCCAGGCAAGCTGGCCCCACAGTGAGCCTGAAGCTGAGTCACTGAAGCACTCAGCGGTGTAATAACATCTCAAGAACTACTCCCCGTCTGTCCCTTTCTCTCCCAGCAGTGGCTCGGAGTTCAAACTCACCTTTCAATTTCACTGGCTTTGTGGCCCGCTGAGAGTTGAGTTTGAACTTTGAGTTCGGAACAAGGCAAAGAATTCTGTGCACAGGGTTTCTGTGGTCCCCTTAACTAAAGTGTCAGTAGTAGTAGCACACTTCTCTTCTGTCTGTTAAATATACACCAGGGCATCAACAATACGTTTTTTTTCCCTGCTGGGCTGGGGTGCGTTTCATAAAAGCATCGCTATGGTCGCAAGTTCCGTCGTTATCAGCGTAGTTCCACGAATCGGTGTTTCCCGAAAATGTAGTTCCAACGAACATTCGCAAACAGCATCGCAAAGTTGTGTGGTTGGAACTATAGCTCTCGAACCGTGGTTAGAAGCCTAGTTTGTTTGCATGACTTGGACTCAATAAATCCTTATCTTGAGCCAAATAAGTAAGCTGACATTCAGTACAATTCAGTACAATTTTATTTAGAATACATACAAATGTCATTTACGTCTTTTAGTTTGTCAAGAGATTTAAAGCGTTGTTTTTGAAGAGTGCGCATGAGCGAACGTGCTCTACGTGAGAACGAGCCTATGATTGAATCTGGAAATAAAGCAAAATAACTGAGAAAAATTATAAATAGTCCTCAGATGCCATGTCCGAAGTTTTTAGCAAAACATCTAGCATTAATTCGAACTCAAACAGATTAATTAAAATGAGTTAATACTCCACCACCTGCGTGACATCATTAACCAACATGGTTGAACTACCAATTTTCAACAATATGGTTCCGGGAAAGAGTCGTGATCAGCTAGTTGATTTCTTCAACGACGCATCGTACTATGGTAGTGAAGCAGCGAGTTACATCGTTGTACGGGAAACGAATCCCTGGTTGAGACAATAGTTGTTTTTCACTGGTCCCACCACAAAATAGACCATTGCATCAAAAGCAGCTTGTAATGTTCTTTTTTATGCAGTGGTCTAATTTTAATTAAGTTTTTCAGGACCAATTTTCAGTGCTAAAATAGGGCATGGGATTCTACCTTGAATCTCTCCATATGGGCAAATCCACTCAGTCTTCCCCCATGCTGCTCGGAGGCAGTGACGTTACTATAAGCAACCAGCATAAGACCCCAACTTGGAGCTTGTCCCACTTTTTGGGCATCTACCTTCTCTAAAAAAACTGCCCTCTTTTTCTTCCCTCTAGACTTGCGTTTGCATTTCCTAACCCATATTCTAATAATGCCATAGAGGCGGGTATATGTATCAGGACAAGATGGATGTCTATGGATAAAAGGCACTGCTGAATAATTTGCGATTCCCGTTAAGAAAGTAGCAGAACAGTGTTTCACATACAGTCATGGCAGATTGGGGTCGACTGTGATGACTGTGTGGCGGGTAGGATCCGGGGGTGCCTGGCTCATTTAAAAAGTGTTTGCCATCTCAGGAGTGAGGTCTAGAGAGAAAAAGAGTTGAAATAGTTTCACAGTTCTGTACCAGTGCTGGATTTAAACTGTTTTTTTCTTCTTCTTCAGATCACAAGATACACTGCAGTTTGAATTTGAATGCCTAGTCTCATTCAACCAATGTTAAATAATAATAATAAAAAAAAATTATAATAATTTTTTTTTTTTATATATATATATAATTGCAAGTGAGGTAAGGAGAAAAATGTCACCTTTACTGTCAATTACATTTATTCTTATGTCACCTGCACATATATAAAACAAACAAAAAAGATACTGTTTGCAGATTGGTAAAGAAAAATAAATGTAATTTCATTTAAAGGGAATTCAATTTCTTGCAATTTTAATTGCTTGCAATCAATAAAACGTGATCCTTTATTCAACATTTTCTCATCTACCTGTGGTCTGAGCATTAATCTTTACCTTTCGCTGGTTGAACATCAAATCGCGTATCAAGTTCATGTTTGGGTCAGTGTAGCTGCAAGAAATTAATTTAATATATTATGCTGGTATAACTGTACACATTCTCTCTCTCTTTTTCTCTTTCTCAGAAATATAGATATCAGGATGAGGATACCACGTCTCCTCCAGAACACAGCTCTCCACACCTACCAGGGGACGCGCGTCCTCCTGAGCTGGTGCAGGTGTCGGAGAAGAACATCTCCCAGATTGAGAATGTACACGGCTATGTTTCCCATTCACACATCTCTCCTATGAAGGTAAAATCTCCCAGAATTCCTCTGGCTCCATGACACATTTCAGTGCTGCATGGCATCTATTCTATGTCTCTGTGCACTCTGTAAACATGCTTCAATGTTGCTTGTGATAGAATCTCCATCAGTTTCATGTTTACAAACAAACAAACACACACCAAATAAATAACATTCACACACTAAATCAGAGACTAGGACTGCAACTAAGAATTATTTTGATAATCAAGGCATCTGTTGATTTATTTCTCAGATTAATTGATTAATTGAATAAAAAAACTCCAATAATTACTAATTATTAATAAATGATTGATAAGTAATATAAAATATTTCATTAGAATTTGTTCTTAAAAAAAAAATATATATATATATATATATATATTCCACATCCTGCCCTATGTTGTTCTTTAAGCAGTGTGCAATTTGAAGGCTATGAAAACAGTCAGGATCAGCCTTTATGCTAAATGGATATAATCGCTCCTCTCTAACTTTGACAGATATGTGTTGCTTCTATGTTTCTGTTAAAGCACATGAAAGGGCAAGATAAGTCAAACTATATGCTTTACTTTGAACTGCTTGATATAAAGCATTCTCTATAAATGTCCTTAGAAATCTGTTTTTTACTACTGAATAGTGCTGTGACTGACATGTTTCCTGTGCATAGTTTGCAGACGCGATGAATCAAATGCGTTGAAGATTATTTTCAGTATTGATTATTATTGATTTGATCAATTACTTTTTGCAGATCTATTAGGAATAGAGTGAGTTCATCTGTCAAAATGTTGAACATCAAATCTAGGATGAATATTTCAGTTTTGTAGTTGCCACTGGAATATGAGACATTTTTTATTAATAAAAAAAAGAAGAAAAAGAAGAAGAAAAAAGGTGTGCACATCGAAAATCCCAAATTGGGCTTAAGTGCAGGAAATATAACAAGATAGAAACAAACAAACAAACCAAAAAGTCTGCACACTGAAATTACAGCTCCAAAAATGTATTAATAAACAGCGCAACGTTTTGACCATCAGGTCTTCTTCATCAGGCACAATGTGTGTAAAATTGTGCTTGATGAAGAGCTTACTGGTCGTTATACATTTTTGGAGCTGTAATTTTAGTGTGCGGACATTATATTTCTTTGTTTACCAAATTTGTTTGTTTTTTAGCCTAAGCTAGTTTGCTGGTCACAAGGGTTGCCAGTTTGAGCACATGCAACAGGAACGAGCGCAATGGACAATGAAAATTGGCAAATTGGCAACGTGCAGTATCACAGACCAAAACAATAACAAACATTCCAGCCTGGAAACGCACATTTCAAAGTTAAATAACTGGCTGTAGAAGTGTTTTTCAGAGAAACGAGTATGTTAACTTAGCATGTTTTCTCAATATATGCAAACATATTATGGTATTTTTATGCTTTAGAAGAGTGAAAAAGTTACATACAGCACCTTTAAATCAGCTAAGACCAGCTAAGTTAATGACCGGCCAGGTAGTTGGAGTAAACTTTACTTGTAGTGCTGTTTGGAAGGCTATACTTTTGTGCGTGTAACAAAGTAATGTTACCTAGCTGCTTTGCTGTATAAAGTTCAACATAGTGTGTCAAACTGGTCAATAGCAGCCCTTAAAAACAATAGCTCTGTTACAAATGCTAGTTAGTTGCTTTGCTATCTACTACCTAAATAAGAAACTGTTCCCAACCAAAATGAACTTCAGGGATTAGTTTTAAACTTTCTACTTAGAGTATTCAAACTTTCTATTCTTGCACAACACATATATTGCACTCATGAAGTGGATTTGAGATTAGACTTCCAGCTGTTAGCATATGCAGCTAAGCTAATGACAACACTCTAAGCACAAAGCACACACTAACACATTTGGTTACACTTTATTTTAAGGTGTCGTTGTTACAGTGTAATTTTATTTTTAAGTACTGAGTAATAATAATTAACTACATGTACTTACTATAGGGTTAGGGTAGGATTAGAATTTGGGTGAGGGTTAGTTGCATATAATTTTGCCTAATTTACAGGCATATAACATATGTAACAAGGACACTGTAAAATAAAGTGTTACCATACAAATGTATAAAAAAAAAATTGTATACATTTATTTTGAAATACATTATTTAAAATTATATATCACTATTTCACTGATAGTTAATTATAGAAACTTAGTGCAAGTCAAATGCCAAATGAGAAGAGACCAAGCACAGACTCAAGCAGCTAAACATTACTTCTTAACTGGCCTTGGACACAGTTAGATTTTCTTTTTTGTCTGGTCATCATTAATGCATTATAGCCAGTCTACAGAGATGTTCTGTTGTACAGTGACAGTTTTCTGCAGTAGTCAGATGGAATAAAATATGGATGCGGAGTGAAACGATTGTCAGAAAAAGATTTGCCTGATTATATATTCAGTTCCTTATGTTAGCGGTCACGCTAATGGTTTCAGCTGTGAAATATTTAGTTTACTAGCCAAATGAAAAACTTTTCAGCGTTGGAGGACACTTCCATTTTTTAAAAGAAATTCATTATGATATGGCCCGCACATATCTTTATTCACTTTTTTCTTAATTGATCTGCAGAATTCAGCAGAATGGATTTTAAATGTTTTAAACTGATCTGGGAATACATTCATAATGATAGCTGAAAGCAGTAGCCTGTCAGATTAGCCAGAATATTTAATAATATGTTACACCGTGTCCTAACCAGATGTGATGCAACATTCTGTATTTTTATTAAAAAAATATATTTTTAAACATCCTGCAAACATTTTTTTGCAGCTTTTATGACCATAATAATTCAGAGAATATATGTAATATTTGTGATTTTTTTTAATCCATTTGCCACACCGCAGGACCATTTTAAAATAAACTAATGAAGTTTTATGTCAATATATTTATCCTTAATAATATTTATGATTTAATATATTTACGGTTTAATATAAATCGACAAATTAAAATTGAAATATCTAAATTTATTTAAACTTTAAAATAAAAAGGGCATGTTATCTGTGACCTACCCACGTTAAAAATCAGATATCTTTGCGTTGGCTGCATTGTATCACGTTCAGTCTGGACAGACAAATTCCTTGTCGCTTGTCGCTTGTCTCTTCACGTCGGGTTAAGGACACTGTTATGAATGACGTCGAAATTGTGTTTTAATGGAGCTTTCTGTGCATTTCTTTAGGCCTATTAATGACCTATTGTTCTCACTCGCTGACGTCTTGAACGGTTCTCCCAATAAACTATGATTGTTCTTCATTATTTATAAAAACCATGTGGTGCAGACATTCAAAATGAATGTGGCAGTTTGAAAACTCACAATTCCCAGCACACTGTGAGCAGTGCTGATGTTTGAGGAGGAGCTGTGCTGGGCTAAGATCAGTGGAGCTCCTGCATGCCGACAGAGCAGCGCCTGACAAGCCCTGCCTGTCACCTCATATCAGCCTCGGCTGCGCAGAGCACGAGCTAGTGCTCTCTGTCCCCGCACACACAAAAACACACTCGCTCTGTCATCACTATGAGCCTGCATTCCTCCTAAATCAGTCCATGTGCTCTAGGCTGATGGTGCTTTCTGGCTGCTGGCCCAGCTGATGCGCACGCTCTCTTAACTCTCCCTCACAACAATATGAGCTCTGAGAACGCGTGCATCGTGCTACAAATATGCACCTATGCAGTTTGTTTGTTTTCCTTTTCAAAATGAATCATGTTGCCGCCTTGCTGCCTTTGATAGTTCAGTGGCAATTCTGGTTGTGATTTTAAGATGATGATGATGATTCAAAATAATTTCCTTCGAATTAGGCTGGTAATGTGATGATCTTTCAGTTTCTGTCCCTATTAGTGACTGCAGTAGTCTTACGCCACCTTCTGGCTGTTTTTAGTAATGTAAGGATCATTTGCAGTTTGAAGTATGCTATTTTTTTCAATGTTAATATACTGTATTCTATTCCATCTTAATATGCACAGCCAGATATAGGGAGATATAAGAAGCATTAAAGAAACCGCTTGCAATTATTTAATACTTTTATAAAAAGATACACAAAATTATACATATTTTTGTTATTCTGTTTTGGTGATGCTGTGTAGTACAGTAAAAAAATTGTTTCCATGTATATATCAAGTATTTTTTCCCCACTTGTTTCTGGATCCCATTTTAAACCAACAGTGTCACATTTTTTAGCTGTGTTGGTGTCTCTTTAGGACTTTTAAATGTAAATTGTGTTTTAGCAGTGTAATTTCTTTGTCTCTCTGCTTTAATACAGAATATTTTCGTCAGTGTTGATCATATTTCCCATGAATCAGATCTTGCTCCACGCACTCTTGATGACGTGACTGCATGCTTTCTGCAGCACACGACACATGAACCACATGCCCCTGGTCAGGTTTCTATTTACAGACCGCTCTTCTGGCAGTCAAGATACAGGGATGCTCCCATCCAGAATATCCGATTGTTTAACCTTTGCTTCAGTGGCACACAGCCTGAGTTTGCCTCCTAAAGCAGATGCACTTGTTCAACGCCATACTTGCTTATAGTTTGAGATTTTAGCTTTGTGCCTGATTATGGGATTGTGTTATGATTCCCTGCATGCTTGGCTGGAACTGTCGGCACAGATGGGGATGACATCTTGTGGCTCCCCATGTCCCACAGTTGTAGCGTCCTGTGACTGGCCTGCGTGCTTGTAGAGGCCTACAATGATATCTGTGCTGAAGCACAGCAAAGCTAAGCTGGGATATTTTTGTCCGAATGAATAAATAGTTTATTTGTTAACATAAGTCCTGCACTAAGAGAAGTGGGTCACGTTATATATTACCTATTTTGATTTTTGTGACCTCTAGTATGAATTTTCAATTTTGAATTATTTGAAGGCTGCATTTATTTGATCAAAAATACAGATAAAAATAGTAATATTGTGAAATATTATTACAATTCAAAGTAACTGCGTTAAAAAATATACTAGAGGTAATATATATAAAAATTTGCTTTATTTCTGTGATGGCATTGCTGAATTTTCTTCAGAAATCATTCTAATGTGCTGTTATCAGTGTTGAAAGCATTGAAACAGAAAATGTTGCTGCTTAATATTTTTGTTGAAAACTGTTTTTAGGATTCTTTGATGAATAGAACGTTCAAAAGTACAGCATTTATTTGAAATGGAAATATTTTATTCAATTTAATTCATCCTTGCTGAATAATAGTATATATTTTTGTTTAATCCTATTGATCACAAACGTTTGAAAGTTGTCAATGTCAGATTTGTCAATGTCTGTGCTAACTATGGATAAATATAAATTATACCTGGCTCTAGGTACAAATCAACTTTTTGGGGGTATATTCTGGTCATAAATATGGCAGAGAACTTCATAATGAGAAAAAGGACACATGTAGAGAGTACTGTGTTCTTATGCTGAATACATAATCAAATTAGCCAATTTTGTATAAACTTTGTGGAATTTTCGGGTGGTCTTGAGTGGGTGCAATTCCATGATGACCCACCTATGAGTAATTGTTACTTTAAAAAATAATAATTTCAATGTGGTTTACATTCCAAATTACATATAGGATTTACACCATTTTAACATTTTTAACAGCCCAAAAGTGTACGTGTGTACACACACACACACACACACACACACACACACACACACACACACACACACACACACACTTATTTCATGACTTATCTAGAATGATACACAGCTGACATGTGATTACATTGTGACTCATCTGTCCAAGCATTCTCACAATGGCTCCATGCAATGGAGATGACATCATTTTCTCACTGTCTTCTGCCACACAACTTCAAGTGTGTGCGTTTTATGAGTGTCTGCGGTTCATCATGATGATCCATGTTTTAAGAAAAGTGCTATGTGTGCTGCGTTATGAACGATCATCATCATGACATTATGGGTGATTAGGGTTCAATCATTTGACTGAACTCGCCTCATACGCACATTGTTTTATTCCTCACTTGTTTTTGCATTTGCCAGCTGTTTGTTGCTTAGTGAAGTTGTTGTGTTGTGTCATTAGCTGCATGGGTTTCAATGAAAGGCACAATGCTTTTACACACTTCACTGTCATTCTAAAGCTGCTTGTGGGCAAATTGTTTGATATATACAGTATATATATATACAGTGCTGGTCAGAATTATTTGCCCCCTTGGTAAATATGATCAAAGATGGCTATAAAAAATAAATCTGCATTGTTTATCCTTTTGATATTTTATTTTTAAAAAAGCAAAACATCTAACCTTTTATTGAAGGTTTTTTCTCCAAAGCATATTGGGAACAATTGTTTGCCCCCTTTTATTAAATACTTTTTGCAACCTCCTTTTCATTTCAGATAACAGCTCTGAGTTTTCTCCTATAATGCCTGATGAGTTTGGAGAACACCTGACAAGAGATCAGAGACCATTCCTCCTTACAGAATCTCTCCAGATCCTTCAGATTCCCAGATCCATGTTGGCACTTCTTCTCTTCAGTTCAGCCCACTCATTTTCTAGGGTTCAGTTTAGGGGACTGGGGTGGCCATTGCAGATGCTTGGTTTTGTGCTCAGTGACACATTTTTGTTTTGATTTTGATGTTTGTTTTTGGATCACTGTCCTGTTGGAAGATCCAATCACCGTTACAAGATTTCTAGCTGAGGTTGTCAGGTTTTTATTTAAATTTTTTTTTATCTGTTGGTATTTGATCGAATCCATGATGCCATGTATCTGAACAAGATGTCCAGGACCTCTGGCAGAAAATTAGGCCCACAGCATTAAAGATACAGCAGAGTATTTCATTTTACACATGGGGTACTTTTTTTTTATCCCTGTATGAACCATATTAAGTGTTTGCTGCCAAAAAAGCTCTTTTTTTCTTCTTCTTCCTTTTCATTTGTCCATAGAACGTTTGAAAAGTAACTGATACTACTGGAACTTCAAACGGGACGGGTTCTATGGTCAGATGAAACCCCCCAAAAATGCTTTTTTGGCAGCAAACACTTAAGATGGGTTTGGTGCACACAGGGATAAAAAAGTACCCCATGTGTAAAATGAAATACTCTGTTGTATCTTTAATGCTGAGGGCCTAATTTTCTCATACATGTTCAGATACATGGCATCATGGATTCGATCAAATACCAACAGATAAAAAATCAGCTAGAAATCTTATAACGGGTCATGATTGGATCTTCCAACAGGACAGTGATCCAAAAATAAACATCAAAATCAAAACAAAAATGGTTCACTGAGCACAAAACCAAGCATCTGCAATGGCCACCCCAGTCCCCTAAACTGAACCCTATAGAAAATGAGTGGGCTGAACTGAAGAGAAGCAGCGCCAACATGGATCTGGGAATCTGAAGGATCTGGAGAGATTCTGTATGGAGGAATGGTCTCTGATCTCTTGTCAGGTGTTCTCCAAACTCTTCAGGAGAAAACTCAGAGCTGTTATCTTGGAAAAAGGAGGTTGCAAAAAGTATTTAATAAAAAGGGGGCAAATAATTGTTCCCAACGTGTTTTGGAGAAAAACATTTATTTCATAATGTGATTCCTCCCACTTTCAATTATTTTACTTCAATAAAAGGTTCGATTTTTGCTATTTTTATAAAATAAAATATCAAAAGGATTAACAATGCAGATTATTTTTTACAGCCATCTTTGATCATATTTACAAAGGGGGCAAATCATTCTGACCAGCACTGTATACAGTATATGTGTGTGTGCGTGTGTGTGTTCAGCGTGTGTTTGGTACTCACATTTATCACCTGAGAAACTGCGTGCCCCTCTTCAGGTAGAGTCTCTGGAGTGCGTTTTTGATGGGCCGTCAACATTAGGAGGTGAGGAGGTTCCAGCCCCCGCCTTTGCCACACTATACTCGCAAAGTGACACACTGATGCAGGTAACCCGGTGCGATTTTTATGGTCTTCATTCACACGTTTTCCATTTATTATTCACATTATTCATATTATTCAAAGCACAGCTCTCCATGCAAAATGATAAAACGGATGGCACAAGCTTATAATTTAGACTGAGAAAGCTGTTGCAGTTTGCTTTGTAAACACTAGAGAGCAGACATGTCACAGTGTAAGATGTCATGGATGTATGTTGGAAATGTTGTAGTTTGGATTATATAATTGATCTATTTATTGTATTTTATACAGTAAACATGCAGTCAAAATTCTGTCAATTCCCTATTTACTTCCTTAAGTTCATGTTATTTCATATTATTATTGTGTATTATTTAAAAGATAAACAATTGTCTTTTTAAGTTTTAATAAAATATAATACAAATAATAAAAATAATTCCTCTGACGTCAGTTACGCTAGGCTACTGGATTGTTTTAACCAATTGCCAAAGCGTTTTTAAGGCTTTATTTTAGGTCTGACTTCATTCTGTTATGTAACAGCCAGCATCTATTACATTTTTACTTATTAAAAATGCATCACATTACCAAAGTAAAAGGTGTCGTGAACACCAATTCCCATTGACTTTAATATCAAAAGTGTCCTGTGCTATGTATACATTGGATTCAATTCTTATGAAATCTTTAATTCTTTAAAACTCTGAATTTCTTGTTTTCAGATTTTTGTTGTTGTTTGTTTTTGGAAATATGTTTTGAGTGATTTTAATCATTAGTAACTAATATTAGTAATAATTGACACATTTGGGGCAAAAACAAGTACAGCTAAAAAGATGTTCATGTCATTGAAGATGAACACTTTTTCAGATTTGTATATCAGTGTGAAATGTTTGTTGCCAGGGTAACCCTTTATGTTATTCGGAAAGAAATGACCATATTATCTGTTTGTTGTTGGCCCTTTTGAAAAGGTAATTTTCTCAGATAAAATGGGCATTTGCCAGTGTTTGGGTCAAAGAGGATTAAATAATTCATGTTTAATTTGTCTGACTTGTTGCACAGTTACTCTAACAAACCATGTTCATCAGTTGGTCTCTTTGGGGTGTCCAAATATGATGTAAAGCTTAAGAGATACGGTTATCATTCATCTAATGAAATCAGTTACTGACTATGTATTTTGTAGAAAGCTTTGCTAGATTATCTTCTGTGTAAATGCATTTGTTGTATTTTCAAGAAGTGATGTGTAACTCTAGCCTCTCTCTGTTGATGCATTCAGAGAGTTGTTTCGTGTTCACTGAACAGAATGTCAGACCGCCTTTTTAAAGTGGGCATTTGGTGCTTATAAGGTTTGTGGCAACAAATGTTTTTCTGGGGGAGGCTGTGAAACAAGACACGCATCGTCTTTATATTAACAGGCCTGCAGACTTCTACGCAAACAGATGGTACAGAGGGCCTGTGTATTTAATATCGAAGTTATGTTGTTGAAAAAATGTGGCTTTTCTAAAATATGACAATTTGTCACATTTAACCTTAACAGAAATTAATTAAGTGTATTTTTCATGCACATTTGCTGACAGTTCTTGTATTGGATATATATATATATATATATATATATATATATATATATATATATATATATATATATAATTTATTTATTTTATTTACGTTCACCAAGGTGCCATTTATTTGATCAAAATACAGTAAGAACTGTTATATTGTGAAATATAAGAATTTTATATAACCGTTTTCTATTTTAATTAATTTTAAAATGTAATTTTATTCCTGTAATGGCAAAGCTGAATTTTCAGCAGCAATTACAGTCTTTGTCACATGATCCTTTAGAAAACCTATTAAAATGCTGATTTGATGCTCAAGAATCATTCCTCATTATTATCGTTGATGTTGAAAACTAATCCATTTGTTCTTAAAGGATTAGTTCAGCCCAAAATTAATATTTTCACTCACTTCAGTGTAATGGTTCTGTTTGGTTCTATGTTCTCTTATTTTTATATTCTGACTCTAGATTTCTGACTTTATTTCATCTTTCCATGCTCTGTTTAGTTTCAGTTCTGTTTATGTTCGTGTTTGATTCCATGGTTAATTGTGATTTGCATGTGTCTCGTTTAGCCTTATCGTTTGTTCCCTGTGTATATATAGTCCTTTATTTCTCAGTCCTAGTTGTCGGTTCTCCTTTTTACCTTGAGTGTGTTTATTTATCCCGCATTTCAATTATGTTTGTATACTTATTTTTTCCCTCCTTCTCTGATATTACAATACCACTATAAGAAACACAACACTAAAAATGCAATTGCCTTATAAAAATCCATTTGCCCAGCTATCATGTTCTTTACCGAGAAAATAACCAACCAACCAACCAACCTGGTCATAGAGAGGGATTTGTCCGCTGATGATGACTACTGGAAGGAGCAAAGGAATCATTGTGGACCTCATCAAAGTTGTTAAATACAGCTATACCAGCCAGAACTTCATCTAGATACATACTGGATAAGAACATCCTGATCAAACCGGCCAGATTTATTGGTTGCATAGAGGGGAATAAACTAGTCGCTACTTAAAATTTATTTTGGTATAAAATGTGATTTTTACCTTTAAGCTTGTTACTTAGTTCATTATATTTAGCAGACTGAATGGGTCCTAGAGTAAATTACATGGCATCTCTCAAACTTGGGCAAATTGAGAGCCGATCACAATAAGCAAAGCTTATTGGTTGTTTAAAACATGCTTTCATCCATTGTAATGACACTTAGGCTTTCCAACAGATGTAAATCAATATTTACACCGTATAGTAGTAGTAAATTTATCCCTCACACGTGTCCTGCAAAATCACATCTACTGTCCTGCAACAGAGCAACAACCAAGTGGTCTCCCTATTTCCCCCCTGTTTGTTTATTAAAGGCTATTGAATTAGTAACCTCATCATGCGTGTTGACTACACCAATACTGTGACACACTCAGTGATCCTGTCATTGTATGGAAAGAGCTGCGTGAAGAAAAGAAAAGAAATCTCCTTTTGTGTTTAACTGAAGAAGTAATACTGTAGCATAGACATGGTTAAGGAGATGATGACTGCATTTTTTATTTTTGGGTGAACTAATCTTTTCATATTCTCTGGTCTTGGGCTTTTCCATGTTTGTATTGTGTTCATGTCTTTAGTGCTTGTCATCAGCAGTGGAGAGTTATGCAGTAATGTGGCTGGAGCTGCAGGGCAGTAAGTGCATTAGTTTTGTCCAGCCATATAAAGTAATGGGAGCTGGAGGTGGAGGCGTTTCTGCCTTGAATTCTAATAAGGTGCTTTTCTGACTCAGGTACAATCAGTAATTTGTTTTAGCCTGTAGCCTCTGTGGGGACAAGTGGATCTGTGACGGGGCACTAAGTGTACTGTGAGCGTGAAGACTTCAAATCCCATGTGTTACCAAATAACGTGACGCATGACCGCTGATCACAAGGAGACCAAATGGCTGCATGGCTGCCAGTAAGCTCAGACTCCACTTGGTGTGTTCCTTGTGTGTTAAAATCATGTCACATTTTTTACTCTTTTTGCCAAGGTTCACTTGCTGTATGTTGTATGCATCACTGCTGTTTAAGTGAGACTGGTTTTGTGTTAATTTCTCAATGGTGACATTGATGAAATGGTGACAACGTTTAAGATTTCAGAGCAAGCTGTCTTTTTGCAGTTTAGTGTCAATAAATGAAGAGGAAGCTTTTACTGCTGAGCTATAAAGATTTTGTCTCAGTCCTTGTGGATTTTAGTGACTCGTTTAAATATTTTTTTAATTGATTGTAATTGCAACTTTATTTGTTACAAATATCTAGCAATATGAATTATTATCTCACAGTCTTATAACTTTAAATAGTCTTATATCTCACAATTGTAACTTTGTAACTTAACATTCTTCAAAATATGTTCTTTTGTATCCAAAGAAGAAAGTCAGTCATACAGGTTTGGAAGTTTGGAGTAAATTATGCAATTTGCACTTTTGGGTGAACTCAGAAATTATGTTTACATTATCATACCCATATTTAGTGCAGATCACTTTGATCCATGAAAGTTACTTGGTACTTTTTGTTTACTGCTGCAGAACTGGTGTCCGAATAACCTCTTTGGTCATGTCATTGTAGTCTTATCAGAGATTGGGCGTTTTGCCTGAGAGTTGAAGGATGTGACCTCATAAAAGCTGCAGTGAATATTTGGAACATCTACAGTAGCATCAAATCAAATGTGCAAACAAAAGTTTGGGGGTTTTGTGTCTATTTGATTAAAAAAATAAAAACATATAGTGATTATAGTAGCTGTTTTCTATTTTAAAATAGAAAAACACCTGATGTGTAACATTTATATTAGATCCGTGGATTACAGTAGGTTTTAATATATAGGCTGTCTGACACATTAATGTTAATCAATCAATTGTGTTATCATGGGGGGGGGAAAAGTTGAATATACATTTTTCCTATAGATATGGGTTTTGACTTGGTGTGTGCCAAACAAATTTTCCCTGTCTGCTGTCTTGGATGTCCACTCAGGATAGTCTGTCACTGCCTGGTCATAAAATGTGAGATTTCGATCAAGCAATTAGTGATGTACTTTTCCAGTGTCCTGTGATTAGTCACATGACATTTACAGCTCTGGTGATTGGCTTGAAAAGTATGGCCCAGTGAGCAAAGATGGCAATATTTGTTGCATACTTCAAGAGGATCCTGCTTCAGCCTAGCAGTTGCCACTAAGATTAATTGTTTATAGATCTCAATGCGTTGTGTGTAACTTTTGACAAGATGTAGCTAGCTGCATTATAACATGACACCAGTTATGCCAGTCTGCCACTGATGCTGTTTGTGTTCCAGCCACTTTACGGTCTCAGCATCGTAACGCGTTGCTTTCCAGCATAACCACGTCCTCCCTGACTGTGTAAACCTCCGTTAGTCTAGCTGAGAGCAAAGAGGAGGATCGCAGGGGAGGAGGGGGGGAGAGAGAGACAGCATTACTGAAAAATGAGCTGTGTCATTCTTGGGGAATCTAACAGACCACAGTTTAGAGTCCTGTAGCACCAGCCGTCCCCTTACGGCCAGCATGCAGGTCCACGTGTTCACCCGTGAAGCTCTTTGGCGGGCTCAAGCGGGGACAAGCTCCTAGCCCCCTTTCTCACTGTCCTATCCTGCGTGCACTGCATCATGGGATCACCTTGACGCAGCTTCTGGGGGTGGGTGGGGAGTTCGGATCAGAGCTGAGGAGTACCTTGCTGTATCGGGTGGTCTGTCAAACCCTGGATGCCACACTGTGCCAGGACTAGCAAGTGACATGCTGGCCTCCATTTGGTACGCCAAAAAGATGGGACGACGTCTGATCAGTAGCATTAGGAGGACCAAGAGATTGCAGCTGCAGTTGCTGGTGGGTAATAGTTAGTATTATATACGTGAAGCAGGTTTGTGAAATGCATGCCCACAGGACGTGTTTGCTCCAGACAGAATGACTTTGAGCTGTGCATGTAAATTACAGGACAGATAAGCGGGGGAAAAGATTGCCTCCGCTGTAACATCCTCCTTTCTTTTTAAATGCACCGCTTTACGGACATGGTTTTAAAGGTGTAAGTTTATCGTTTAGTTTTTGTTAGAAGCAGTATCTTCTATGTACTTTAATACTAAAGTATACACAGATTTGGACTGTCCAGTTTAACTGCAAAGTAACTGCAGCATACATCTTGTTTCTTTTTTTAAAGTTGTCGAATTTTTGTTGTGTGTGTGTGTTTTAGTGTTTTTTAGTTTTTTTTTAAACAGAGCCCCTAAGGGGACGTGATGATGGACAAAAATATGAGAGGGGAGGAAACGTATTTCATTGTTTTTGCATTCACTCTCGAAAGTATTACGTTCCCCCTCCTCATTATTTCACTCACAAAGGTTTTGCGTGCAGACACTAAGTTTTTCAGGGGAACACAAAAGTTTTGCGAGAGAATGCAAAAGCATTGGAAATATAATTTTTTTCCCATTAAATTTGTTCACCATCACCTTGTCCCTTTAGGGGCTCTGTAGGTTTTGTATTATGGTTTGGTTTCAATTGGTTTTGTTTTTGTTTTGTTTGTTTTCAGTTGGTTTTGTTTTGTTTTGATTTAGTGGTAGTAATTTATTTATTTTTTAAAATGTACTTATTATTTTGCCTTGCAAATATTGTAAGTGGCACAAAGTTCTTTTGTTGAAAAGGAAAGAAAAAAAAATCATGCTGTGATTGCATAATTTTTTTTACTCTATTAGCATGATAATAAACTTCTTTAAAACACGTAACAGACAAGGCTTAAGCTAGTCCCAGACTAAAATGCATGTTTTCAGCTGTTTTAACTGAAAGCTACTTGCACTGACATATTTTAAAATGTCACTGCCATTGTTTTGTCTCAAGATTCACACCAGTAATGTTTTTGTCTTAAGGCATGTTTATAAAAGCTACTTAAATGTCCTAATTGAACAAAGTCCTAATCCTGGCTTAATCTAAGCCTGAAACCGGGCCTTAAAGTTACCGTTTACCCCAAATGAATACTCTGTTATAATTCACATTTGTTTTGTTTTTTTAACCAAATTTATTTTCTTGCTTCCGTAGAATGCAAAAGGTGTTGTTAGGCAGAGAGACCATACAACAAAAGTAGATGTCTATTTATAATGGCAAGCTTCAAAGTGACAAAAAAAGCACCATGAAAGTATCCTTAAAAGTAGTCCATGTGATTGTGTGCTCATCTTTCCTCCCATAAATCTATTGAATGGCTTCAGAAGACTTGGAATATAGCAAATGTGGTATATGATTTATGATTGATTCTTTATAAATCATATACTACATGATATATATAATTTTACATATTTTCTTTCTTCTGTGAAACACAAAAGGAGATACATGGCAGAATGTCAGAGCTTTTCTCGTCCAAATAATGCCAGACTCAAAAAAAAAAAAAAAGCACCATAAAGAATCATAAATCATATACCCAATTTGCTATATATATATATATATATATCATTTTTGTTAGAAGCAGTATAAATGGATGAATAACTAAAGCTCATGACATGAGCTCATCCCCATGTGTTTTTCTTATCATTAGATATGCTGCATTTTAAAAGTCTCTCTGTGGTTCTGCATTTTTATACCTTTAATGTAATTGTGTGTCTGTGAGCATGAAAGGAAAATGCACTGCGAATACGATAATGTAACAATCATGCGGTGTCTGCCGACAGAAGATATACACATTAACATGTAGAGTAGCACCACATGCCATTTTTATTGTCACCCCATCTCTGAAATAACTGCTCATCTCTTTGCGTGTTTACTGCTGAAATTCATTTGGCCTTGAGACTGAGAGCTTGGGGAAGAGGCAAGGGACGCTCCGAAGGCTTTTGTCCTTGTATTGTGCTATCGATTGATTGCCCATAATGCTGGTGGTTGGGGAAAAGGAGGAATGGCTCAGAGACTGTGAGGTGGTAAACAAAAGAGACAGCTGCTTATTAGAATGGAGAGGCATCTTTAAAATGAGTCAAAGTATTTCAACACTTTTGTGATTAAGTGTATAATAGCAGGTGAAAGAAGTCTTGTTAAAAATGTTTTACATTAGATCCATTTGATAATTTTATTTGTCAAACCAGTGTTGTCAAGATTAAAGAGCTACAAAAGCTTTTTGTATATGTAGTTGAATTTTTATTACAATTAATTACAATTTAATTTAATATAACATATACAATTTTAATTGATTAATTTATATACTGGGTGTCAAAAGTCACCATTGAAAATCTAGGAATTACATTTTAAACATTTAGTATGAAGAAATGACAAAGAGGACATGATCATTAGATTGTACTTTCAAATACTAAGAAATACTGACATGATCTTTGTTGGTTCAGCTTTTCACTGTAGTTTTTAGGATGATAATAATTTTAAATGTGAAAAATCTGCATTTTTACTAGTGGTCCCCAGTGTTAGACCCCATTGTATGCCACACCATCTCATATAAATCATTTTTAATTAATGGTTTTTGCCAAGGCATAATTGTTTGATAATAGAACAAATTAATATTAATGTTCATTCATTAATATTCAAAGCAGTTAGTTGAATTAATTTTGACCGGTGGACAGTAAAAAAACACACAAAAAAAACCCCAATAGATTAAAATGATCTATGGACCCGATTATTATATAGATTTGGGTGTCAGATCTATTGATTCAAGCAACCTAGCAACCATGAACATCTTAGCAACTGACAACATCCAAGAACGCCCTAATATTGCAGTGAGTTTTGCATAGACAAGCACCACCTACGTTTTACTGTTATTATAAAAACAGTAATAATCTAAATTACACATGAACAAAGGAAGCAGAAAATGGCAACAAATTGGTGATTGGCATGGATGTTTATTCATTTGCAATGGTTTTCTTTGTTCCCCTATTCTTTCTCTGCTTTTCTGTTTTCTTATAATACAGTCTGCAGAACCCATATTACTGCTTGCTTTGTAGTCTTTTGCTCTATAGGGAAATAAATGAGCTGTACAGTAATTAAATGATCACGCCTCTCTCTTACATGTCATAGGCTGAACTGAACATTTTGTGTTGGAACAATGACGTTCTGCTCTGACAGTCACAGAAGTGCAATATCAATCCTGTGTCTATCAATGTGACAAAGAGCTTGTCTTATCTGTAAAGTATGATTTGCTATTCTACAGCACTTTGCTTCATCAGCAGTGCAATAAAGCCCAGAGCAGTTTTGCTTCGGTACACAGATTTTACATTAGACATTGTGGCGACTCAATCCAGTAGCAAAATAGTTTAACATACAAAAGTAAAAAAGAAAAAGTCCCTAGATAGTGTTATTAGTAAAACCTCAGTGTTTAATCTTAAAAAATTGTTGTTTGAATGTTAGTAATTTTATTAATATCACCATTAACTGCATAAAGCAAACAATACATGTGAACTTATTAACTTGACATTCACAGAATATGGAATTTTTACTCCCGACAGCCAATAATAAACACACAAAATTTCAGTCAGCACAAACCATGTTTATTTATTGTTAAATTGAATTTAATGTAGTCTTGGTTGCAGTTATTGTAGTTAGAGAGTGTCCATGTTGGAATTTGTCTACTTCCACCAAGTTTATTGGAGGAGTTTGCTCTAAAATACTAAAATAGTTTTTGATTGGATGTACACGTCGATGTCTACAAGGAATGGTTTTCACCCCTCCCTCTTAAACATTAAGCTCATCTATATTGATATCCTCATGGCTATGTATAATTACATATATTGTTTTTCCCTGCACACCTGTGACCCAATTTAGGCTGGTGATTCATCAGTTGAGAACTACATATCTAGAGTGATCAGTGTTACAGTAAGGTTTGGATAAGGTTTCAAGCTATTGTGTAATTGTCAAGTCCAGCTGTTGATTTAGGACACCTAATTGGATCCGAGAACTAGATCTGGATCTAGTGTCATTGCGATTAAACAGTAGCATGAATCTCTGTACGAGTTTTAACAGTCTTGAGCTGCTGTGATGTTGGGGGTCTGGATTTTCGAGGTGTCCATGAAGACGGCATGCCATGGTGAGGGGTCTGCAGCAACACTCATGAAAAATAAATGCACAGTGTTTTTATTTAATTGCTGATGAATTATTGATACACACCAACATTTAGAAGGTCAAATTTAAATGAGAATGCTAGAAAGCATGTCCTGGGGCATTGTCTCAAGGCAGCGATTTATGTCATTGTTGGCTTGCGTAGACTTTCAAATACAACTGAAATATAAAATAAAATAAAATAAAATATTTTTTAAAGAAACAAGTTTAAATAATTATTTATTTATTTACATCCCTTTTATTGTTTATTTAGTAAATGCAAATACTGAATGCATTTACAGTGTTTTTTAAAAGCAGCTTTAGTGCCATTATTTCCCTTAACCACAAAAGGACGTCATAGATTTGTTTTTGTTTGTTTGTTTGTTTGTTTGTTTGTTTTTTGCCCTTCCTTGTGCTAATTTGAAAATTGCCGGTATCACTGAAGACGGTTGCCAGTATCTCTGATCAGATGCTGTGCTCTAAAAGGCCCATCACTGGTGGTTCTTTAATTTCTATTAAAGCCCTGTGAATATAAGCTATTTAGGTGGAGGAGAAGGCAGGGCTCAGGCTCTGTGGGGTTGCTTGCTTTATTTGATGTGGAAGCTGTTGCCATGGTTTTGGTCCTGGGGGAATAGAGCACAAGCTGTGACAATGTCTGTTACCTCATTTGACACCTGTGGCACACCTTGGATAGTTTTTACCGGCACAGAGCCGCCGTCAATAGGTTTGACTGCAGAGCGTTGCCGTGGTGGAGATCTACAGGAATTCTAGTCTTATTAACAAAGACGAGGTTATTTTTGCAATCGCTTTCTCTCTCCTTTTTTTTTCTGCCTGTGAAGGCACAGCCTTTTGTCTCCCCCTCACTGAATCATGTGTGTGTGGAAAGAGACTGCAGTGTGTGAAAGCTGATCTGTGTCAGAAGGAGCATCCAGACAGCATGGAATCGTCATCTTCTTCTGTACGCGTAGCGCACGCTTGCTTTCTGGATCTACCTTTACCCCTGGATCTCACTGGATCTATGCCTCTCTCTCCCGTTCGGAGCCGTGAGTATGTTTGCTAGCACAAAGTTTTATAATCATTAGGTAATCGTATATTTTCCGACAATGAAGCTTTTAGTCTAAAGTGCAAGGAGGAGGGAAAAATCAATAGCTTTGCTGAAATAGTTTTTGTGGCTCGGCTGGCTCTAATGATCAGCCGGAGAACTGGAGTCCTCCGAGTGTGGCCATGCCTAAGAAAAAAAGGACTACAACAACACCAATCGTTTCTTTTTCATCAGGGTACCACCCTGAATGCCAGCATCTATATTTAATGCGCAGTGGAAGGCTTTCTTTTCCTTTTAAGAAAGTTATGTGATTGATACCTGCTCGTGGACGATCTTGTAGCCCCAGTCCATTTAGATTAAGAATCCCTGGAGAACTGTGGGCTTTCGACTGCAACACTTGCCAGTTAATTGAACCCATTTCCTGCTTCTTCAGGCTCTTAGGTTCTCCCCCATGCACAGAGAGCTCCCCGGTCCTTCATTGATCCTCTCTCAGGTCTCAGCTCGTCTGGAGCTGGAGTCACATCCCAGAGTAGCGTGCACCATTCGTAGGCAGCACGATCACCTCCTCCCTTCTTGCTGCCCACTCCACCTTCCAGCATGAGACTGCTGCACACTTGATCTCCCAGCTGGTGAGGACAGGAAGGTTGTGAGTTGGGCGTGGATGGATTTTGGGGCTGTCGGCTCCGACTTTACGCTTGCATTGTTCCGTCGTCGGATCCGTGAGAGGATGCTGTAACCTTATCCAGGTGCACCCTCCCTCTTCTTCCACGCTTCCACTTTCCGAACTGCCTCGGCGCTTGACAGCTGTTGCGGATCTGTCCTGGCCCCAAGGGCTGTGATGAACTACATCTTTGGGAACAACACGCTGTACCCGCGAGGCGGCCGGGCCAACACCGCATCCGGTCATGCTGCCCCAGGGTCCAAACAGAGGCAGTGGGCCAAACGGAGCTCCAGCGAAGAACTGCCTTCGTCTTCCTCTCGCTGGCAGCAGCTGCTGGCCTTCTTCACGCGACGCGGTGCCTTCAGCGACTGCATCACGGCAGGAGCAAGCCAGGTAACTCTTTGCCACAGCACACCTGCTGCATGAGTTGATGCACGTGTACTTGCAAAGTGTGGGGAAACATCACTGTAAACTAGTTGAGCTCTTGAGAATGCATAATTTAGCCAATCAGGGTTTGGTTTTGTTGGGGTTTTTGACTAGAGTGAAACATCCATGTCTTTCAACACCTCCTAATCCTTACAGAATTAAATGTACCTTTTATTTGCTTAGTTTGTCCTTTCACTGTTTGCAAAGGCAATAGCATTTTGTAACCATATTACTATGAACAACAGGGATGTTGACTGGACACGTAGCTTTGGTACATCTACCTTTTGGTATGACTTTTGCTAGTAAAAAGCAATGCCATTGTGTTATCCTTTCGGTAGAAAAGATTTGGTTTTGTTGAGTTTTCTTGTCTGGAGTGACGCATCTACATCTTTCAAATAGTCTTAATCCTTTTATTTGCTTAGTTTGTCTTCCATGTTTGCAATGGGGGGGGGTGAAGGAGGTGGTTTTGGTGGGGGGGGGGTGGGAGGGGAGTATTAACATTATTATGTGCAGAAAAATGCTTAGCCCTGATAGTCACTTTGCTTGAAAGAAAGTGCAGGTATAAAGCTATTTATGTATTCAATTAATTATTTGCTTCTCCTGATGAATTGGCTGAGCTATTCAGTGAAAGCCCATTTAATTGAGAGTTACAATACATAATAATCATACTGGACAGTTGAAGTATCTGCTTCCCATAGGTAGAGGAAAGCACTCAGTTGGTGAATGATAGTCCTCTTGAATATAATCATATAAAGCGGTTAATTCGAAGTAGTTCTGCTCCTCTTTTCTGGCCAGAAGTGACCTGAGGGAGCGGACCAAAAAAGAAAAAAGAAAAAGTAGTCTGTCTGGTAGGCTGGTTCTGATCCAAAGAACAAACAGTCACTCATTGTGTCATGGGGGGTCATGCCCTAGAATGAAAGCAAGACAATTAGAAGCTGCAACAAAGGGCTTTACAGTCAGTTCTTGTATTCCTGCCATTAACTTTGTTACCACACTTGTTATAAACTTATTTTTCATGAATGTTTTCAAAAGGGCCAAACCAGCAATTCTTCCCAATTATACCTACATAACACAGCTTTTTTAAAAAAAATGTATGTAATATAGTGGAAGTAGAGTGTGGAGATATTCTGAAAATATAGTCTGGGAATGCTTTACAGTATGCTTTACTGAATAGACCTTATATAGGGATGCTTTGATAGGCATCGTATTCCTATAGGTAGACGTGGATCAGCTGAGAGTCAGCTGATGCAAGCTTGACTGACTTGACCTGCCAGAACTAACACTACTCTTGATTTGGGTCATCTCCAGATAATCAAATGTTAATATTGGATATGAAGTGATATAAGAGCAAAGCAATATATGCATAGGAGAGACCATGGATTTGTGATGCAACCCAATGCAACTCACTAGACCATTGCTGAGTTGGACTGACATTATGAACACTGAAAACTTTTTAGAAATGTACTATTGCAGCTATGGTTATTTTATCGCCATCAGGTGATGGTGTAATTTTGAGTAATGTTACAATAGCCCAATGAATGGGGACTTAAAAAACTACTGCCATAATTCCAACTTTCAAGTTTTCTGGAGCCATATGATGGCAATTAAGAGCTCACTGGAGGGGAAGATTATCAATCAATAATGACTTTCATTTTGTTCTGTCAGACAATGCTGTGACCAGATCCTTGAACCAGTGAGTGGAGTCGTTGTGAGTGCATGAGTCATAGGCAGGGCTGGTCGTCAGAGGGGGCAAAAGGGGGCATTGCTCCCTCAGATCTGATTTGTGCCACCTCAATTTGTCCCCCCTCCACCCCCGAAATGTGATTGATTTAACCCTTTGACATGTACAATCACACCGGTGCGATTAGAATGTTTTTGGGTTTTGGCTGGCGCTAAGCCAGAGATGGATGGGCTCAGTGCTTTAAAAAGCATAAAAGCAATACATATGTCATACAGTGGCTGCATGATGCATCGGCATGGAATTAAGATGTTCTAAAATAAAAAATCTCACACCGGGGGGCCCGCTAGAATATCTAATATAGATATCTCAAATTTTAATATTGGGTGAATTATTCTTTTAAACCCTTAGCTGAAAGTCTACAGTGATCCATCTGATATTTTGGTTGCTGATTGCATAATTTAAGCAAATTTTTATTTGCTTCACCTTGCATCGTATTGCAGAGATGCTCATGTTAGAAGTGCTGCATTATGTTATGTCTGTCTGGAAGCCTAAAAGTATTAATCCAACTTGGCGTACATTTTTTAACTTGCTATTTGCATGATATATGGCATCTTCAATCAACCATATTTAAATGTCACAGCTGAATGTATCAAATGACACACACCATGTAAAATTTTGGCTTCACCTTGATCTCACAAATGGGGGAAAGTTATTGCTAAGACTCCAAGGTAATGTGAAGCCATTGGCTGTTAGATTTATGGACCATTTGAAGTCATGGATCCACTTAATGAGAAAGCGAAATACATGAAGATCTGTGCTTTGAATCAAACATAATTTATGAGCATGAAATTCATCTTATACTGAAGGAGGGAAATTATTTAACTGGAAAAACGCAAAGTATTTGATCAGTTTTTCCACAAAAGCTTCGAGAGACCGAAAGAGCATGGCATCAAAAGACAAAAGCGTTTACTTTAGAGCAGTGCTTTTTGTTGTGGTGCTTATGGGCTGCCTAATTATAATTATAGCAGCCAATGAAAAAGTAAGTGTTATATAGTAATGTCACTGACCTTAAAAAGTCCACTTTTCTATTTAATTATGTTATGCTTATATATTTATATTATATTATTATATTATATTTTTATTATATATTATATTTTAAAAAATTAAAATGTATTTTTTCTCCTTTTGCTTTAATGTTTGCAGCACTCCAAGTTTGAGTAAAACCTCTTGCCAAAAATCTTAAAATGTTCTATATAATTCTAGCTCTAAAGGATATTTTAAATGACATATTTTCGGTATGGACACATACTTCTGTGGCATGGATATGTGTGTATTCTTTATGTGTCACATCTGTATAAGATTTCCATGTTCTACCTGCTTCTGCTGAACTATTTCTGGTAAAGGCATCGCGATGATACGCCAGATTTCCATCATCCACCCACCAAGATCTCAAGCTCAGCCCCCCCCCCCTTCATTTACCACTGCACCTTAATGTGTGTGTGTGTGTGTGTGTGTGTGTGGTGTGTGTGTGTGGCACAGGTGAAATTAGGAGCTAAACGAGTGATGTAGTTGCATTACCATTTGTGTAACCACTTATGGAAACTATTAACATTGCCATGTTGTTGATATCTAATAGGTGTCACCTACCTCATGCAATATACATTTCCATACAGCGAGTCTTGTTTTATTACAATCTTAAAAATAAAGCTTCTTTATTGGCAGCTTCCATGACGAACCTTTAACATCCAGCTTACCTTTCCATTACACGCATGGTTCTGTATAACGGAGAAAGGTTCTTTAGATTTTTTAAATGTTCTTCACACTAAGAAAAAAACTGTTCACTGTTATTTGTTGAACCAAAAATGGTCTGTGGCATTGCTGCGAAAACCCCCTTTTGGAACCTGTATTTTTAAGATCATAGCTGAACTCTCATTAAATAAACTGTAGTAAATGGCATGTATGAATAGAAACATGTGAATACAAGGACCTGAAGTTTCAATGCAATGTTATAAGAAAAATCATAACAATATAAAGCTAAAAATCCCAGCATGGCTTGCGTAAATGACTTGATGTAAATTCAAGAGAGCCAGTTTAAGATCCGTAGAGCTGCAGTCTTCCTGAGAGCATGCATAGCCTCGCAGGTCTCACTGCAGCTTCAGCTGTTGCCATGGTGTTGCCATAGCGATCGTCAAGCAAGGACATTTCATCATGTGGCAGCACTTGTTTATTTATTTCTCATATCTGTTGAACATAGAGCTTTGTATGACCGAGTTTCTTTCATCAGGGGCGATGTCCAGGTGGAACTCTTGCTCTTAGGTAAACAGCAGATGAGTTTGCCGTCGCTTCATCAATCACCATCGTAATAGCCACCCAATCACCCTCTGTGACCCTGCCCATTAACCCTATTAGTTCAGCTGAGACAAAAGAGGGACCCTCCTTCCTGGTGTCATTTATGGTTTCAGCAAGGTTGTAGTAGATTAAAATGCCGCCTTCTTCTTCTTCAGGCAGATGAGTATTTCTCCGGCTCGCTCCTGTGCGTGCTGGCCGGGGGAGGTGGAGGAGAGAGATCTGTGGGCTGTGTGTGTGTAGGAGACATTCTCCACAGTGAATCATGGCAACAGGAATGAACATTTTGCTTCTCCGTTTAAGACGATACTGATCCTGTTTTGACACATCCTCCGGCTGCAGTTTGTACAATAGGACGCATTAGAGGTGTTTTGCAGAGGGCAAAGTGATTTGAGTGTTCATTAATTGATAATTTGCCATTAAGCCTGCTTTAATCCAAACAGTGTGCTGTAGATCATTTGCAGTGGCAGCACATCTTGACCGGATTGGTGTTAACTGTTAAGTGTGTTGTACAAGTGTATAATAGTGGCTCTGCGGTTACTGGCTCTTGAGTGCAGGGCCACCACCACTCGCATAGAATAAAGTGTCAGAGAAGCTTCCCAAGCTACAAGCAACTCATGATGTGAAATACAGTCAAGCTAACCTTTAGGAAAAGGATTTAACCATCTTATGATTTAATAAGAAAAAGTGACTATTTAGTGCTATTTAATTAGGTCCAGCCTTTTAAAATATTATTATTATTATTATTATGATAAATGTAAATCAATAATACAATTTTTTTTTTTCTTAATATAAAAAGAATAATAATTATAAATATAAATCAATAATAATAACAATAAATATAATTGTTGTCATTATTATTAATGTTCTAATTGTTCATAAACAAATTGTCTATTTATTATTATTATTATTATTATTAGTAGTAGTAGTAGTAGTAGTAGTATTAATAATATTAGTAATTATGATTATATTATTATTATTATTATTATTATTATTATTTTATAAATATAAATCAATAATAATAATAAAATCATATTTTTAATAATAATAATAATTATTATTATTATTATAAATATAAATCAATAATAATAAATATTATTGTTATTATTACTATTAATGTTCTAACCATTTATAAACACCTACTTTTTCTTTTTTCTTCTTTTTCTTAATATGAATAATTATTATAATAAATATAAATCAATAATAACAGCAATAATACATAGCCTATTATTATTATTATTATTATTATTAATGTTCTAATTATGTATAAACACTTTCTTATTTTTCTTAATATTAACAATAATAATATAAATGAATAATAAAAAATAATAATATTATTGTTTTTATTATTAATTTTCTAATTCTTCATCTTCTTAATAATAATAATAATAATAATACTAATACTAATAATAATATAATATTTTTTGCTCAATCCTGACCTTACAATGTGTTCTATTTAAAAGTAGATTTTCAGAACCCTCCCTTGGCTGCCATTGGTCCGTCAGACAGATTGACCCACCATAAAGTCATGCCATAGTTTGAGTCATAATGTTGTGAGTTATTTAGGAAGCTCAAAATATTTTCTTGATCTTTTCAAAGACAATATATTAACAGTTAATGCTGCCTTTCAGTATAATGAAAGATATAATTTCAATATACACGCTTCATCTTTGAAGGAGGAAATGCAAATATGGTGACAGATTTCAACAGATAGTCCCATCCCAGTTTTTCTGTCAAGCTGATCAGATTTTTTTTAAACGAAGTTTAACGAGTAGTTATTATAATGATTGGTAGAGTCTTCAGTTGTCTCAGTAGTCTTCATGATGTACAGATAAAGTGCAGAGAATATAGTGTCTTTGGGTGTATTTATAGCTCCGTAGTGGCTTTACATCATATTATAAAAAGATTGACCTCACAAGTGAATGCCTCTTAATGGCTTCTATTGAGTTGCCATATTTTTTTAATTATTTTTTAAAAAAAAATACTATTTTCTATTCAGTTACACAAGTCATTTGTCTGAAAAGTGGAAACATAATATGTGTATCCGTTCCGTAATTAGTCCGTATCTGTCAGTATTGGATGTTTACAGTAGTTGTGCATGCTCATTTCCCATTTTTACATTTAGTATTACATTTAGTAATGTTAATCTTTAAAAACATGTATATTTGAATAACACGGATAAATATAATCCTTAGTAAATCTCAAAATTATTATTTTTCATACAGCACATTATTATGTTGTGATGCCTAAATTATGCAATTATTTACTTTTTTATTATTATTTATTTTTATTTATTTTATAATTTAGTTTAACATGTCATAACATGAAAATAATTATTGTCTTATTGCTATTGGTCAAGAGTTTTAATATTGTTACATTTCTACCTTTAACTTGAT